>NC_138340.1:41640178-42207678 GCF_046562875.1 Panthera onca | reverse complement strand
TTCAACCCAAATCCAGAGTAAACAAAACTCTTGGCTTTGAGACAGAAGGTTGGCAAAAGGATGTAAAAACAATCAGTTAGCAACCAATTAGTAATGCAATGATAGAATCATACAATTAAATGACTTCCATGACAGGAACAACCCTTTGGGACTGAAGAACATGTTGGAAACTCAGTGGTAAACTCAATGTTCTGTTCTCAAGGGTCACGGCAATGTTGGTAGAAGCAGTCAGGAAATTGTGGCAGCCGCAAAGCAATTGCTATAATTCAAGATTTCAATGACAAGAGGGGAGGTGATATTTTACATGATGATCTGTATTCTAACCAGGAGGAGACTACACTGAGAGACACTCGTTCACAAAATTAAAGGGCAATCTTTAAAAAAGACCAGGGTATATTACGAAAGGCTTGAGCTACTTCTAAAAAGCATTGGGAAACATGCACCTGGAGCTTGAACATGGATGAAGGTGAGAATTAATTCATCATGTAAAGACAGTTGTGAAGAGTTTGAACCTGATGTGTAAAACTATGACGCCAATTCAGAAAGAAAAAAAAACAACAAAAAACCAAAACTGCTATTTTAAAAACTTGGGCCCAATTTTTGGGGTAGTATGTTGAAAATAATTCACATGTATACAAAAATAAATTGAAAGTATTACAAAAATATTTATAACATTTCAATCAGGGGTATAATTGTTTAAATGCATTTACCTAAAAACTTCTACGTGAAAGTTTAAAAATAATGAGAAAAAGTGTTTCCCCTAAACCCTGATATAAATAAAGACTTCTGATTGGTATATAAATATGAAAGAAGAGGAATTCAGATTATAATCAAACACCTTTCATCCAAGAACATTATCACTGGCAAAGTAAATAACCATGAGCAATAATGGCTGTAGAAAGAATGCACTGTAAATCACAAAGTAATAAAGTGCTTTAAATTTCAATCGATCAGTGCTTCCAAAACTAATCCAAGCAGCATTTTCATTAGCTTAAATGATCTGCAGAAAAATAGTTTTAATTTCCATTTAATATTCTTTACCATGTCTGTGACCTTCAAGCATGTAAATGGCAAAAGATGAAATGTGAAATATGATATGAGAGAAAATTATATCCTATTATCCATTGACATAATTTCAATTGTTAAAAGATGCATATAACAATAATATATCAAGCTACTTTTTAAAGAATCCTTCCTCACCTTAACTGGCATATCCTCATGTCTAGTGAGATTCTCATTGTCTGTCCCCTCCCTCTCCTACCCCGACCCCCATCACACACACGCTGAGATCCACTTTGGACAAGTAGATTTTATCTTCCAAAGGGAAAGAAACAATTTGTTTCTTGTGAAAATGGGAAACTGACAGAAAAAAAAAAAAAAGGCAACAAGTACTATTCAACATAAAAGTATTATTATTCAGTAATGCTGAGGCAAGCAGCATCTACAATATTTTGGCAGATTTGTTCCTTTTCTATTCTGTCATTAGAGGTATTCAGCTTTCTTAGTAATTTAAAAAAAATTCCAAACATCATTGTTACTTTCTCAGGCTTTGTTAATGACATTGTTGTTTTTAATGAAAAGGTCCACGCATTTCTAGAGATGGAAAGTTTGTCAGGATATCATTCAAGAGAAGTGGATCTATGATTTTCTCTTTTTAAAATTATTTATTTATTTATTTTGATATGAAATTTATTGTCAAATTGACAACCATGGGGGAGGGGAAGAAGATTTTCAATTAATCAAATGTTATATATGTGGAATCTACTTCAGGCTAGAACTTTACAACACGAAGAGTTAACCTTCATGTAAACCATGCACTTCACATGATAATAATGTATTAATATTGTTTCCTTCATTGAAAAAATGTACTACCCTAATACAAAATGTCTAAAAAAAGAGAAAATTGTGTGGAGAGAGGGGGAACGTAAAGGGAATTTCTGTACCATCTGCTCAGTTTTTCTGGAAACTAAAACTTTTCTTAAAATATAAGGATAATCTGTGGGGCGCCTGAGGGGCTCAGTCAGTTGAGCGCCAGACTTTGGCTCAGGTCGTGATCTCCCAGTGGACGAGTTCAAGCCCTGTGTGGGGCTCTGTGCTGACTGCTCAAAGCCTGGAGCCTACTTCGGATTCTGTCTCCCTCTCTCTCTGCCCCTCCTTGCTCATGCTCTGTCTCTATCTCGAGGAAAAAAAAAAAAAAGTAAAATAATAAACATAAAAAAAAAAACAAGAATGATCTGTAACCAACTGTGTTCCTCTGCTTGCAAGTCATGCAGAAATGAGGCAGGTACATCAAGAATTTGTTTTCCAACATGAAGACATCATAGTTTCTTATTTTTATCATTTTATTATTAAAATTAAAAAATTTAATGTTCATTTATTTTTGAGAGAGACCTACAGAGTGGGAGCGGGGGAGGGGCAGAGAGTGAGAGGGAGACACAGAATCTGAAGCAGGCTCCGGGCTCTGAGCCGTCAGCACAGTAGCCTGATGTGGGGCTCGAACTCACAGACCGCTAGATTATGACCTGTGCGGACGTTGGATGCTTAACTGACTGAGCCACCCAGGCGCCTCTAAATCACACGTTTTGATACACTTTCGTTATCAGTCAGATCTATCTTCCAAAAAATTAGTGCAATCTTGAATAGTTAAATCCATGAAATTGACAGTATTATTGTTTTCTGTCAATGTTTGTTTATAGTAATCAGACGTCTCCCCTCCTCCCTTTTCTTTTTGCTTTTATTTTTCATTCCTTCATGCATCTCACTGTTCCCTATAGATGATTCCCTTCTTCCTGAAATGTATTCTTTAAAAGTTCCTGGAGTGACTTCCTTCGAAACCTCCAACTGATCTCTCTTAGAATTTGTTATGCTGTCCTCTAGGTCTCAATCTCCTTCCATATTTATCTTCTTGACTTTAAAATCTACTCTGGCTAATTCAGATCTATCTTCTGGTTTATAAATTCTTCCTCCAACTGTGGTTAATCTTATGTTTAATATATCCCTTCAGTTTTGTTTTAGTTATTATAGTTTTAAACTATATTAAAAACAAATAAAAGAAATCATTTATTTATTTTTTGATCTAACATTTCTGGTTATTTTTCATAATGTAACATTTACTTTCCTATGTACCATTTTCACATCTTTAAAAAGGTTAAACACATTTTATATTTTGTATTGAAAATTCAACTAGCTACCCTTTCTCTGGGACTGATTCATTGTTTTGGCTGACTTTCAGAGTGTTCCCTTGTCATTTGTTTACCTATTTATTTGTGATTTAATATTTCTTGGAACTCTAGTTGTAAAAAAGTTTTTGAAGAGTTTTGTTATTGGTGCATTTTCTAAGAAACAATTTATATTTGTTTCTGTCAAGTGTTCATGATTTTCAATAAATACTGAAAACTACTTTTCTTTTCCTTGAGTTTACAGAAGTAATAAGCATTTCCTAAAATTTACATGATTCCTGACTTTTCTTTAGGAATTATCAGAGAAGATATTGCCATAATAGACCTCCGTCTCCACCATCTACTGCTGAGGGGCAAGATTTTCTGTAATTTACTCGAGCACATCACCTTCTTGGGGACCTGGCTTTCTGCTGGAGTCTGTGATACAGGCTTTCTCTTCTTCAGGCACAAGGTGTTGAGTTTATGCCTTCTATGAATCTGATTCATTAAAATTCAGGCTTGAGTGGTGCCTGGGTGGCTCAGTCAGTTGGGTGTCTGACTTCGGCTCAGGTCAGGAGCTCACAGCTTGTGAGTTCAAGCCCCGCATTGGACTCTGTGCTGCTGGCTCAGAGCCTGAAGCCTGCTTTGGATTCTGTGTCCCCATCCCCACTCCCATTCTGCCCCTCTCCCACTCACACTGCTTCTTTCTCTGCTTCAAAAATAAATACACATTATTTTTTTTATTTTAACATCAGGCTTGAGATCACCCAGAAACAAGTAATTTCTGACCTCTGAGTCACCTACTTTATTTTTTTGTCAGCTTAATTATGTGTGAAAAAGATACCTTTTACAAAGTCTTAGCAAGTATTTTTGATGTGCTGTACCAAAAGGAGTCTATGAGAATATCTACCATAAGAATGTTTATAAGAATAATCTACCATATTGGTGTAAATGAAACAAATTCCCTACATTTTCAGGGTCAGTAAATACTGTTATGTAACAGCAACAAAGGGATTAGAAGTTTTCCTTGTTATCCCATACTTCAGTCAACAAAAGGAAGTTAAAAAAAAGAACACCTAAAAATTGTGTGTAATACAATGTTATTTACATAAAACAATAACCAATGCATGAATACACAAATATATACAAAAATAAACACAAATATACACAAACATACATGCATACAATAAATTGGGATGATATATATTAAGTTGTTGGCATGATTTCCCTGGTAGAGCATGGCAAATAAAGGGACAGAGGGAGGAAAGGGGAATTCTAGGAGAAACTGAAAAAAAATGAGAGAACACGCTAAAATGTGATGTAATGTTTATGCCTTTATGTAAAATACTGTATGTATGTGCAAAGCAAAATACACATTTTGCTCATTCCCTATGTACTAGAGTTACAGACTACACATATGTAGTCTACTCACTTGTTAATTCATTTACTAATGGTGCAAACAGTGATGCCATTGATGGTGGGAATAGAGTTTTCAAGCAGAACACAACTACTTGATGAAACTGTTTAAGGAGGAATCCAGAAGTCGGAAGGAGCATTGATAAAGCTGAGATCCCTTCCAAGACAGATTCCTTGAATACATTACAGTTCTGATATTCAGCATTTCTAAAATAGAAAATGAAGTCTGTTGTATTACTTGAATCTCAATGCAGTCTTAAAATGCATCATGAGGTGTTTTTCTACCTCAAGAAAAGATGCACTGCACATCACAGAGAGGATTGCACAGAGTCGTGTTAATTGAATCCCAATGACAGAGCATCTGAAAATCACTTTAAAAGGCTGTTTTGTGAGCAACCGGTGCAACACAATTTTGCTTTTGCTTTGAACAAGTCCCAATGTCACCTTTACTCTTTACCAAGAGCTTCATTTTATGTGCCTGAGCAACCATGGAAACGCTGTGTCGATGGGTTTGTAGTACACTACATCTTCGTGACTTTCCACTACAGAGAATACGAGGTTAACCTCAATGATTCTAGTATTATACCCTAATTTCACAGTACAGCTTTTGTATTATTAGTATAAATGTGTTTTTCCACTTCAGAGTGTGTTCCACGTGGGCTCTTTCTTCATTGATGATGGTATTAATTTAACAGGACTTGAAACCAGATTATCTTTTGTAGGGAGACTGATTTGGGGCAACATGGTTAAGAGGTGAACACGATGAGAAAGAGCCTTCATGACAAAAGTGATTAATTGCTAAGAAGGGTCCATTTCCTGAAATAATTTATGGATCAACAATATTGCTAAGAAGTGCTTATGTATTCATATAATTATGAGTCAACAATGACTATTTTACTTATCAGCTACCGGGGATATACAAAGTTCTAACACCTGGTATCCTAATACTGACTTAAAATCAAATAGTTCTTACTAAACTGAATGGGATGCCCAATTTAAACTATTTGTACTGTTGAGGCCAACGTTTATAAGATTAAATTTAAAGCCAAAATAGTAAGCAGGCATAGGCCCCCTTTCAGCTTTTTGAATTACCTTTCCCTCTCTTCTTCTATAAAGACTTTATATATATTGTTTTCTCTGCTTAAAAAGTCTCCCCTGACCTCTCTTGTCCTGCTACTCTACTGTTCTGCCGTAGCTAGTGAAATGCTACCTTACCTTCAGATCTCCTCTCATATTCCCAGGGAAGAATTTCTTGATTATTTAGTACTAACAGCTATCCTCTCATGAAACCATTTATTTCTCCTTTTTACACTTTAATTGTAATTTTACATTTGTTTGGGTGATAACATGATTAAAATGTGTCTCTCTCATTAGACTCGAAGTTTCCTGAAAGACATGGATGTATATGTTCTGGTCAAGCACAGTGAGGAAGAGTGAGCTCTCAGCATATAATGGTTGAATTGATAAACAAAGCAAATCAATTATTATACAAACCAGCTACAGTCTCAGTACAAAAATGATTCCCATACCTCAATCCTTACAAGTTTATTCTTACAAGCAAAATCAACTGTCTTCAACCACAGGGCAGCTACTAATGTGTGTTACTACTTTCTCGGTGCTATTCAATAGAAGGATGATGGAAGTGTTCATATTTCTAATGTCATCCTGATGATATCATCATGTCCAATACAGTAGTCCCTAGCCACATAACTAAGTAGCTGAAATGCAGCTAGTGCAACTGTAGAAATGAATTTTACATTTTATCAGCTTTTTTTTAAAGTCTATTTATTTTGAGAGAAAGAGAGAGAGAGAGAGGATGGGGGGGGGGGGGAGGCAGGCAGAGAGAGAGAGGAAGCCAGAGAATCCCAAGCAGGCTTCATGCTGTCAATGCAGAGCCTGATTCAGAACTCAATCCTATGAACTATGAGCCGAGATCAAGAGCCAGACGCTTAAGACTGAGCCATCCAGGCACCCCTATTTTATCAACTTTAATTAATTTTAATTTTAATAGCCATATCTGACCAGTGGTCATTGTAATGGAAAGCACAGAATAGTTATTAGGTTATAAAATGACTCCTTCTCTTGACGAAAAATTCAGCACAAGATTCTATGCATTCTGGCAGGAGATAAAATTTCATGATTAGTTAAGCCAAATAAAATACATAAATAAAGAAAACTGCTCTCAACTTTTATAGATAAAACCAAAATGTTGATATCAGCAAACACTATCAGTAAAAATAATATAGTATTAATACAGTAATAATACAGTAATAATTTAGCTTTGTTTTTAAACTTTCATTCTGTCCTCCCTCACCACTAACTTAAGTCAAATGCAGGTGATAAGACTATTGTTACCGTATCACATCTTTTTTTCATTTTGTACCCATCTTTCAAAATCCTGTTCCAATCCCACATCTTCAAGTGAATCTCCCTTGGCAATTTGAAACCACTGTGAACTCTCACTTTCTTAATTTGCCTTGCACTTTCTGTACTGTTCCAAAAGTCCTTTCTATCATCAGTATATGCTTTATATAATGCAGCTGGGAAAGAACTCTTAAAGCAGATTAACCTTTTAGGTTAATAGGCTTCTTTTAGCCCATAACTAACACAATGAAGAAAGAGTTAGCTCAGTAACTTGAAAGAATTATTGCACTTTTGAGAAAGCCTAACCAGTATACTGGTTGTTATTTACCCTCTAGGAGAAATTGTCCACAAGATGTGACTTCAAATGTACAAGGATATATCTAATTGTATCCTCACCCTTGACCTGTCTGAAATATGTTCCCACTATTGAACACATTTCCCTTGCTTAAAGTTCACTCTTCTCTTAGCTATCTTGAGAACAGTTTGACCTTATTTTCTTCCCTACTTCTCTAAAATTCTCTCCTTTGCTTGTTTGCTATCTCCTCTTTTCAGCTAACAAATTTGAGGCATTGATCGGATTAATTGCTCTGCACACATCCTCATTCTGTTCTTTTATTTTTTTTAAGTTTATTTCTTTATTTTGAGAGAGACACAGAGAGAGAGAATGCAAGGGAGGGGGAGACAAAGAGGGAGAGAGAGAGAATCCTAAGCAGGTTCTGAGCTGTCAGCACAGAGCCCAATATGGGACTCGAACTCATGAACTGTGAGATAGTGACTTGAGTCTAAACCAAGAGCTGGACACAACCTATTGAGCCACTCAGGTGCCCCAATCTGCTCCTTTTTTAAATGTTTGTCTCTGACAGCACACATCGTATTGTATCACATCTAAATTATTCCAGTAATCTCCAGACTATGAGGATTCCCTAATTGTCAATCACTTGCTAATTCATCCCATTATTGTTCCAGCATGGTCTTCTGCAAATGCCATACTCATCACTTCATTGCTGATGTACTGACAGTCTTTCTTGATGGCTGGACTCTCAGGTTCCAACTCCACTATATGATCTTTGAGACCCTCTAACCTTTATCTACATTCCCTATGGAGCCAACCATAGTTGCTACTTCGTATTATAAATCACCTCTCCGACCCAGATGAGTCTTTCTACAAACAACAAGCATGTTGCACTAGTTGCTTTGCTGCCAGGCCTTTCACATGCTCAGTCTCCTCCTTTACTACGTCTGTATTCTTGTGCATACCCTACCTACCTCATTCATCAAGGTCATGCTTGGCTTAAATTCTGCACAGAAACTTTTTCCAATGACTTGGGAGTCCCAGGATCTTTTCCTACCTCAGCAGTGGTAAAATTGAACATCCATAGGGACAACATACATAAGAGTGAAATGGACAACATAAGTTAGATAAAACCATGCTTTTTTAACATGAAGCATGTGGGATTACTCTTTCATTCCTCCCTAGAAACTGGCTCCCATTTTAGTCTAAAACACAACAATCTATCAAACTCTTAAATTCCTTCTCACTTTTGTTGGAGGCACAAGTAGAGGAAACAGTTTGCCTTACATAAGAGAAACAGCAGCACGGTCATGATGACCAAGAGCCACCGATGGTCAGTCTTGGTGTCAGAAAGACAATCAGGAATGGTACAGACTGTGGTAATCTGACAAACACACGTTTAGTCTAACAGGTACATCATTAAATTAGAACCACCTAATTACCATGAGAGAATATGGATCCAGTGTCGACAGGCAATGCTTTTGGGAAATCTAGGAATCCCACCACCATTACACTGATTTGCCTTCTCTCTTGAAGAATTCAGTAGTCAGGATGCACTTAAATACTATTTAATACTATTTGATATTATAATCCAGTTATTAGATATGTTCAGCCTCCTTGCCCAAATAGATCCTAAGTTTTTGAGAACAGAGCTATTTTTAAAAATTTTTTTTTAACGTTTATTTATTTTTCAGACAGAGAGAGACACAGCATGAACGGGGGAGGGGCAGAGAGAGAGGGAAACACAGAATCGGAAGCAGGCTCCAGGCTCTGAGCCATCAGCCCAGAGCCTGACGCGGGGCTCGAACCCGCGGACCGTGAGATTGTGACCTGAGCCGAAGTCGGATGCTGAACCGACTGAGCCACCCAGGCGCCCCATCAGAGCTATTTTTAAAAATATATTTATTTATTTTCAGAGAGAGAGAGAGAGAGAGAGAGAGAGAGAGAGAGAGAGAGATTGATTGGGGAGTGGGGCGGTGAGGAGAGGGGAAGAGGGACAGAATACCAAGCAGGCTCCAAGCTGTCAGTGCAGAGGCTGACTGGGGCTCAAACTCATGAACCGTGAGATCATGACCCGAGCCAAAATCAAGAGTCCAGTGCTTAACCGACCAAACCATTCGGGCGCCCCAACACAGCTTTGCTAATACATGTATTTAATCTCCCTCAATGTGTGGCACAGTATTAGGCCCATGAAAATCAATGTGACGCTGCTCTTTAACAACTGTTTATTTTTATCTCTGCTTCAAAATATCACTTTGGATAAAATCATAATCTTTTGTACATCTGTTTCATATTAATTATAAGAAAAACATATATGAATGGCACATTACACATGCTCAATAAACATTTCCAACTAAATGAACGATATTCACCAAAGGAAATAGATTTATGTGTTCTAATGTGTTACAGAGGTTTTTTTTTTTTTAACTTCAAAAGCTATTGTCATAACATTACTAGTAGGATACTAAAGTCCCTGCCTAGTTAATTTTGCTAGCCAAATGACTAGGATCTGGTAACTATTATCAGAACCATATGATATTGGTTATAACTAAAACGATCCATCATAGATGTATAGATCTGAAGTAATTATAATTATAATGAAAATTATGTATGTTTCAAGTGAAAATAAAACCAGGAAAAATTGAGTCCAAGCAGTTAAGATGCTAAAAAGAGAAAGCATATAAGGTATGATTACCTATAGCTTCTATTTTATATACTTTCTGCCATACTCATAGGTATTATTTTTAAAACTACACTGAATAACCAGAAAAGTAATAATATAAAAGGGAACCTCAGAAAATCTTTTGATCTTTTCAAGGTTTTTCCTGTCAAGCCTAAAAAATTAACTTTGTAGTATCTGGAATGAGTCCTTAATTATTACAGGCTTAGGTACCGTTGGGGGTGGAAAAAGCATGTATCTTAATTGTTGCCATTTTATACTTTAGAACATATTTACAATTATAAAAATGGGCTGCTATTTACTAAATACCAAAAATAGTCCAGCTCTAATTGGGCTCAACTTGACCCTTAACACTGCCAAAAACTTACCTTACCTATGATGAAAATACCTAATTATCATAGGCAGTGTTCCATAGGTTAATGTATGCTGGCTATTTCATTATGCCCACCCTTTCCTGGGACTTTTGTATGTGTTAATGTTTGATGTATTTCAAAATGATGACTAGTTTTGTTTCCATTATGTACAAGAAAATTTTCTGAGACGCCTGATTTCCCATAAGACTTATGCTCAACTAAAATTGAATATATTGCACACACTCTAGGTGAAGCTTTCTTATTGTTGAACATTTTTTTGAATGTCAGAAACTCAAATATGTGATATTAATATCACAGATGTGGATTTATTAACTTCTTATTGTACATAACTATTTATAAAAAGAACTGGTCATTGCCTAGTGATTCTATTGGAATAACCTTGTATTAGCGCTCCTGACCAAAAAGTACTTTGAAAGTTTGCAAAATATTATATAATTCTGGGTCAGACTGGCAGAAAACGTGAGAGTACTTTTTATTTATTTTTGTTCATTTCTTGCTTTTGAGTACTTCAGATTTTTATAATGTCCTCAACTTATTTTCCTTTAAGATATGAAATGATAAGGAAAGAAAAAGAAATGGTATACAAAAGAAAGGGAGAGAGACAAGTCCAATCATGCCCCTCCTCACAAACAACCACTACAAGTGGCAAATTTTACTTCTTTGATATTTTTAGAAATCTTGCCCCTTTCCATTATTAATAACCTGCTTCAATCCAGCATTCAATTTTTGGAACATAATAACAAATCCTTATGTGGGGTTTCCCACCTCAATCATGTCACTGTTCCTTCTATTATGAATAAACCCATCACAATCAATCATTTACCCATCCATCTATACATTGACATGTCCATCTATTTACCTATCATCTCTCTCTCTCTCTCTCTCTCTCTCTCTCTCTCTCTCTAACTTTATAGCAAAAATTTGGCCTCGGTCCATCTTTATTATTTTTCTCATCTGACTTCCATTTTTGACTTCTATAATTTCTAAACATAAACTAATTACCCCACAGGCAACATGTCATTTCACACATCCATGATTTGTTTATTCCAGTTACTCAGCTTGGAATTCCATTCCATATCTTCCAGCTAACTATTTCTTAACATTCAAAATTTCTTATTGTCAGCATCTGCCCCAGGTAGCCTGCCCTATCTTTCCCTTTACACTCCACCTTCAGACCAGATTAAAGCTTTATCTTTGTGATTCTATAACACCCTGAGTTTACCTCTCTCCCTTTACCTATCACATGGCATAAACTCCATGAGGGCAGCAACCATGCCTGTATCATTCTAGGCTATGATGACGTTATACTTGCCACCTACTAGGAATTCACAAATGTTTACTGAAAGAATGAAAATGTATCATGATGTAACTGTCACTCAAGTGAATGAGATGAATAAGACCCATAAAATACTTATTTTGCCACATTCCCTGTGGATAATACCTCATTCTGTTCCTTTTTGTATCTATCTCCAGTACCTAACATAGAAACTGGTATACAGTAGGTACTTGATAAATATGTGTTGAACTGATTTATCCTTTTATTTCTCTTTTTATTTCTTCAAGCTGAGTTCTGGTTTCTCCATTTACCACCTCCATCTTTTTATTTCTCTCCATGTCTTGTGGCACCAATTGGAAATAAAATGAGAAAAGACTAATACGTTTAGAGCCTGGTACCCCTAACCTCACACACAAAAAAGTGGGCATGGAGCCTCATTTATCTGAAGATACAATTGAAGGAAAAGTGACCTGGGCATTCCACTCTAGGACAAACGGGAAGCATGAACTTACTGGTTCCATGCCAACTACCTAGAAATTTTAGAGAGTTTCCTTAAAGACTTGTCCCCCTCATCATTGTCTCAAGGTGCTAGGTCAAGAATGCCAATTTCAGAAAAATATTTCTTTTTTTCTAGCCCACCATCTCTGTCCACTGCTGCACTATCAGGAAAGAGGACAATGGACTAGTCTAGGAAAGAAATATACCAAAACAAAGGGAATAAGCAGAGAGTCACAGAAACCCCTATTAATATGACGTTTTGTTTCCTTTTACAAATTTCTGGCTCTCTATCTAGTGCTGAGGATTGTGAAGATCCATAAAATGAAAAAATTATGGATTCTCAGTGTTATTGTGAGGATGAAATTACATAATTGCTGCCTATAACATAGAAGACACCCGACAGTGAACACATCATGACAGTTGTTGTTCATGTCATGCAGAGAGCTCTGTACGCAAGCCAAAAACCATCTAGCACCTCAGACAGCTTCTATTTGAACATACTCAGACTCAAAGTCAAAGCCCTGGACCAGGGTTTCCTAAAAGCAGACCTATCAATATTGGGCTTTCCTATGCATTGAAGGATGTATAGCAGTGTCCCTGGCCTCTACCCACTAGATATCTGTAACTACATCTCCCAGTGTGTAGTGACAATCAAAATGTCTCCAGACATAGCCAAATAACTGCTCGAGGCAAATGCCTCCCAGTTGACAACACTGGTCTAGGGTACCTTTTCTCTACTATCAGACTCTTCAATTATTTATAACATTCTTTTTCTAACTGAAATAAAATATGCTTCCTTGTAATCATGGCCCATTGATACACAGCACATACATGTCTCCCACTATTCAGATATGAGGGTGATGTTTTACACACCATGTAGACTCGTACTCTGTGAATTAGGGATAGCCTGTAGATGGCTTCTCTTCCCAAATATGCATATAAATGTGTAATAAACATTCACTTTAATACCCAGAACTTTCTGGAGTGCTACAGTGCAGTGACAGTGATAAATTAAAAAGTAATCTAAACAAACACTGGAAAAATATTATAAATATGTATTAATAATAATCCTCAACTCCCTATGATAATTTTAAAGTTATTTTGTAGTTAAAAATGGAAGACCTAATATTATATTAAGTTTATAGAGTTGAACATGAAGCAAATAATATTAAGCCCCGATTATACTACATTTTATTGGTACCGTGAACAGATAAACAAAGTTTTAGCCCTGATTAATTGTATGATGGTATTAAAATGGTGCATGTATATCAGTTAAGAAAAAAATTTTGCAAAGACACCTTTACATTCTAGCACCCAAGGAATTCTTGTTTGTTTGTTTTGGTTTTGTTATCTATTAAGGCAGTGATAATACATTACTACTGAATATTTTAGATGGGCCAAGCATTGTGCTTAGAGATTTATTTACATTATCACACAACTTTATTATAAGGAAAGTACTATTAATTTGCCTAACAATCAGTATAGGTTAGGATTTACAGTGATAACAAACAATCTCAAAATTTCAATGAGTTGGAATGGAGCTCCAGATGTATCCTCCCACATTAGGACACAAGATGACAGACCTTCTCCATCTTGAACACTGTGATTATAAAGGAAAGAAAGACTTTGAAATCTACAAGCACTTTTAAAGATTTCCATTCATATTCCATTGGGAAAAGCAACTCACATGACAACACCTAACATCAAGGGGCAAGAAAGAGGACTACAAATATCTGGAAATGGCATTAACCACCACCACATTATCCTCCTCATTGATAGATGAGAAATATGTCACTGGAAGGTTAATTACCTTCTCATAGTCAAACAGGTAGTAAGAGTTAGAATTGGGATTTGAGCCCAGATGTATCCATTATGCTAAGTGACAACTATTTCCCCTTCTGCCTCCCTCCATACAAAACTTAATGGCTGAAATAATGACCATTTATTTGGTTCATGATTCTGTCTGTTGGCCATATGGGTTACATTCATATAAATGATTCTTTCCTTTAAGTCTGGCTAATTTTGGCCAGGCTCACGCATGTGTCTATGGTCAGCTGCCATGTTAAATGGGAGCTGTCTAGATGAGATGATTCATCTCTGTTTTACATGATCTCTCATCCGTTAGCAGGCTAGCCCATGCTTACACTCATGGTGAGGCAGCTGAGTACTGAAAGAAGAGGATATATGCAAGACCAGAATGTCGTATCTTTGCATCTAGTACATTCTATTGGCCAAAGCCAATCACAAGACCAGTCGAGTTCAATGGATGGAGAAATATACTCCCCCTTTTGATGGAAGAAACTGTAAGAAATTACCTTGCAGAAAGCACTGAGAAAAAGAGGCAATTTGGTTTAAGAATTTACACTCTTAACAATATGCTAGACTATAATGATTATTTCCTCTAATACAGGGATGTAGTTCAATGGCACTCCCCTGAATTTTTATTTGTAAAAACTTATGATCTATTCTGTGGTTTTTTAACAGTGCATTTTCATTTAATTCTTTTATAAGACCTACAGAGCAAGATCAAAGACAAATAAAACAAGCAAGTGGCACACTGCATCTAATTATTTCTCTTCAAAATAGTTGCAAAAATAGCACATCTAGTAATTATCCATATGGTGATGTGATTTCAACATTTCAAAACTCTCAATTGGAGCTCAAATATGATAAAAAGTAAGTCAATATCACATCAAGCAGTGATATTAAATGGGAACAGTTAACAAGATATTGAATTGGTACTTTTGAATTTCCTGGTGGTTCTTAGAAGGAAATGTTGCTAGCCAGAGTTCCTCTTAATTTTGAAAAATCAATTCTTCATAAAGCCCTACTTCCTATGTCTCTTGGAAGAAGATAGAGCACAAGCACAAAGCTTTGTACACAGTAATTGCTCGATAAACATTTAGTCTGATTGGAGCAGACTTATTTCAAATAAGATTGTTAATGGGGACACATTTAGAAATTTAAGGTAAAAGAGAAAAAGGGATTTTTAACCCAAATTACATTTCAGTCCCAGGGCAATTTTGAAAGTAAATGATTTTTAACGTTCATGGAATTATTTTAGATTAGTCATCTTTCACATAATTTCTAGTTTTCCTCCAAATTATGTAGATAATAAGAAATCTCCTCCATCCCTTGTCCTCATTTTTTCCATGAAATTCAAAGGCAGGATTTTCCTTCTATCATTCCCTTTTCTCTGGATAGAATACACCTGCTCAAAGAACCAATTATCTATTAGTTTTCAGCATGTGACCTTTTCAAGGAGGGAGCATTTGAAAGATTTACTCCAGGGATGTAAGGCAATGATACAGGACAAGGCAATTAAGAGTGGTCCATGGAAGTCAGACAGAAATAAAAGAAAGTCACAGTCAAAACAATGAAAACAATATCAGTAGCAGCAACAAAGCTAAGAAATGCAGAGTCAGAGATGCCAGATTACACATTTCAACCTTAGTTTCACACAGTGAATGGGCCTAGCTGTACAAATGAAGGCAAGTGGTTCAACTCATTGTTGCCTACATTGACATCAACATAAAATGGTCCCATGTTGGGGCATTTTCTAAACTCAGGGAAGGGAAGCATGGAGTGAATCGATTTTGCATTATTTCTCTCTTTCCCCACCCCTCATTGTCTCATTGCCATTTTCCATCCCCTCCTTGCTGTGCCTCTTTAAAAACAAAATATGTGTATATATCTATATCTATATTGATACTGACATATATAAAACACTAATCATCTCTCCTTTATTAGCTATATTCTCTGATAAAGATCTTGTTCACTCACTTTACTATAATACAATAGTGCCAACAGATGTTAGTGTTTACTACGTGCCAGGTATTTTTCTTTTTAATAAACTGTGTTTTTAGTAAAGTTTTAGGTTGATAACAAAAATTGAGTGGAAAATACACAAAGTAAACTCAAAATGGATGAAAGACTTAAATGTGAGACAGAAAACAAAACCCTATAGGAGAAAACAGGCAACAACCTCTTTGACCTCAGCCACAGCACCTTCTTACTCAACATGTCTCTGAATGCAAGGGAAATAACAGCAAAAATGAACTATTGGGACCTCATCATGATAAAAAGCTTCTGCATATCAAAGTAAACAAACCAAAAAAAAAAAAAAAAACAACTGAAAGGCAACTGATGGAATGGGAAAAGATATTTGCAAATGACATATCGAATAAAGGGTTAGTATCCAAAATCTATAAAGAATTTACAAGGCTGAAAAAAAAAATAATCCAGTGAAGAAATGGGCAGAAGACATGAATAGACACTTTTCCAAAGAAGACATCCAGATGGCCAACAGACACATGAAAAGATGCTCAACATCGCTCATCATCAGGGAAATACAAGTCAAAACCACACTGAGATACCACCTCACATCAGTCAGAGTGGCTAAAATAAATAACTCAGGAAACAACAGATTTTGGTGAGGATGTGGAGAAACGGGAACCCTCTGGCACTGCTGGTGGGAATGCACACTGGTACAGCCACTCTGGAAAACTGTGGAGGTTCCTCAAAAAATTAAAAATAGAACTACCCTATGACCCAGCAATAATACTACGAGGAATTTATCCAAAGGATACAGGAGTGCTTATGCTTAGGGGTACATGTACCCCAAAGTTTATAACAGCATTTTCAACAGTAGCCAAAGTATGGAAAGAGCCCAAATGTCCATCAACTGATGAATGGATAAAGAAGATATGGTTTATACATATAATGGAATACTACTTGCAAATGGGAAAGAATGAAATCCTGCCATTTGCAGCAACATGGATGGAACTGGAGGATATTATGCTAAGTGAAATATGTCAGTCAGAGGAAGACTGATATCATATGTTTTCACTCACATGTGGAATATGAGAAACTTAACAGAAGACAACAGAAGAAGGGGAAAAATAGTTTTAAACAGAGAGGGAGGCAAAACATAAGAGACTCTTAAATACAGAGAAAAAACAGAGTTGATAGCTCGGGCCTGGGGAAAAGGGGAAAATGGGTGATGGGCATTGAGATGGGCACTTGCTGAGATGAGCACTGGGTGTTGTATATAAGTGATGAATCATGGGAATCTATTCCCAAAGCGAAGAGCACACCATATACATTTTATGTTAGCTAACTTGACAATAAATTATATTAAAAAAAAATTTACATTTCTTATACACACACACACACACACACACACACACACACACACAACTGATTGGAAAATACAAAGGGTTCCCATATACTCCCTGTTGCCACACAGTCACATCTTCCACATCCTTAAGATCCCCAACCAGAGTGGTACATTTCTTCCAGTTACAACTAATACACCTACATTGACACATCATTATCATCCAAGCCCATAGTTTATATTAGGGTTCATTCCTGGTGTTATACGTTCTACAAGTTTTGATAAATGCACATATCTACCATTAAAATACCTTACAGAATGGTTTCACTGCCCTAAAACCCCTCTATGTTCTGCCTATTCATCTCTACCTCCCCACTAACCCCTGGCAAATATTAATCCTTTTACTGTCTCCATAGTTTTTGCCTTTTCCAGACTATCATGCACTCAGAATTATACAGAATGTAGCCTTTTCAGATTGGCTTCTTTCAGCGCTATGCATTTAAGTTTCCTCCATGTATTTTTCATGAAATGATACTTCTTGTTTTCTTTGTGCTGAATAATATCCTATTGTCTGGATGTAGTATGGTTTATTTATCTACTCCCTAAGCATTTTTATGCAATGTAAATACAGAGATAGAGATAAACAGCCACATATTAGGTGATTTAATCATCATGATGACCATATTATCCTTATTGAACAAATGAGGTCTTAAAGAGAAATTAAGTGGCATGGCCAAGATCACCTGGATTAAAAACTGGCCAACATAAGATGTGAACTTAGATCTTTATGTCTCCAAAGCCTGTCTTCCCTGCTATAAATATAGGACAAAACAGTTTACATGTTTCCTAAAACTACATTCACCAATGTATTCTTTATTGACATAACACTCCCCTGTTTTTCCTTCAGGGAGTTAAGTTTTGATAGAAACAAAAAGCACTATACCAGGACTACTGTATTTTTATTTTTTAAAAAGGGGAGAGGAATAAAATAACAACAGCAACAAATCAACAGTTATGATTTATCTTGAGCATACCCAGGAAATAAAGCTCTTTAGATATTCCAAACCATGTGCTAACCCTATTTTACACCATGTGTTGTGAAGAGATGTGTATTTGTTAAACTGTCTCAAGACTTCAGATTAGACATTCTCTGCCACATCCTTTTCATTCACGGTGAAGATAAGCCTCAGTTCCAAGTATTTCATCAGACTTGAGATGTCTCGGTTCTTACCTAGGAGGCTTCAGGTCTACAGACCAAATTGGAGGTAAAGAAAACAGAGGAGCAATCATCGGGAAGGCCTGTTTAAAATTTAACAGCAGGCTCGGACACAATGTTTCACTCTCTTCTGATGCCTGTCCTTTCAAAGCAACCTGCCAACTGGTCTTTTTATATCCACTTGAAAATATATCATCTACACTTCCTGCTTCAGTTTTACTTGAACAATTATCTGTTTGCCTTCCCGGCAGGACAATCCCACAGGAGTTTTTAATTCTATGTATTATAGAATGTTATGGTAGCTCAGACCATGGGTTAAAGCCACAGAGATTTCCTTTACAAGTTCTTATTCTCAATCAACTATGATTTTTACAATAAAATCTAATTCACTTTTTAAAGTGTTGAAAAACAAACGAACAAAAACATTAAATGGAAAATAAATACCCAATTAGATTTTCCTGTAGACCTCTAAGAATAGTGAAATGTATAAATGACAGGAAAAAGCTCAGCCAGGATTCAGTTCAGTAAATATGTTCTTTCTAATTTTGAAAAACAAAGTCCTTAATTGATATAAGCAAAATTTATTTTGGAGTAAAAAAACAGTCAGACAGAGAGTGAGGACCCTAAAAACCAAGGAAAGGAAAAGAAGGTAACTCTTATGTTGATACTGTTGCTTATATGGGTGTGTAGGAGCAGAGAAAGTGGGTGGATATGGTATAGAGAATGGGGAGGAAAAGGTATCACATTTCTTTACACCTCCCTAGAGAGGATTATTTAACTGGAGACTTAATTTCAGAATATAAAGAGTAACTAGAATTTGGAGTAATGGAGGCTTTTGGTATGGATCCCTCAGTATTTAATGCACTTTTTCTATAACATATCCATCATGGGCCCCATTTCCCCCCAGGTTGTACAACAGGTTCCCAAGTGACCTAGCAAGGTGCTGAGGCTCTGTAAGATCTGGCCAGCTTCATATACATTTTTTTAAAATGTTTATTTATTTGAGAGAGAGAAGGGGGAACAGAGAGACAGAGAGAGAGAGAGAGAGAGAGAGAGAGAGAGAGAGAGAGAGAGAGAACCCTAAGCAGGCTCCACGCTGTCAGCACAGAGACCGACGTGGGGCTCCATCTCACAAACCATGAGATCCTGACCTGAGCTGAAATCAAGAGTTGGTCACTTAACCCATGGAGCCACCCAGGCACCCCTAGCCAGCATTATCTAACACATTTACTCTCACTCACTGCACTGTACTGGCCATGGATGGAAGTGAAGGACATCTTACATTTACCTCCTCTCTACATATGGAAAGTTTCCAAGTTTCCTAAGAAAAGTCTCAACATACTGATTCAAATGGTGATTGAAAAAAGAAGAAAGGAAGGAAGGAAGGAAGGAAGGAAGGAAGGAAGGAAGGAAGGAAGGAAGGAAGAAAGAAAGAAAGAAAGAAAGAAAGAAAGAAGCAAAAGTTTGTCACGTGGCAATACTTCCTGAGGAGGGGAAAAAAAAAAAGATTTACATGTATGACGCCACTTTTTTTTTTTTTTTTTCCTCAGCATTTCCAGTTAGGCTGAGGCTATTTTCAGGATTTCATTCGTCCTGAATTTTATATTCATATCTGCCCTCAGATTCTTCTAGTATCAGAGATTGATGGATTTCAGTAAGAATTGTGTTGTTGTTGTTGTTTATTGGGATAAGACCTCACTGTTTAAAACTATACCTTAAATTATTTCTGCTATGAACACTCTAAGCTTGATATCATCATCCCTCACCTGAATTAATGAAACTGACTCCTAAGAGGGTCTCCACATCCACTCCTCTACCGCTCCACCCTACTCAAATCCAATCTCAACAGATTCCTCAGATCTTTAAAAATGTCAATCAGAGAATAATTGGAGTGTACATGGAAGAAATAATGGTTATCTTCTATGATTAGGGTGAATCCAAAATTTTGATGAGGACTTGATGGTTGTATATAAAGATCTGTCCACCCTCATCTTATGCAACCCACGTTCACCCACTTATCACAATATAGCTACAAAAGAGAGACGACTCTGGAGGATGTCCAGGTAAGGATAGGGGGCAGGCTGTAACAAGTTCATACAGTGCCCTGGGTTCAGTTTGTTGAGCATCTAACTCTTGATGTCAGCTCAGGTCATGATCCCAGGATCGTGGAATCGAGCCCCACGTCGGGCTATACACTGAGCATGGAGCCTGATTAAGGCTCTCTCTCTCTCTCTCTCTCTCTCTCTCTCTCTGCCCTTCTCTCCCGCTTGCACTCTCTCTCTCTTTTAATAAAGACCAAAAAAAAAAAAATTAAGAGAAAAACTTTATACAATGCCTTAACAAAAATTAAAAAAAAAAATAAGGCTAGCCTCTGGGTGGATGAATTTAAGAAATGAGATACTTGGGCGAGGGGATGCAGCGGAAGATGGCGATGTAGGAGGATGCTGGGCTCACCGCACGTACTTAGATTCCACCTACATCTGCATAACTAACCCAGAAAACCACGAGAAGACTAGCAGAACGGAGTCTCCTGAGCCAAGCGTAGACGAGAGGCCCACGGAAGAGGGTAGGAAGGGCGGAGAGGCAGTGCACGCTCCACGGACTGGCGGGAGGGAGCCGGGGTGGAGGGGCGGCCTGCTGGCCAAGCAGAGCCCCCGAGTCTGGCTTGCAAAAGCAGAGGGGCTGGACGGAGTGTGTTCCGACAGCAAGCGCGACTTAGCATCTGGGAGGTCATAAGTTAACAGCTCTGCTCAGGAAAGCAGGAAGGCTGGAGGACAAAGGGAGGGAGAGTTGCTGAGCCCCCAGACGACAGAGCTCAGTTGAAATGCCCAGAGTCTAAGAGACCCCCAAAAACGAACCACCAGAGTCCAGAGTCAAAGCTAAGCAGCAAGGGTCATTTATTGCAGGTTCGAACCTGGACCTCTGAGCCCTCGTTGCCAGTGACGCCGAGAGGTCCTGAGAGAGGTTCTTACACCCCTTTTATAGACAGGTACAAACAAGTCATGGGGAAATCAGGAATTTTCCACAGTTACAGAGCTGCGATTGGTTGGTGTTTAAAGTTGGACACTTAACAGTATTCGATTGGTTCCTGCCTTTAGGTCAGACCACAACCGGGGGTACGGGTATCACAATGATTGATCAGGAATACACGGATGTGCCAGGCAACAATGATTGATCAGGAGTACACGGATGTGCCAAGTAACAATGGTTGATCAGGAATATATGGATGTGCCAGGCAACAATGATTGATCAGGAATACATGGGCGCGCCAAGCAATTGTACAGAAGCGGAACAAGCTGGTTAAGCTTGGTTAGGTTTCAGTTTCCCGTAACTTAAGCTTTTAAGTTTTAATTTTCTCAGGCCTCTCATTCCCCCCTTTCTCAAGTACCTGAGGACCCAATCTTGGGTCCTACAGTGTTACCTAATCAAGCTCGCTTTCCATGTTGAGGAGCTGATACTGTGGTCTAAGGACCATAACCTGAATGGTGTTTAATCTATCTCTGATAAAGTTCATTATTTTGTTTGGCGTGCGAGGTCCTCTTGGAGCTATTTAATTTTGGTCCGAACTATTCCTGATTTATTGGCATAAAAGCAACATTTTTCTCGTAGGGCTAAGCAGATGCCGCCTTATTCTGCGGTTAGCAGATCTAACCCTTTTCTATTTTGTAACACCACTTCTGCTAGGGAATCTAGCTGATCTTGCAGATCCTGGATTGTCCCTGACAAGGCCCCGACATCGTTAATTAGTTGCCGAGAGAGTCCCAGATAGGAGTGTATGGAGACTCCTAATCCCGCTGTCCTGGTAGTTAATGCACCTGTAATTTCTAGGCTTGTCAGGAAGGGGATAACAACCACAGCTCGTTTGGATATGCCAGTTGCAAAGTTTAAACTAGGGATGGGCATGGGGGTTCCAGCAGACGGCTTCTCCAACTGAGCCACGGCAGCCAGCTTGAAGTTGCACATTATTATCACTAGCTTTTGCTGCCCTGTTACTCTGTAGGATAGCTGTAAAGTAGGTAGTGGAGTTGTCTGGCCCTATACATTGCTGATAGGAGTCATAACAAGAGCTATGCATCGACTCCTGGAAAGTAGAGCAAGGGCATTCTGCTGTGGGGGGCAGGGGCTTAGGTTTGTCAACACATAACCACTGTTGTTTTTGGGGTCCTGTGATTTCATAGGTCTGGGTTAAGTGAGCAATTGTGGTCCCACAGTCTTGGGTTTGAGTGTATCTTCGCTGATAGTGACCATCCCTTCCTACAGAGCCGGCTACTAGTCTGTTACCATGTGGCAGGTTAAGGGTTCTAACTACGCCACCTCTGCAATTCACAGGGCCTTCTATACAGAGCTCCGTACAATTTCTGTTTGTCAACGGGGGCATTTAGTCCTCCCTCCAGGAGGTTGAGGTTGAGGGCTAGTAGGACAAGGGTTACTATCTTGAACATGCCTAGGGGATGCATGGCGCAAGGTTAGTTTGAGGGGGTTTTTTCTTACTCCGGTCTATAGTCCAAGTAGTATTTTTATCAGTGTGTCCCACGAGGTCAGACAGCGGGTCGACAGGCTTCACGTGGGCGTGGTGTATCCAGGTGGGGAGTTGTGAACCCTGTACAGAGCGTAGGGGAGTAACTTTACCCAATTAGCGCCAGTCTCCATAGTCAATTTAGTAAGGGTCTCTTTTAATGTTTTATTCATTTTTTTTCTACTTGTCCTGAGCTTTGGGGCCGGTAGGCACAATGTAATTTCCAATCTGCCCCAAGTACGGAAGCCAATCCCTGACTTACCTTAGAGACGAATGCAGGTCCATTGTCTGACCCTATCATGACTGGAAAACCATACCTGGGCAGGATTTCCTCTAGGATCTTTTTGGCTACTATCTGTGCCGTTTCCTTCTTGGTTGGAAAGGCTTCAGTCCATCCTGAAAAAGTGTCTATGAACACTAGTAAGTATTTATAACCATATTTGCCGGGCTTTACCTCGGTGAAGTCCACTTCCCAGTGGGCTCCTGGTATGGTTCCTTTTTTTCGGTGGCCTTGGGCTGTGGTGTGTGTGTGCGCGTTTTGGAGTTGACATGTGGAACAGGCTGTCACAACCCTTTCCGTCTGGTCAGAGATGTTTCTTAATACCAGTTGAGATCGTCTGAGGAGATCCTGAAGTCTTCAGGGCCCCAAATGGGTAGAGTGGTGTATTTTTGTCAGGGTTGCGTGGCCCAATTTTTTGGGAAGGATAAGGCGGTCTCTAGAGTCCCTCCACCATCCATCTGTAACTTGGGTCATGGGGAGCTTGCGCATCCAAATGAGATCATCTTCTGAGTATTCAGGCTGTGGGGGTAAATCTCGGGGCCCTGGGTCTGGTAGCTGCACAGGGAGTACTTGAATGGGGTTTTGTGCTACCTGGCGTGCAGTCTGGTCAGCGAGGTTATTCCCTCGAGAGACTGGATCAGTTATTTTTTGGTGACCCGGGCAATGTACTATGGCCAATTTTTTAGGGGCCCAAATAGCGGCCAATAGGGCCAGAATTTTATCTTTATTTTTGATGTCTTTGCCTTTAGCAGTGAGTAGTCCCCTCTCACGGTATATTGCCCCATGTATATGGGCCGTGGCAAAGGCATACCGGCTGTCTGTATATACAGTCACTTTGCGGTCCCGCCCCATTCTTAATGCTTGGGTCAATGCAATTAGTTCTGCCCTTTGGGCAGAAGTCCCTGGGGGCAGAGCCTTTGCCCATATCACTTCAGTCTCAGATGTCACTGCTGCCCCCGCATACCTCTGTCCTTGATGGACGAAGCTGCTTCCATCAGTAAACCAGGTGACCTCAGCATCAGGTAACGGCCAGTCCTGTAGGTCTTTCCTTGTTCCATGGATCTGCGCTAGGATGTCGGCACCGTCATGGAGCGGGGAGTCCAGGTCAGGGTCGGGTAGCAGCGAGGCCGGGTTTAGAGTTCGGGGAGGGATGTATGTGGTCCGAAAGGGATTTAACAGGAGTCCCTGATAATGGACCATCCGAGCATTGCTCATCCACCTATCGGGGGGCTGCTTGAGTACTCCTTCGATGGCGTGGGGTGTGGTGACATGTAACTCTTGACCCAGGGATAGCTTATTGGCGTCTTTAACCATTAGGGCTGTAGCCGCTATTATCCGGAGACAAGGGGCCATCCTGCAGCTACAGGGTCCCGTTTTTTTGAGAGATAGGCCACTGGTCTGGGCCATGGACCTAGATGCTGGGTTAGCACTCCCTTGGCTATGCCTTTATGCTCATCCACATATAAGAGATATCGGGCGGTCCTAGAGCTGGGGCCGATAGGAGAGTTTTCTTTATCTGTTGGAATGCCTGCTCAGTTTCCGCAGACCATTCAAATGATGGTTGGTTTTTAGAGACTGCATAAAGGGGTTTGGCCATTTCAGCAAAACCTGGGATCCACAACCGGCAGAATCCCGCAGACCCCAGGAATTCCTTAGTTCTGGGTAAATAGGATGGGGGCCGCTTTGGTTTGCCATGGCTCTGACCCCAAGCGCAGTTGCTTCTTTTTGGGACAGTCACAAATCCAATGTCCCTTTTTTTTTTTGTTTTTTTTTTTTTTGTTTTACAGTAGGTGCATTGGTCTTTGTCTAGGGGGCGCCTAGGGGGGCGAGTTTTCTGCTTATCCTCTGGAGCGTCCCGATTATTATATACCCACTGAACAATGCGGAGTAAATCCTGGATCTGTTTTTCTTCTAAATTCTCTACTTTTTGGAGTTTCTTTTTGATGTCAGGGGCAGCCTGGTTTACAAAAGACAGATTTTCAGGGCCTCAGGGTCCATGGGAGTGTACTGTCTAAAGGCTTCCATTAATCTTTTTTAAAAAGTTGGCAGGGCTCTCTGTCTTACCTTGTATTACCCAGTACACCTTGGCCAAATTGGTGGGCTTGCGTGCTGCAGCCTGGAGACCCGCCATTAGAGTCTGGCAATAAATGAGCAGTCGTCCCCTACCTTCTGCCGTGTTGTAGTCCCAATTAGGCCGAATCAGGGAAAATGCAGCATTAATGAGGTCAGGGTTAACAGTGGGTCGACCATCTTCCCCGGGGACCAGCTTCCGCGCCTCAAGTTGAATTCTCTCCCTTTCTTCCGTGGTGAACAGGATTCGCAAAAGCTGTTGGCAGTCATCCGAGGTAGGCTGGTGGGTGAACATTATGCTCTCTAGGAGGGCTATGAGATCTCTAGGGTTATCAGAAAACTGAGCATTTTGGGTTTTTCAATTATATAGGTCACTCGTGGAGAAGGGCCAATACTAGAGTCGGGGATTGCCCGTTTCATCGGGGGGTCCTATTTCCCGCACGGGTAGGGCTACAGTGGAGTCGGGGAGGCGAGAGCTTGGTTCACACTGGGTGTGCTCGCGAGTTTGGCCGGCTGGCCCTTTAAGGTTGGTTACATTTTCAATAGGGCTTGGCACGGCTGCTGCCTGTAGCCTCCCTGGTTCTGGCACAGCTGCTGCTTCCCACCCCCCGCCCCCGTTCCCCTTGAGGGGCAACCAGCGGGGCAACAGGTGGGGCGGCCGCTTCAGGCAGGGCCTGGGGTGCAAGGGGAGGGGGAAGATAGGGTGAAGGGTTTTTAACAAGATCTTGCCAGACGAGGATGTAGGGAACCTGGTCTGGGTGGCCCTGACCTTGGCAACTATAGGCAAACAAAAAGTGCCCTCAGTAGGCCAGCCCACCCCGAAAGTGGGCCACTCAGACCAGCAGAAAGTGATGAGTCTTGACCGGCGGATGTCCAGGCTTAGGTTATGGCCTCTCTCCCTTCTTCCAGCCTGGACATCCTTGAAATTAGCTAGAAGAAGGGAGAGAGGTGCACTCTGTTTCTGTCCCATAGCCTGTATAGGAAAAAATAAATGGGCCAAGTTAGTTTATGTTCCGGAAGCGAGTTGGATATACCTGCAGGGGAGAGGAGACAAGTTAAATCGCAAGCGCGGCGGCAAACAGAAAGTGCCTTGGAGAAGAGACCAGATACAGAACGGGTGTCCATAACCCGAACAGAGTTCTGATGGGCCAAAATAGTGCCCCAGACGGGAGCCAGAGGACGTCTCCTACTGGTCCCGACTGACTTCCCTATAGCGCGTCCGCCAGGGCTAGGTCAGTCACTGATACAGATCCCGTGTGGGAGAGCCAGAAACGGACAGACAACTGACACAGACACAGACACAGACACAGACAGAGGCGGCTCACTCACCGATCGGTCTCAGAAATGACCCGTTGACTTGGGTCTGGTGGGTTTGGGGGGGGGCCTTCCCGGCCAACGCACCAAATGAAATGCCCAGAGTCTAAGAGACCCCCAAAAACGAACCACCAGAGTCCAGAGTCAAAGCTAAGCAGCAAGGGTCATTTATTGCAGGTTCGAACCTGGACCTCTGAGCCCTCGTTGCCGGTGACGCCGAGAGGTCCTGAGAGAGGTTTTTACACCCCTTTTATAGACAGGTACAAACAAGTCATGGGGAAATCAGGAATTTTCCACAGTTACAGAGCTGCGATTGGTTGGTGTTTAAAGTTGGACATTTAACAGTATTCGATTGGTTCCTGCCTTTAGGTCAGACCACAACCGGGGGTACGGGTATCACAATGATTGATCAGGAATACACGGATGTGCCAGGCAACAATGATTGATCAGGAGTACACGGATGTGCCAAGTAACAATGGTTGATCAGGAATATACGGATGTGCCAGGCAACAATGATTGATCAGGAATACATGGGCGCGCCAAGCAATTGTACAGAAGCGGAACAAGCTGGTTAAGCTTGGTTAGGTTTCAGTTTCCCGTAACCTAAGCTTTCAAGTTTTAATTTTCTCAGGCCTCTCACAGTTTGGTGGGGAACAAAGGCGCTCGCCAGCGCCATCTCCCTCCCCCTTCCCCCAGCCAAATCCCAAAGGGAACCAGTTCCTGCCAGGGAACTTGCTTGCTCCCCACAAACACCCAACGCTGTGCTTCTGTGGAGCCACCCCTCCGGCAGCAGGTCTGACTCCCTCCCGCTGTCATAGGGCCCCTCCTGAAGTGGATCACCTAAAGAGAAGCAAGCTAAGCCTGCCCCTCCTGCCCCCGTGCACCTTGCCTACCCACCCCAGCTAATACGCCAGATCCCCAGCACCACAAGCCTGGCAGTGTGCAAGTAGCCCAGACGGGCCACGCCACCCCACAGTGAATCCCGCCCCTAGGAGAGGGAAAGAGAAGGCACACACCAGTCTGACTGTGGCCCCAGAGGTGGGCTGGGGGCAGACATCAGGTCGGACTGCGGCCCTGCCCACCACCTCCAGTTATACACCACAGCACAGGGGAAGTGCCCTGCAGGTCCTCACCACTCCAGGGACTATCCAAAATGACTAAACGGAACAATTCCCCTCAAAAGAATCTCCAGGAAATAACAACAGCCAATGAACTGATCAAAAAGGATTTACATAATATAACAGAAAGTGAATTTAGAATAATAGTCATAAAATTAATCGCTGGGCTTGAAAACAGTATAGAGGACAGCAGAGAATCTCTTGCTACAGAGATCAAGAGAATCAGGAACAGCCAGGAAGAGCTGAAAAACGCTTTAAACGAAATGCAAAATAAAATGGAAACCACGACGGCTCGGATTGAAGAAGCAGAGGAGAGAATAGGTGAACTAGAAGATAAAGTTATGGAAAAGAGGAAGCTGAGAGAAAGAGAGATAAAAAAATCCAGGAGTATGAGGGGAAAATTAGAGAACTAAGTGATACACTAAAAAGAAATAATATACACATAATTGGTATCCCAGAGGAGGAAGAGAGAGGGAAAGGTGCTGAGGGTGTACTTGAAGAAATAATAGTTGAGAAATTCCCTGAACTGGGGAAGGAAAAATGCATTGAGATCCAAGAGGCACAGAGAACTCCCTTCAGACGTAACTTGAATCGATCTTCTGCACGACATATCATAGTGAAACTGGCAAAATACAAGGATAAAGAGAAAATTCTGAAAGCAGCAAGGGATAAACGTGCCCTCACATATAAAGGGAGACCTATAAGACTAGTGACTGATCTCTCTTTTGAAACTTGGCAGGCCAGAAAGGATTGGCAGAAGATCTTCCATGTGCTGAACAGAAAAAATATGCAGCTGAGAATCCTTTATCCAGTAAGTCTGTCATTTAGAATAGAAGGAGAGATAAAGGTCTTCCCAAACAAACAAAAACTGAAGGAATTTGTCACCTCTAAACCAGCCGTACAAGACATCCTAAGGGGGATCCTGTGAGACAAAGTACCAGAGACATCACTACAAGCATAAAACATACAGACATCATAATGACTCTAAACCCGTATCTTTCTATAATAACACTGAATATAAATGGATTAAATGCGCCAACCAAAAGACATAGGGTATCAGAATGGATAAAAAAACAAGACCCATCTATTTGCTGTCTACAAGAGACTCATTTTAGATCTGAGGACACCTTTAGATTGAGAGTGAGGGGATGGAGAACTATTCATCATGCTACTGGAAGCCAAAAGAAAGCTGGAGTAGCCATACTTATATCAGACAAACTAGACTTTAAATTAAAGGCTGTACCAAGAGATGAAGAAGGGCATTATATAATAATTACAGGGTCTATCCATCAGGAAGAGCTAACAATTATAAATGTCTATGCGCCGAATACCGGAGCCCCCAAATATATAAAACAATTACTCATAAACATAAGCAACCTCATTGATAAGTATGTGGTAATTGCAGGGGACTTTAACACTCCATTTACAGAAATAGATAGATCACCTAGACACACGGTCAATAAAGAAACAAGGGCCCTGAATGACACATTGGATCAGATGGACTTGACAGATATATTTAGAACTCTGCATCCCAAAGCAACAGAATATACTTTCTTCTCGAGTGCACATGGAACATTCTCCAAGATAGATCATATACTGGGTCACAAAACAGCCCTTCATAAGTATACAAGAATTGAAATTATACCATGCATACTTTCAGACCACAATGCTATGAAGCTTGAAATCAACCACAGGAAAATGTCTGGAAAACCTCCAAAAGCATGGAGGTTAAAGAACACCCTACTAAAGAATGAGGGGGTCAACCAGGCAATTAGAGAAGAAATTAAAAAATATATGGAAACAAACGAAAATGAAAATACAACAATCCAAACGCTCTGGGATGCAGCGAAGGCAGTCCTGAGAGGAAAATACATTGCAATCCAGGCCTATCTCAAGAAACAAGAAAAATCCCAAATACAAAATCTAACAGCACACCTAAAGGAAATAGAAGGAGAACAGCAAAGGCAGCCTAAACCCAGCAGAAGAAGAGAAATCATAAAGATCAGAGCAGAAATAAACAATATAGAATCTAAAAAAACTGTAGAGCAGATCAACGAAACCAAGAGTTGGTTTTTTGAAAAAATAAACAAAATTGACAAACCTCTAGCCAGGCTTCTCAAAAAGAAAAGGGAGATGACCCAAATAGATAAAATCGTGAATGAAAATGGAATTATTACAACCAATCCCTCAGAGATACAAACAATTATCAGGGAATACTATGAAAAATTATATGCCAGCAAATTGGACAACCTGGAAGAAATGGACAAATTCCTAAACACCCACACTCTTCCAAAACTCAATCAGGAGGAAATAGAAAGCTTGAACAGACCCATAACCAGCGAAGACATTGAATCGGTTATCAAAAATCTCCCAACAAATAAGAGTCCAGGACCAGATGGCTTCCCAGGGGAGTTCTACCAGACGTTTAAAGCAGAGATAATACCTATCCTTCTCAAGCTATTCCAAGAAATAGAAAGGGAAGGAAAACTTCCAGACTCATTCTATGAAGCCAGTATTACTTTGATTCCTAAACCAGACAGAGACCCAGTAAAAAAAGAGAACTACAGACCAATATCCCTGACGAATATGGATGCAAAAATTCTCAGTAAGATACTAGCAAATCGAATTCAACGGCATATAAAAAGAATCATTCACCATGATCAAGTGGGATTCATTCCTGGGATGCAGGGCTGGTTCAACATTCGCAAATCAACCAACGTGATACATCACATTAATAAAAGAAAAGATAAGAACCATATGATCCTGTAAATCGATGGAGAAAAGGCCTTTGACAAAAATCCAGCACCCTTTCTTAATAAAAACCCTTGAGAAAGTCGGGATAGAATGAACATACTTACACATCAAAAAGCCATTTATGAAAAGCTCACAGCTAACATCATCCTCAACGGGGAAAATCTGAGAGCTTTTTCCCTGAGATCAGGAACACGACAGGGATGCCCACTCTCACCGCTGTTGTTTAACATAGTGCTGGAAGTTCTAGCATCAGCAATCAGACAACAAAAGGAAATCAAAGGCATCAAAATTGGCAAAGATGAAGTCAAGCTTTCGCCTTTTGCAGGTGACATGATATTATACATGGAAAATCCGATAGACTCCATCAAAAGTCTGCTAGAACTGATACATGAATTCAGCAAAGTTGCAGGATACAAAATCAATGTACAGAAATCAGTTGCATTCTTATACACTAACAATGAAGCAACAGAAAGACAAATAAAGAAACTGATCCCATTCACAATTGCACCAAGAAGCATAAAATACCTAGGAATAAATCTAACCAAAGATGTAAAAGATCTGTATGTTGAAAACTATAGAAAGCTTATGAAGGCAATTGAAGAAGATATAAAGAAATGGAAAGACATTCCCTGCTCATGGATTGGAAGAATAAATATTGTCAAAATGTCAATACTACCCAAAGCTATCTACACATTCAATGCAATCCCAATCAAAATTGCACCAGCATTCTTCTCGAAACTAGAACAAGCAATCCTAAAATTCATATGGAACCACAAAAGGCCCCAAATAGCCAAAGTAATTTTGAAGAAGAAGACCAAAGCAGGAGGCATCACAATCCCAGACTTTAGCCTCTACTACAAAGCTGTCATCATCAAGACAGCATGGTATTGGCACAAAAACAGACACATAGACCAATGGAATAGAATAGAAACCCCAGAACTAGATCCACAAACGTATGGCCAACTCATCTTTGACAAAGCAGGAAAGAACATCCAATGGAAAAAAGACAGTCTCTTTAACAAATGGTGCTGGGAGAACTGGACAGCAACATGCAGAAGGTTGAAACTAGACCACTTTCTCACACCATTCACAAAAATAAACTCAAAATGGATAAAGGACCTGAATGTGAGACAGGAAACCATCAAAACCCTAGAAGAGAAAGCAGGAAAAGATCTCTCTGACCTCAGCTGTAGCAATCTCTTACTCGACACATCCCCAAAGGCAAGGGAATTAAAAGCAAAAGTGAATTACTGGGACCTTATGAAGATAAAGAGCTTCTGCACAGCAAAGGAAACAACCAACAAAACTAAAAGGCAACCAACGGAATGGGAAAAGATATTTGCAAATGACATATCGGACAAAGGGCTAGTATCTAAAATCTATAAAGAGCTCACCAAACTCCACACCCGAAAAACAAATAACCCAGTGAAGAAATGGGCAGAAAGCTGTAATAGACACTTCTCTAAAGAAGACATCCGGATGGCCAACAGGCACATGAAAAGATGCTCAACGTCGCTCCTCATCAGGGAAATACAAATCAAAACCACACTCAGTTATCACCTCACGCCAGTCAGAATGGCCAAAATGAACAAATCAGGAGACTATAGATGCTGGCGAGGATGTGGAGAAACGGGAACCCTCTTGCACTGTTGGTGGGAATGCAAACTGGTGCAGCCACTCTGGAAAACAGTGTGGAGGTTCCTCAAAAAATTAAAAATAGACCTACCCTATGACCCAGCAATAGCACTGCTAGGAATTTACCCAAGGGATACAAGAATACTGATGCATAGTGGCACTTGTACCCCAATGTTTATAGCAGCACTCTCAACAATAGCCAAACTATGGAAAGAGCCGAAATGTCCATCAACTGATGAATGGATAAAGAAATTGTGGTTTATATACACAACGGAGTACTACATGGCAATGAGAAAGAATGAAATATGGCCCTTCGTAGCAATGTGGATGGAACTGGAGAGTGTGATGCTAAGTGAAATAAGCCATACAGAGAAAGACAGATACCATATGGTTTCACTCTTATGTGGATCCTGAGAAACTTAACAGAAACCCATGGGGGAGGGGAAGAAAAAAAAAAAGAGGTTAGAGTGGGAGAGAGCCAAAGCATAAGAGACTGTTAAAAACCGAGAACAAACTGAGGGTTGATGGGGGGTGGCAGGGAGGGGGGTTGGGAGGGAGGGGAGGGGGTATGGGTATTGAGGTGGGCACCTTTTGGGATGAGCACTGGGTGTCGTATGGAAACCAATTTGACAATACATTTCATATATTGAAAAAAAAAAAGAAATGAGATACTTTCTCGGAAGATAAATTAGAAAAAGTTCCGTCTAACAATCCTAGGTGCATACCGACCGTCACTAGTGTGTAAGCTACACAGTAGAGTGGAGCCCTCAGGCTGGAGGCCCTGGGGTAGGGCCCTCCCACACAACCATCTCTGGTGTCCCTTCCTCTCACTCCCATTTTCCATTATGCACATAGTAAATATTTTCTCAAACTTAAGTGTTTTCCAAGTTTCCGTAGCACTCATATGAGGTCGTTAAGTATTTCTGTGTTTGTTATTTTTTGGTGTTTAATAACTTTGGCCTCATTAGACTATAAGTTCCATTAGGCCAAGTGTTCTATCTTATTAACCATGCACAACATCCCTCTTATCCCGTAACTGGCATATAATACATGTATAATAAATATTTAACAAATAAAGCCGTTCACGGGCAGCAATTTTTAGCACTGGCTGCACAAGAGAATCACTTAATGAGCTTTTTAAAAAATCTCATGCCCAGAATCCACCTCAGAAAATTTTATTTAAATGGTCAAAAATGAAGCTCAGACATAAAAGTTATTAAAATTTCCCCCGGGGACTATAATATATAGCTGGTACCAACACTCGTTGCTGCTACAGTTTAGTGCTTCTCAAACTGTAAAGTGCCTAAGAAGCACCTGGAGGTCTTATGAAACTCGGGATTTTCCTTTAGACCCTCTGGGGCACAACTTCAGCTACTGCATTTCCACGAGCTCTGCGGCTCTGTGGACCACACTTTGAGGAGCAAAGGCAACAAGACTGTTAAAAGCTTCTCTTCTTACTTCCAGTCAATCAAACGACATAAAAAGCAATTATCTAGGGGACCCTGGGCTATACAAATACCAACATACACAGATTAGCTGGGAAAAAAGGGACTGAGTGAAACTGTCAACAGTTGTACACTGGGGTACCAAATGTCATTGAACATTTCAAACACATCTATAGAGAGGTGTTCTAGAACCTTGCGATTATAAAGACCATGATCATGATCATAGCTTATTATATGAACTAGGGAAGCTGTGGTTGTCAGCAGTGCGGTTAAGGCCTGGTAGAATCCGCGAGAGTCTTTCTATAAACTGAGCAGTGATGGTAAATCGGATGGACAACTATATTTGACATTTAGCTTCTGGAGATACTTTCCTGAGCCTCTGGCTTTCAAATCTGTTTTCCAGACTCTCTCAGTATCTCTAGCACTGGGGTGAGGGGAGGGGAGGAGAAAAAGGAACAAACACACGCTCTCAGCTTCACACAATGCTATTAACCTCCATCTGGATTTGAATCTTTTGAGCTTCTGTAACTAACTAGAAGGCGTTGTAGAACATGAATTCCACGAAAGAATGGCCACGCTCCACGCCAGCAGTAACAGATTTTGAAGGGAGCACAAATGAACAACACCAAGGTGACTCTCTAAAAGATTAACCTGATGCAAAGTTGTCTTTCATATCTTCAGCTTATGCAAAAGTTGGGACTTTTTTTTTTTTCAACGTTTTTTTTTTTTTTTTTTTTTTATTTTTGGGACAGAGAGAGACAGAGCATGAACGGGGGAGGGGCAGAGAGAGAGGGAGACACAGAATCAGAAACAGGCTCCAGGCTCTGAGCCATCAGCCCAGAGCCTGACGCGGGGCTCGAACTCATGGACCGCGAGATCCTGACCTGGCTGAAGTCGGACGCTTAACCGACTGCGCCACCCAGGCGCCCCGGGACTTTTTTTTTTTAATTCAACAGACTATTTCCAAGGCTTAACAGGTGACTGTAACACAGTAATCTGTTTTATTATATGGGATATATACTGCACGTAACAACCAATCTAAGATTTGCTTTTCCCTGGGACTTGTTAAAATCTTTATTAAAAACACAGAAATCCAGTGATGCTTATATATAAATGAAGTCTTCATTTATTTTATTTTCTAGATTAGCCTTAGTGTCATATATAATGCGTTAAAAATTTACAAAGAGGCACATGTAAAAACTAATCAAATATTGACAAGAAAGCAAAGGAAAAACAGCTAAATTTGAGAAAAGCATGATGCAGTCTTAATTGCTATTGTTCACTTCAGAATGAAATACAAAGTGTATTGCATAATTCTATGTCTCGTTTTATTAGAGAAAATACAGACTAAAAGATTATTTTGATAGGCTAGATCTAGAAGTTATTTAATCACTTCATTGATTTAACAAGTATGTGACTTCCCTCGTATAGAAAGTTTTATTTATACGTTAGCTGACCTTATGGATAATATCGGTAATACCTAGCTATGCAACAATTAAAATCCCATTTCCACTTTTAAAAAAGTTTACACGTCTGTTAAAATTTCAATTTGTTTCTAAGAAAATATCAATCTTTTAAATAAGTATTAACCACTTATCTTCTCCTGATGACTTAGGAAAATTCCAACATAATGCATTTGGAAAACTGTCTGAGGATATGTATTAAAGTTGGAGGAGTCTTTAATAGTTTCCAGGACTTACTTCATTTAAATGAAAACTTTTTTTTTAATGTAAACATTTTTTTAAGTTTATTTATTTATTTTGAGAGACAGACAGCACAAGTGGGGTAGGGGCAGAGAGAGAGGGAAACAGAGAATCCCAAGTAGGCTCTACACTGTCAGTGCAGAGCCTGATGCGGGACTCAGTCCCACCAGTCACGAGATCATGACCTGACCCAAAACCAAGAGTGGGACGCTTAATCGACTGAGCCACCAAGGTGCTCCTTAAATGAAAATATTTTTAATAAACCTTCTCTTGAAAGTTACATTTCATTGCATGTATGGAAATGTTCACTAAGATAAAAAAAAAAATGGAGTCTAGACATCAAATTCAAAGGAAAAGGGTTAAGAATGTGGCAGGACATTTGCAAATAACTTTGCTAGTAAAACTATCCATTGGTCTAGAGTCTGTCTTCTTTCCACCCAAAATGATTCTATGAGGATCTGTGATACACCCTCATCTATCAGACATATTTAGTATTTCTACTCTCTTTAAAACATGTCTGTGGAAACAAGAAAGATGAAGTAATTAAGAGGTCCCTAGAAGAAAGTATTTTATTTTGTTGTGGCTGTTCATTGCTCCAAACTTCTTTGCTTAGATTCTCTTACTTCTTTGCTTTTTCCCCTTGCTTAAATTGTTGAATTCCATCATCCCTACTGTTACGACGTTTTCCCCACTGCTTTTCAACATTCTGACATTTTGTATTTCAAGGATGTGATTCTTCCCTTGGAACATCGATCTCTCCACTGCTTGGCAGTGTTGGATCGGCTCACTCAGTTGTCTCAGCACTGGTTGTCACCCCTGAACCCCCACACCCAGGCTTTGCCTGAAAGGATGCCTTCAGTCAAAATAAGATAGAGAGTCTAGATAAGTTAAAGTCTAGATTGACTGTTATTGTTGGACCATATAAAATGGATTATTTTACCTGCTAGAACTTTAAAAGTGGATCATATTGGAAGGATAGTTTAAAATCTAAGTATCACCAATTACCTAGAGAAGAACATAATGGAAATGCAGATTTCAGCAGCCTGGGAAATCTAGACTTTTTTGGGCTCTGGTGTGTGAACACTCAGAAATCCTGAATCCAGATTCCAGAACTAAGTCTTTAGGCTTCCTGGGCAAATTCTTTTATTTCTGTGAGCTTAGCTTCTTAATTTGTAAAATGGACATAATAATACTTACCTCACAGTACTGTTGTAAAGAGAACAAAAAATAAGATTAGGAATAAGATGATTCATAAGTACCTAATGAATGACAGCTATTTCTTTTTAATAATTATTGCTGAGTGAAGGTTGACCTTGATACTAAAGAGATTTAGGGCACAAATAGAAGGAATTAGGGACAATGCTTTTTGTAATACAGAGTTTATAAACATAAATATTTGGGTAGAAATATATGCCTCTAAAGTCCTGTGGAACAAAGGAAAGCACTAGATTTCTAAATTCATGGATATATATTAAAAATTATATGCACTGATCAATAAAGTGTGAAGGGGCTGATGAAACAGACTGTATTTTTCTGGGACAGTAATTTTGTTCTATGAATTATTTATAAGGAGAATGAAGTAGAAACAAAAGAAATATGAAAGCATAAGGCTTACCTTATCAGTCATAATCTTTCAAACATCAGTGATGAAGTTATAATCATTTGCCACATGCTGGGACATCCAGGAACAATGTAACATTGTGTCATGTAAAAAATGTATCATAATATGTAAAAGAAATTAATCCCTGGTGAGTTGCTAAGTGTCTCATCTGGGTTTCTCGAACTGTGGATTTTTCTTCCCATAGCAAGAATAAAATTTGAAAATTGGTAAAAATAGACTTTTGGGGAGGGGATTTATTACACAAGAACACTTCAACATTGGTCTTTTTAGCATTTATTACATCACGGGCAATAAATGCCACCAACAAACCATAGACATATAAACGTTATTTTGCTTACAAGGGGACTGAAGTCCAGATAGCTTAAGCGAGTAGCACAAGGTAACAAAGCCAGCTAGCAGGAAGGTCAAAATGAGAACCAAGGCTTTGTGATTGTTAGTCTTTTATCCTTTCCACTTCATGCCCTGCCAATTTATAAAGCAACTGTGTCAAGAAGTAACAACAGGAAAAACAAAGTCAGACTTCATTTTATGCTGAATTTCATATTAGATTATGCAAGTTTTAGTGGTGCTAGAAATGCATACCAATTATGTGACAATTAGATGGTACCGTGCCATCTTGTAAATGCTTTATGTGTACTAACTCATTTAATTCCTGATGAAGGCATTATTATTACCATTAATTATTACTATTATTTTATATGTAATGATACTGAGTCATGGCAAGGTTAACCCAAAGACTTAATCATATCATCTAATAATACCTTTTTTCCCCTTTTTTGATGGATACTTATATAAGGTCTAAAATGACTGTAACAAAGAGTAAAGGTATTAAGGTTTATTCGGTTCTTGAGATAAACTGAGAAAATATATATGTCCAGGGTAAACATATAGAATAGTTACCTATATATAAATTCATCATAAGTTCATAATACAAATAGAAAAAAATTCAACCTCAGAACAAATAATATGAATTGGGTTATGCACTAAAATCTAAAATCTAAAAGTTACAGTTGTTAAGGTCTTATGACTTGAAAATAGCTCATAACTCCTTCCTTTTTCACCCTCTTTCTTTACATTGAGACCAAAGGACTATTAACTTATGGTTGCCCAGTGTTTTTGGTCTATCAATCTGATCTGGGTACCAGTGAAGCACTAAAACCCAAAATGGCAGAATTTATACTGAGTTAACAGAGCAAAGTCCACTTCCTCTTAATATCCTTTCCTTGAGGGCCTTTTTCTTCCAATTTAAGGTACCTTGAGAGATTTCCTCTTTCTCTGCTACAGGCACATTTGATTTGCACTTAGAGCTTTTGGGGCTGGTTGTGTGCCTCTTCACAAGAGGAAAATAGCACTTTATAAGAATATATCCTGGCAGGGGGCCCTGAATTGCCAGGGTAAGCATTAGTTAGTGAAGAGAGGGTAGATGCTTTTTAAATTATTAAAGTAAAATTGGTACATCGCATCTCTAACATTTCCAGGCAAGGACTGCTGAAGAATTTATCATTTGTAGATTTATTTCCTTACAAAACTTGTCTCCTTTTTAACTTGTCTTCATGAAAATTTCAGTGGTTCAGTTCCCATAAAAATACCATTTATGCTAGTTATGATGACAGCAAGGAGGGGTTAGAAAGTTACACTGTGGCACAGTGAGCCACCAGTCCTACATGAAACACCTGTGAATAAAAACACAAGATACTCTGTTCTCCTCCTTGTGCTCATGCTTTAGATACTTTGAGGGGAGGCACCACTTTCTGTCTGTAAATATTCAAAAACTGTTGGGATGATTTCACCCATTCCCAGATGGCACTGAATTTGCAGAAAAACACTCAAAGATTTAAAGTGCTTTTGAGTTTTCTGGGTTCAATTCTCCATCAGTTGTAATGAAGTTATTTCCCTTAACACTGACCAGATTCTGTGTGAATTTAATTGGAATAACTATTTTCATTTGGGGATAAATTTTATAATTATTTTAACAGTACCAGCCAAAATCAGGGAAAGGGCTGTTGAAAGATCTACAAAGATCTTTCTGTTTCCAATACAAAATAGTGAGGACTTTAAAAACAGAACACATAGCAAGATGACAGGTAGTTATCCATCCAGGTGAATGGCTGGAAAATGCCCCAGAGAAATACATGAGAGGAGCCAACGCAGAAATGTTATGAGCAAGTGCTGTAGGATGTATTCTTCCCTCATTCATTATCTCATGGACAGTTCCTAACAGTGATTTCAAACATACAATGGGGACAATGACAAAGGAAATGCAAGTTCCATCTGAACAATATAAAATAAAATGCTCAGAAATTAACAGTTTGACTACTAGTGATCATGCAAAGCCCTCTGGGAAGGCAACAGTACATACTATAGATTACCAAAGCAAAACCATTACTACCTGCATGTGGTAGAAAATGAGACTATGTCCAAGAAATCCCTTTCATCCAACTTCTTTCCCTTGGTGCTAGTGCACTTCTTTTGTCATAAAGCAAAATGTGCTATGTGCATTCACTTCTGAAAAACATAAAATATCTTTGCAAATGCCAGGGGAAAGTTCTCACAGAATGCACCATACCATATATAGGCACGAAACTGTCCTGACCACCCTCCCCTCTCATGCAAAACAAATGCAAAGGCACTTCAAGGTTCTGGGGGATGGCAGCAGGGGTCTTCACTGCAGAAGCCCTCCTACTACTCCTCATTGTTCTTAGGGTCAGGTCCAGTCTCTGAATGGGTCCAACATGCCCTTGGCTCTCAGTTTACTTCTCTGATCTCAGCTCTTGCCAGCATATTGAATAATTTCCTAAAATCATTTTGTCTGTATTTCCTGATTTGGGGGCTTTTGTAAATTTCCCTTCTCACCCCATTTTCTCTCTCCTTACTCTTGCTCAGATTTCCATGAAATCTCTGGCTAGACTTCTCTGAAATATCTCCACTTATACACATCCTATCACCCATCATATACTTGCTATATCTGCCATTTCCTTATTTGTCTCTGATATAGAATGTTTGTATCACCCCCCCCCCCCCGGCCAAAACAAAATTCTTACTTTGAAATCTATTCTCCTAATGTGATGGTATTTGGAGATAGTGCCTTTATGAAGTGGTTAGGTCACAAGGGTGAAGCCCTCATGAATAAAAATCAGTGGCCTTATGAAAGCCATAGAGGTCTCCCTTACTCCTGCTAGGTGAAGACACAGCAATACGATGGCTGGCAATGAACCAGGAATTCACCAGGTTCTCACCAGACTCTGAATCTACTATCAACTTGATTTTGGACTTCTCAGCCTTCGTAACTGGGAGAAATCAATTTTCGGTGTTCACAAACCACCCACTCTATGGTATTTTTGTTAGAGCAGCCTGAGCAGACTAAGACATTCTTCCTCTGCAGGCTGTGAGTCCCAGGCATGCAGTGGTCTTCCTCATCACTGTATTCCCAGAACTTAGCTAAGCACCTGATTCATAGTGGTGCTTAATAAATACTTATTATATAAATAGATCTGTACACTATTGCACAGAATCCTAGAAACTGATTTTTTTTTTTTCTACTAGCAATGTCTGCAGATTCATGGCTAAGGAGGGGAGATCTGTTGAATATGGTGGTGCAGGCAGAAAATAAAGAAGTGTTCATGGTGTAATAAGTCCTCCACTATAGCTAACTGGAAGCTCTCAGATGATAAATAATTATGAATTACTGAACAATGTAAAGTGACCTTAATGGGTTTTTCTGCCTATTTGTCTAATCCACTCCATCTTGGAGGTGTAGTTCATATGAACTAGGCTTCTCCAGTAGGAGGCCTGCCTTGACTTCTCTAACAATTTGGGTATCTACTCATCTCTCCCATCTTATTATCTATGCTACTAGAGGTGTTTACAATAAAGATCCATGAAGAGTGATCAGGGTGAATCTGCCAAATGTCAGTGGCTTGGATGGATGGTTTTGTAGGGAAGCACTAACTTGCTGAGTTCACCTTGCTCCATTATGGTCCTAAACTGTGGATACCACAGCTTGGTCTGCTCAGGATCCTGGAATTGACCAGTTTTGGAAAACTGTCTTACTGCTAAAAGCTGAAGTTTACAAATCAGAAAGTTTGCCATTAATTTATAATGAGAAAGACAAGCATTGAGTGGACCTGGCTTTGGTGTTAGTCCAAGCAGTGTTTTCTTCTGTTGACATGCAAATTGTAAAGATGACTGGGTGATCCCTGGAATCAGAACAAGGCAATCACACAACTATTGAATGGCATTAAGCTTTGATAGTCCCTTTCTACAGCAGGGCTATAAATACATTGGTGATAAAGGCCTGAAACACCCTTGAAATATTGAAAAGGACATTGTTAAAATTACACTTGGACAATAGGTGCCAGGACTGTCCAAGGAAAATTAGAACATATGGTCACTAGAGATATTAAATGCCAGGAAGAAGATAGGATCCACTCTTTCCTGAAGAATGTATGAATGGCTATATAGACAATACTAATTGTTTCTCATTTTTCTGTGCTTCCAAAGCTCACCAACCCAACTTCCTGCCCAGGAGTATAGCGGTCAGACTTAAGATGACCTACAAGGTTTGGCACACACACCCTGGGATATATACTGTAAACTTTTCATGTGACTATGAAAGGAGGGTCATTCTCTTGATTAGGTTACGTTTATGGGCTAGTGGCTCCTATGATTACATTCTTTTACATAAGGCTCCTTTATAGCAAACTGGAGATAGTCTCCCCTTCTGTCCTTGAGTAAGTAAGCTGCCACACTGTGAACTGGGCCATGTGGCAGGGAAGGGAGACTTCTAGGAATTTAGTTGCTACGACTATAGGAACTGAATTCCGCTGACAACCAGTAAGCCGAGGACCCCAAGCCTCAAATGAGATCACGGCCCTGGCTAACACCCTGACTGCAGCCTGTAAGACTCTGAGAAGAGTGTCCAACTGAGCTGTGTCCAGACTCCAGACTCATAGAAATGGTAAGCTAATTGACTGGCTTTGTCTTAAGCCACTATGCTGGTGGTAAATTGTTACTTAGTAATAGAAAACTAATACAGAAGGTTTTAACTAGTAGCTCCTAAATCAGGTACCAGTGGATTCTTGTTAGTAGGAGGCAAGGGAGAGTTTTATCTTGAGAGCAAAGAACAGGTTTAGTTTCACCTTGTATACCCACTAAGTACCTATCACAATGCTGGGTCAGTAGGCAGTCTTCTAAAAGTGACAAACAAACAACAAATAAATAAATAAATTTACTCTGAATTGTTTTCTCCTTTAATTTTATCCACCTCGCAAGAGAGGGTAGAAGACTATGAAAAACGCTATTTGTAAAACAATTGTTTGTGTCCAGCTCTCTCACTTATAATATGCCCTGTTGCTCTAATATATGCTTACAAGGCCTGCATGGCCCATTCTTGCTTCCTCTACAAATCTCTTCTACCACCATTATGTCTTTTCCTCCACATGTTCCAACCACAATGCACTTAATTCCAATAATAAGCTTTATTTTTCCCAGTAGGGAGAATAATATTATTCATGTACTACACCTATCGTGAGAAATGAACTGACATCATACATTAAAATAAATTAGAGCAACGGCTAATGTCTAAAACACAAACCATAAATGCTGGCTCTTAATAATGACACAAGGTCTTTGCATATGCTGTTCCTTCCATCTGCAATGCAACGTTCTTGCTGCTCTACCTCTTTGCTGAACTCAGCAGGTGACTTGACCTTGAAGTCTCAGTTGAAATATTAGTTATTTTGGAAGTCTTTCCTGACACCACTCACCGCTGTCCTTAGATCAGGCCTCCCTGTTATAGAATGTCACAGTTCACTAGATTTTTCTTTCACAGCATTTGTTATAATGCCAAATAAAAAGTCATTTATATGATTAGTTGTGTAATATCTGCTTCTTCCACTAGACCACAAGCTTCACAAGGGCAAAGACCCTATCTGTCTTATTTACCGTTGTTTTTCTCACTCTGGCACAGGGCCTGGCACATAAGACCTATTAAAAAATATCTGTGAAATGATAAAGTAATGAACGAATAAAGGAATGGTTACAGGAAAATAATTCATTGGCGGGGTAGGGGGAGGAGGGAAGTCAGCATCAATGGAATGGCTCTTTAATTTTCTTGCTACAACCCTAAGATGAACCAAAAATGAAAAGAACCAGCCAATTAATTAGAAGGAAACATATACTTTTAAATTAGGTGAAACTGATTTTGTCAAAGGTATCAAATTAGAACCTTCAAAGCATCACATTACAGAAGAATTGAGAGTCACTATAGCGGAACTATATCCATTATCTCAGGTATGGCTGAAGAGAGGCCCAAGCTGGCAATTTCTGCCTCCATCCCTTATTTATTAGGCTAAAGTTAGTTGCTGCAATAAACAAACTCCCAAATTTCAGAGGTGCAATGAATGTTTACTTGGTGTTGTAACAATCTAATGTGGGTGTTTTAGTTAAATGGTTTCTGGAAGGCAGGGACCCAAAGACCTCAGTCTCATGTCATCTGGTAGCTTTGCCATCTTGGCCCAGAAGCAGAAGGTACCAAGGGGATGGGAAGTGAGAGATTTTTATGAAGCAAGCTGGAAATGGGGCACCTCAATCCTGCTACCGTTCCATCAGTGGCAACATAGCTATACCTCACTGGACAGTAGGTTGGAAATGTTGTCTAACTGCATGTATCCCCAGGAAGAAGAGGAGGCTGATGTGGGTGAGGGCTAGCCAGTCTCTGCCACACTATGTAAAATTAAAAGTGTTCCCTTGTTCTCACTTCACACCAAAGCTGAAGTCTCTAAAACTGCAAATGGACAGGGTTTTGTATTGTTCTGTTTATACTCAAGACTCGTCTGTGACTTTCAAGGATGTAAACAACAAAAACAAACATAGGCATTATGTTATGTCAAAATGACCCCAAATGCAACAAATTAAGCGTGGTAACAGCAACCTTGAATAAGCCAAGAAGCAACCTTTCTAGTACATAAAAACATTACTAAATTAGGCTTTTCCCCTCTCTATTTTTAAGAGAATATTTGGGAATTTGATTATTACAGCCCAGTTATTTCTAAAAATGAGTAACACTTCCACAGGGCCCTGCTAAAATGCACAGAGGCATTTTAATTGCCTATGAATATTCAAAACCTCATTATTGTTGCAGTTTATAATTATCAAATTCCCTTGACAAAAATGTGTGGCACACAATAAAAAAAGGCAATCCATTTAAAAGTGTTGACATCCATGTTCAACCATTTCCCTTTAGTTCTTGGCTACTGCATCTGTATCATTGCAATTCACGGTGGGGAGATACTAAGATAGCATACATTCTTTCCCCCTTAAAGTGCAGCCTGTTGATTGTTGTACACTCCCTGCTTAGAGCACAGGATATTTTACAGAAGACATGACAGGCACAGAACTGATACAAAACTCAAACGGAAGCTTGGAACAGAAATGAAGATTTGTGTGCAATAGAAAACAACACCAGAAGCTGAGAATATCTTCTCTGGTTTTGGAAGAACCCTTATGATAAAGTGGCACTGAAAACAAATGTGTAACTCCAAGCCTTGGAATACCAAGAAGAATTCTACTGAAAATTACCATTTTTCAAACAAGTAGACAGACATCTTTATTTGATCATCAAAACAGACCTGGAAGAAAGTAAAAAAAAAAAAAAAAAAAAAAAAGTTCTCCAAGTCATCCCTCAATATGAGACAGGTTTTACTTAGATGTCTGTAGACCAATTTTTCCTCTCTATAAATATTTATGAAATACCTCCACGTGGTACTACTCTTCTAGTAGGAGATACATTGATTAATACAGTAAAAGTAACAGCCTCAAGTAACTCAGAACCCATCCATCCTTATTTTCATATCAATGTCTTATCAATCTCCATTTTCTCTTCTTTGCTTTTTCACCTTTTTAAATTTTTTTCCTCAAAAACCATAATCAGTAAGCAAACATTAACTGCATATTCACTATGTGCCAGGGAATGCACTCAATGGTGGTACTAAGTTGCTCGTGGTACACTCAGGCAGATAGTTATGACACAATGTGGAAGCTCAGTGATAAAGCAGAGAAAAAGATGTCTTAGTTCATGACCTTACCCAACCTAGAGCATCAGAAAAACAATTTCTGAGAAGCTGACACATGATTGAATAATCAAGAATCAATTTAAGTTAGTCAGCCAAGCAGTAGTAGGTCTGGGAGATCTGGTCCAGAATTCCAGGTAAAGGTAAAGGAGGAAAAAGGCAAGGTGAAGGAAAAGGCAGATCTTGTGAATGGAGCTACAAGTTTAGGTGCTCTGCAGCAATATAAAGGCCAAAGGTGGAACAGGGTCCAGGGCACTTGGGCAAAGTACGCAAAAGGTACATCTTTTGAGGGAGCAAAGGGAAATTACATTTGGAAGACAAATAGTCCATGTCTATATGAGCAATTACTGTGAATTCTTGAGCTCAGCATTTTTGACAGATCAAATAGACCAAAATCAAGAGGTTTCTAGCACCATGTTTCTCCAGAGAAGCAGGGGAAGATAAGGAGAAGATAGTGGGCTTTGTGAAGATTTTTCCAAAATACCCAACAGTGTATTCTCACTTCTAACACCATAAATGGGGATACTTTGATCAATACTTGAATTGAGAATGGGAAGTAGATGGAGTGAAGCCATATTCCTTTTGTTCTTTTGGTCTCCCTCCTCTGCCCCATCACCATTCAAAACCAATGTCACAGAGCATCTGAATAAGTATGCATGCTTGATTTCATAAATATATAGTAAAATAAATACCTTGAAAAAGATAATACATAATGTTTTTTATACGTCCAAGGAATATTTAGAAACTCTAAACATATTCTAGGCCGCAAAAGAAACCTTAGTAAATTCCCCCCAAATATAAATTATACAAGTAGGAACTGTAGTGGTTACAAAGCAATAACATTAAAATTTGATAAAAAGTTTTGACCACTTGCCAACCACTCATAAATTGAGTAACAGTACAGTAATTATTTAGGTCTTACTTTTGATTAAAAGAAAAACAGAGACAACTAGAGGCTATTTGGAAAGTTAAAAATAGAAGAGATGTCACAACATGTTAAGGCACATGGAATAATTTCAATTTTTTTCTTAGAGGCAAATTCACTGCATTTGTGTATATATGTATATGTGTGTATATATAGGTATATATATATTATTATTTTAAACACTTTAAGCTTTTATATATAATTAAAATATATATTAAAATACAAAATAATATACATTAAGTTAAAATTATACACACACACACACACAAGTATGTGTATACACACAAGAGACACACACACATATACATACATGCTATGGGAAATAGCACTGAAAATTTTCAGACCTGCTCATGGATTTCTGCTGAGTAACAGCATCGATTCCTGCCCTATATTCTCAGGAAAAAGTTGCAATGTCCTAACTCTCAACAGAAAATTGATAGGAAGTTGAACTTGGTGAAATAACTTAAAAACATGACAGGAAAATAATTACAATCTTTAATAGATAAAGAGCTCTTATAAGTGTATAGGAAGGGTAAACTATAATGGAAAAAGGGCTAATGACCTTAACAGGTGATTTAAGAAACAAGAAATACACATAGCTAGTAAACCTATAAACCATCGAGTTTATTATCGAACAAAAAGGATGAAGGTTATGACAGATGCCATTTTTCGTCCATAAGAATTTGAGCTACTCTCATTAAATATTTAATCTGTGGGAATGTATAGTTCAAAACTCTTTACATGTATTAACACAATTAATACAACGATGTTGTAAGAGAAGGTATTACCATTATCATTATTTTATAAATGATAAAACTGGAATATGAAAAAGCTATGTATTCGTGGTTGGCAGTGGATTTTGAATCAGAATGACAAATATTTAACAAAGAGCAGAACTCACGGCCGGAGTTGCCATAGCAGAATAGCATTCTGGTAGATACCTTGTGTCAGATTGGTACACTTTTCTTGGAAGGCAATATGAGTGCATAAAAGGAAAGCCTTAAAAATCTGTAAAATCTTCAAAGTGTTTCACCTCTATGAATCTGTCCTAAAATGTTTCACCTTTTTGAATTTGTACTGAAGAAAAAAAATGAGAGAAGAGTTATGTGTAAGGTTGCTCACTGGAAAGCTATGAAGAGCATAATTTCATAAAAAAGTATTCAATGAAAGGCGTTTGGTTAGATACAGTATGGAACAGTGAGACATGGAAATTCTAAACAGCAACTTAAAATAATCCTTATTAAGAATATATAATAAGGTAGGGAGCTGGCCATGATACAATGAAGTAACAAAAATAGGATTCAAAACTTTAATACTATAAACATAAGTTTTTGATCTCAGAAATTCTGTAACTATACATATACATTCACACACACACACACACACACACACACACACACACACACCACACAAACACCCACACAATAAATATAAAAGAAAATAAACCAAATTTTCAACAATCACTTGGCCATCAGAAAGTATATTTTAATTTTCTCCTTTTCTGTATAGCTTATACAATAAGAATACTAATTTTTAAATTACAAACAGGAAGAGTAATTTTTCATGTGTGCATTTCATGAGTCTTAGATTTGGAAGCAGGTAGAAGCAGGTAAAGTCAACACTGTCACAAACTGACAGCTGTTATCGAACATAGGGTCTCACTTAAGTTAATGAGTAAATATCCTTCACAGCAGATGTGTAAACAGGACCTTGATTAATGAATATGCTAACAGTTCTTCTCTGCTACACATATTAACTTCTGTTTGGTTCTTAATTGTGACACATCCTAATGAGAAAGGACTATTAAATTTATCAGTTCTGATCGAATCCTGAAGATACAATTTCAGAACTTTTCGAACACTGTTTTCTTGCCATCAGGAATTATCTGGGATAAGGATGACATTGACTCTTCTGTCACCACCCACATCTCCCATTTGTTTGCCATCAGGTCTCCTGGAAAGCCCTCAAGCAGGTCTGATTAGGGCACTTTTCCTATCCTGGTAGGATGCAGATGAAGATAACTGGTTGAACACAGGACAGGAAACTGTTCACCCAGCAAATCTTTTTTTCATTATTATTTTTTTTATTTTTGTGAGCACTGACTTCATGTGTCTCTGTCCTATTCTCTTCACAATTACCTGCTCAATTCCTTCACCAGACCTCTGACCTCTACCATGGTACTCTCATCCAGAGTCTTAGGGCAACAGCACAAATGGTTCCCCCTACAACTGGATATTCCAGAAACTGCAAACACCCACGTTTATCGTTAATCCATACTGCATGGCGCTGTGATGCTCCAGTGTGACTCTGAAACCAGGCTTCCTAGGATTATCTCTAGTTTCATTTCTAAGTCAGTGATTCTCAACCTTGGCTGCACATTGGAATAAGCTAGGGAGTGAGAAAAACTCCCAGCACCCAGCATGCAACAAACAATTAAATCTGAATCTTTGAAGGTACGTCCCAAGCACAGCATTTTGTGAAGCTCCCCAGGTGATGCCAATGTGAAGCCAAGGTTGAGAACCACTGCTCTGAGTTTGGACCTCTCAAAATGAAGACAATCTTAATATTTTCTTCTGAGACCTCCCCCCCCCCCCCCGCCCCATTCTACTTCCTCAGGGCCAGTCTGAGATTCCTTAGCAGTACCGGAGACACATATCGGCTGAAATTACAAATTGTCACATTTACAGGCAACCCAAGGGCAATTCACACAAGTTAGGAAGATAATGACCATTTCCATTCTAGACTTCTTTCCATGAAGCAAAAACAGTGACATGCAAATGATGTGGGACAAACAGCATCCATGAGTTCCATAGGTTTCCATGGTAGCATCAGGGGAAAGAACATATACCATGCTCAACACCCTGCTGGATGTGGGGGATAAACTTAGGAATGCCCCGGGCTTACAGCAATGGGTTAACAAGGCATAAAGAAATACAAAGCCATAAAATGCTCACACCCGAGTTTGGGTAAACAGATTTGCACCCCAAGAATAGGGGGGTTCAAAGGCACTCAGAGAATAGGGAGGTACAAAGGTGCCAGGAATAGGAAGCTGCAAAGGCACTCCAAAATAGAGACGGGGTGCAGAGACCCCAGAATAGAGAATATATTTTATATATAAAATATAAAGGCCTAAAATAGGAATGGTGCAAAGGTGCCCAATACATAGGTATATGAAATGAACAACATTAGACATTCAGGGTGGAAGCACCCCAGTTTAGTACTATAGCAGAAAGGATGCTTTCACAGGAGAATAGGGCCAGTGTAGATAAATTGGTGAATTGGACTATGGACCTCTGTTCTGCAGGCAAAGCAGCCCAGAGTGGAGATATCTAAGGAAAGAAAAGTTTCCTTGTTAACCCTGAGGTTATTCCCCCTATCTGCCTCATACCCTAGGTTCGCTAAGATAAACAGAGGTGGTGCCTCATGTCCACTGTAAACAATCTTCCGCCCTACTGCCCTGTAGACATCAGGATTTTGCTTTGTATTAACCCAAACCTCTAACCCCAGATATCTTCAAGACCCCCTCTTTCCCTCATGTTCCCAAGTTAATGTTCACAGATTCACTGTCTCTCTGTGCACGTCCATCACCATGTTTGTAAGCCTGCTGATCCTAGTAAAAATGGGGCAAGGACCCTTATTCAGGGCTCTTGTCTTTTCCCAGACATTAGCCATCTCTCACTTTCAATCCTGCATCCTGCTCTTTTGCTAGACAAGAGATAACTTTAGACCCAGAGTCTATGACAGCTGGGCACAGGGTTTTATTAAAGTCCCTTCCCTCCCCACCCCCCAAGCCCTTCCATGAGGCATCTTGCTCAAGTCCCCTACTTTGGGCTATCGAACCCCTAACTCTTTTAAATGTGCTCCTAGTGCAGCTCACAGGAATGCTGTTTCACCCGTTACTGGTATTCATTTTGTTTGTGGCTTTTTTCACCTTGCTGAATGTTCCATGACCTCACATCACTGATTTAACTCACATTGTTTCTACAAAGTAGATAAAGTCAAACTATCTTCATGTATGTGTGTGCGTGCATGTGTGTGTGTGTATGTATAATTTCACCTTTGACATAAAAAAACCTTTTATCATTATCTAATATTCTTGTAGTTAAGTTGGAAATCCTCTTTTCTAGTAAGTCCAAATGCCCTCCTAAGCACTATCACCTATTGTCTACTTCAGTTGGTTGTGTAGACTGAATGAGAGAAGACCCAAAAGCTTCTAGAAAAGTGCCTGGCAAAGGGTAAATATTCTAAAAGATATGAGCAGCCACTAAAGGAGTGAACCAGACTAGGCACTGACTCTCAGCTAACCTTTTTTTTTTTTTAATTCTGATTCTATACACTCAGCAAATGGGTAGTTACTTTATACAGCAATTCTCAGAAATTTAAATGCTATGCAATTTCTCAAAAATAAAATTCCTTTGAATTGGAATAATATTCCTTTCAGAGCCTGAACCCTTTCATTAGTTATTTTTCAACAATACTCTTTTATTTCTTCATTTAAATTAAGCAAAGTTATTCTGAGAATCAAATGAAAGGAAAGTAATTATGACAATACCTCTGTTTGTATTTATAAAAATGGATGTATTTTGAAAATATGCATTGGCAAATGTATGCAGAACCTAAATTAACTTGGGGAAAGCTGAATAAAATATAAATCAGGCTGAAAGCTTAAAAGAAAGTATTGTACTATGCTTTTTCTACCTCACTCCTCACTGTTTGGTTTTCATGGGGATTGAATGGTAAAGGAGAATTCAGAATACATTAGCTGTAGCATAAAGAGCAGCGAACGTGAGGGGAACTAAGGCGAGCTGAAGGAACGGAGGAGAAGAGGTGCAGAAAGAAGGACTGGAGAGCACTGCAGTGCTGGGTGTAGCAATTTCCAGGATTCTATTCTCTTCCCTTCTTCGTCGTGGACCCTAAGATTCTGGGCAGAGGGTTGAGATGACATGAGATTTTACAGATATGGACAACAATCACACCCTGAGACTCCAGAAAAGCTCAGTCCCATCCTAACTCAGAGAGAAGGGCTTCCATGAAGGTTTTGTAGGTTCTGATTTTATAATAATTCCCAAGTCCCTGCCCAGAAATCTTTCACCTTCCACCTGAAAGCAGTCACTGGCTTCCTTACTGGGGTCACCAATGGAGGTGAAGTGACCCTTACTTAGGAAGAGAGACAATTTGAGCTACCAGCTGGATCTTCTTTCCTGGATAGTCCCATTGTGCCCTTCGATATACAGGATGGTTCATAAACACCTACCCTGACACACACCCACATTTCTAAAGTTTAGATTTTATCTGCCAGAAAGCCTGAAGCACAAATTATTTCTTTTTACCACTATGACAGTTGTTCATGGAGAGATTTAACTGGGACAAATGCTGGAAGGAATGTTTGTTTAAAACAGATGTTTTTAATTAGGATTGATTAACAAAAACTTATACAGTACGTAAGTACCAAATGCTGTTCTTTTGCAAATATCAAACTTATGTAATTCTCTTATTAATTCTGAGTGGTGGGCAATATTATTACAAAACCAATTTTTAAAATGGTGAGACTTGAATCAGAGATGATCTATGTGAGTTCCCAGTGGCATACAGCTAGTAGAGACAGATCCAGGGTAAGATGCATGGAGCACAGTACAAAGGGCCATGCTCCCAGGCACTCTAACTCAGTGAGGAAGCAAAACCCTTTTGCCCAATGCATGGCCATGGACAACCTGGCTGCCCCACAGAGTTCTGGCTAGGACTGGCCGGCAAGTAATAGGTTTAAAGCTTTCTGTTAGATTTCACTCACAATTTTACTTCTATAGCAGATGTTCTTATCATTACTAGTAATATAATTACTAACGCCAATCAGCACTTTAAACAGAACTGCTGGAAATGAGGTTTTGGAAAAGCAAGAAATGTATTAACAACTCTTTATTAGAATACATATTCCTGGATCCTGAAGAGTAGACTTCTTACTATTTAAATCTCAATTTTAGGGTAAGATTAAGAAAGGACTAGCCAACCTTATTTAACCTTGATAATTATTGACTCCTCGTGGCAACTTTTACTAGGTAAGTACAAATTACTATTCTCAGTCACAGATGAGGAAAGTAAAGAGTAGAAAAGTTAAATAACTCATAGTTAGTAGTACGTTAAGGCTTACTCACTTAGGTAACCCATCTGAGGCATAAATGATGAGTAAAATACTTAGAGGTTGAAGATTTTCTACTATACACTGACTTTCTAACTCTCTGGTTTTGTGACTCTGTTTAGTTTTCACATTAACACCATTTGAAATTCTGAGTATTACTTAAATAATTCCATTTGTATTTTGTTGTGTTGTGTTGTGTTGTGTTGTGTTGTGTTGTGTTGTGTAGAAAAGCAGATGAATTGAAAGAAGGCAAAATGTTCAAGTCAGTTGCTTCTTGATGACTGGCCTGAGAAAGACCCCACCAGTTTTGAATGTTTCACCCTGAATCACAGCAAGACTTTTAATACAATCTAGAATTATAAACTGCAGGTATTCCTAAGCTTTCCCCATTTCTTGACTTTTACTCTTTGGAGTTGAGATGAACCTCTATTGTGAAATCAATGCTTTATAACATCTTACGGCACATCCTTGAACTCACATATAACTTAGAGATCAAAGATTCTAAGAGACGCTTCCTCTTTGTTTTTCATTCTGCTATAGGAAACACAGGTAAGAGAGAACTTCTCACTTAGTAAGACTGCAAAAGATTAGGGGTGTATACTGGGAAATGTTTCCTTTCAATTTAGAGCTAATGAAGTCAACATCAAATCATCTCTGCTGGTTTTATTCCATTTATTTATTATTTCAATACTTTTTTTAAGAACCTAATGGGTGAAGAAACAAAAACAGGTCTCCAGGCTATCCTCAGGGCACCCGGATGGCTCAGTGGGCTGAGCGTCCAACTCTTGGTTTTGGCTCAGGTTGTGATCCCAGGATCATGGGATCAAGTGCAGCATTGTGATCCATGCTGAGCACGGAGCCTGCTTAAGATTCTCTCTCTCTCTCTCTCTCTCTCTCTGTCTCCCTCTCCCTCTCTCTCTCTCTCTCTGTCTCCCTCTCTCTTTTTCTCTCTCTCTCTCCCTCCATCTCTGCCTCTCTCCTCCCCTCTCTCCTCTCTCTCTCCCTGCCTCTCTCCCCCCTCCTCTCTCTCTCTCCCTCTCTCCCCAGCTTGCACGCGCCCTCTCTCACTCTAAAATTTAAAAAGAAAACAAAAACAAAACACCAAAACAAAAACCGGCTATTCTTAGTCTCTGAGAACTTGGAAATAGCTGTTAACTCAACCCAAGGTTTAAAGATATTTGATTAACAGAGCTGCTCTAAATCAATTAGCTGAGACTAAAAGAAAATCAGTAAGGCCATTTTAAAAATGTGAGTCACTCAGAGTCACTCTTTGAAAAGCCCTGGCAGAGGTTGGAAAAAAAGACGGGGGTAGTTTAATGGGGACAGATGTACAGTTAAGCATTTGACTAAAATTATAATGTGTGATAAAACAGAAATACTGGGTCTTAAAAGGACTATTTGCTGGAGAGCTAGTGTAGTGGGGATGGGCAATAATCAGAAAAGTATTCCCCAAAGATGAAACTTGAAATTGGAAGATGGGGAAAAGGTACCATTAAGGTGTGTGTGTGAGGTATGTGTGTGTGTCTGTGTCTTTGGGAGAGAGACAGAAAGAGACTGAGGTGGGGAGAGGAGGGGAGATACAGAGAGGAAGAGGGAGAGACAGAGAAAGAGAGTGAGGGATGGAAGGAGAGACAGAAAACTAGAGAGAGGAAGGGAGGGAAGAAGAGAGAAAGGTGGGGGAGATATAGGGAGGGAGAGAAGAAGAGAGAGAGAGAGAGAGAGAGAGAGACAGAGACAGAGAGAGAGTGTGTGTTTTCAGACAGGCAGTAATAGGAACATCAGGTGAAAAGGAAGCCAGGTAGGCAGATCCTATCACTTTAAAGGCTGAAACAGCCTTAGACCAGTTCAGTGAGTAAATAAGGTTTTGTATTCCCAATATGCTTTGTGAGCTATTCTGAATGGTATCCCTAAAACAAGAGATAATGGTGTGTGGTTTGGACTAGGGCTACTGGGCATGGACATAGAAAGATGTGAGTGAATTTGAGACATTTTGGGAACTTGGAATCCATTTAGTGCTTTGATCAACACTAAAGCGAACATGTTAATACCAAACAAATCAAATTGGTCCTACTTCTTGTAAGGTGCTATTTAGGAATATGTCTTGACATTTGTTAAAGGGGTTTTCAATCTACAAAGAGCTTCCATAACACCAGGAATAAGCAATTAGAACCTCTGAAGTGAGTGTTCTGTACTAGAGGTGGGGGTTTTCAGGCTAGGAGAGGTCAAGCAGTAAGAATTTTTGAGGTACGTGTGCTTTAACTTAATTCCCACAACTACTTTCTTAAGGAAGCATGACTATTATTGTCTCTTAGTTTACAGATGGGGAATCTGAGGGGCAAGAGAGCTAAGTGATTTCCAAAGGCTATATAATTTGGTGGCTAATGAGCATCTCCTAATTTTAGGTCAGTTTCCCCCAACACTGCAATTGCCTCTAGCCAAGTGCGAAATCTGTCCTGAAAAAGTTAAGATAGGTCTCTAAAACCTTTTTTTTTACTTTGACAGATAATCAAGATAGCACTTTATTAAACCTCCTTATATCAAACTGATTAGTCACTGGCACTGGGCCCAGATCAGTCCGGGGGCACAGCCTAATGAGACCCACAACGTGCACTGTCACAGAACACAGAAACACTTGAAGTGTCAGGCCTGGAACTGGGCGTGAGCTCTCAAAAGGTGAAGCCCCTTCTGGAATTGGGCCCCATGGCAGCACACAAGGCCCCATGGCCTTTTGCTGCGAGGCCAGATGCAGACCCCAGGCCATGCAACTGTCACCAAGGCAGACATTCAGATAATTCTGACATTTTCCACCATGACCTCTGAGTGTCAGATGGTTCAGAAATAGTAACTTTGAGCTGTTTATAAGAATAATAATTTTGACATTTGAATAAAAATACTATTTATGTTTATGCACAGCCCAGGATGTAGGCTCTCAGATGGAGCCAGCCCAGGAACCCTGAAGGATGCCTGAAGACAGAGCTGGCTGCCACACCAGGTCCAAATGGTACCTCTCTGTTGGCCCTAGTTTTTCACTGCAAACTGTCGTCACTCAGGTGGCCTGGAAAAAAACAAATTGTCTGCATTTATAGTTAGGGTTTCAGTCTAGGATTTCTAGGTTCCACATGTAATAGCTGAATCATTAGAAAGACACACACTTCTAAAACACATGTACATACACTCACACACATAGATGGATATATATAGGAACAGGAAACATACTCACGTTGAATATATAACATAAACCATACATGTGACTATATTCAATTGTGAAAAAAATATATGTAAGCATGTGTCTCCTTAAACATCTTTCACCAAAAGAAAACTTCATTTCTGAATGGAATCATTCTCTCCAAGTCCACAACTCACAGTGCTATCAAAAATTCAAAACAGAGCCCAACACTGGATTCCCTCTGAAATTTATGAAAACAGAGATCTAGTCCCTACAGGCTGAGACACAAGCCTTAAAAAGAAAAGGCTTTCAAAAATATTAAGGCAGCTTTCAAAAACATGGTTTATCTGCCAGCTGCCAGCATGCAAACACGTAAAACCAGAGAAATGAATGCGTATAGCCACTACACTTTGTCTAGTGATTGAGCAGCAGAATCTGTACCAGGAGATTGGTGCTAGTTTTGAAGAACAAAGAGCAACCACTGGCCTTCTATCCTTAACAAAATGCATTTTTAAAATGAACTGGGTACATCACCTAGTTTAAACTGTTATGTGTTAGAGAGTCAAATATTTATACTGAGCCATCATCAGAAATCTGGGAGGCTTGTCGCTGCAAATGTGTAAGATAAGTAATCAGTAACAATGGACTTGAAATTTTATTTCTTGTAATAATTCAGGAAATGAGGACAGTGAGTCATTCGTGTTTTTGGTAATTTATTACAGTTTGTGTGTTATGTGCCAGGTTCAGTTTTAAGAAGTAGAGAATGATGAGTAAGACAGGCATTGCCCCTGCAGTAGGCAGAATTCTAAGATTATCCCTGATGACTCAATACAACCTCCTCCCTATATAAATGGGTGAGATCTGGAAATATGATGGGATATCAGTCCTGTGATTAGGTCAATCATCAGGTGACTCTGAATTAATAAAAATGGGGATGATATTGGTTGGGCCTGACCTAATCAGGTGAGCCCTTAAAAGAAGGTGAAGCTATGAAGAGTCTCTTGCTTACCTTGAAGGAAGAAAGCAAAGAGCTCCACTGTGAACTGCCTAAGGAGAGTACAGTCTCTAAGCAATAAGGATCTCAGTCTTACAACAACAAGAAATTGACTTCGGCCAATATCCTCAATGAGAGTGAAAGAGAATCCAAGTCTCAGCTAAGAGCGAGAACCATCCCCCACTGCCCACTTTGATTGCAGACTTCTGAGACCCTGAATAGAGGATCCAGTTAAGCCATGTCTGGACTCTAGCCAGTGAGTCTGCACAATAATAAGCACATAGTGATTTAAACCAGTAAGTTTGTCGTAATTTGTTACACAGCAATAGAAAATGAATACAGTTTGTGTGTGTATGTGTGTGTGTGTGTGTGTGTGTGTGTGTGTGTGGTTTTTTTGTTTGTTTTTGGCTAGGATAAATGGAAACTCTCCAGCCTCCAAAATTTCCCTTTCTTTTGTAATCCCCGCTCCCTTCATGCCTGAATATTGTATTTCTCTGCCTCTGTAAGAAAGGTGTCAGGAAGGTGAACAGAAAAAAGGAAACACTCAAAAAAGGAGAAGAAATATATGGGCTCATCAAAGCATATGCTAGACAAAAGGAAATGGAGTCAGTAACCTCATTTTCCCCAACATGATGAGCCACGCTACCATAGTGATCAATAACATTAGATCCAAAGCTATCAAGTGAAGAAACGCAAAACCAAGGGGTAACAGATAAGGCCTTCAGAAATACCAGTCCCCAAGAGGAATGGGTTCCACATAAATGAAATAACCAACTTTCAAAACAGTTTACAGGAGGAGGCAGACCACAGCAGGTAGATTCCCCCAGGCAAAAAGAAAATCAGGCGGAGGAATGCACACTTTATCTTCCACTGGGAAGGAGTTTGGCAATGATATATACTGTAACATCGGAAACTAATTGGCACTAAATGTAAGAAGTGATTTTTACTTTGAATGTTAAAAGTTTCTTTTCTCATTGAAATCACACTTTTATCTTGGAAACTCACACAATGCAGACTTCAGCTGCCTCGAGTCTAGATTTTCATTAAAACACACATGCCTTATGCAGTATTCTGATCTTGGAAGTGCTTGATATGTTAATGGTCTTGGTTTCTATTTGTGAACTTGGCATCACTCTTATTTGGTGGGCGTGATGAACAAAAAAAGGCTGGGTGGTGGGAGGACAGGATGCCCTTCACTGAACAAAGGCAAACGATTCTAAACAGGCTATTATCTGTTCACTCAGCCATGGCCAGAGAACCTATATATATGAGAATTATAGCTGACTTCTGGAAGAGTAATCCTCTATTAAAAATCTCACTTGGCCCTTTTTTTTCACTGCTTCCAAAAATTCACTTGAATAGCAAACTCCTTAGGAGGAGATCATGAACTCCTTTCTACTTAAAATCTCTATGACAGAAACCCACAACACCTAAATAAAAAGGGAATTGAGCTCTGCTGTGATGATCATTCAATAGCTAATCTCAGATCCCCAGGCTCCTGTAAAATAAAACCCTTTTTTCTGTAGCTATCTCCTATCTTCAGAGTCTCTTTGAACACTGATAAGAAAACTCCCAAAGACAATCCAGTTCAGAAAAACATTAGCTGCCGTACAATAGTTCTGATATAAGTACAATTAAGAAATATGTCTAGTGTCTGGCTTTGATCACCATTATAATCATGAAAAAATATATTTTCACCTAAATATCAAATCTTAACATTTTTCTGAAAGTCCCACGTGGAAAACAGACCTGTGTGTTAAGACATTAAAAAAAATACAAATGAATAAATGAATGAATAAGTAAAAATAGGATATCCCTTACTTTCAGGAGTTCATAACCTAAACCAATCCATAAATGAAGAACTCTGATACTTAGCTGTCTCTGATTAGTGCAACAGTGATGTTCTCTGAAGTGGAGTACTTCACAAAGTCAAACTGGTTTTCAATAGGGAAACCAAAAAGACTTCCTGGAGGAGATTATAAGTTTGTGTTTTTAAGGAAAGATGTTCATTATTTTTTCGAAATCCAATAACGATTACAATTACTGCCCTTGTCAACTTTGGGTCAGGTTCTCTGCTCGGTGCTTTTTTTTTAAGGTTTTTATTTTGAGATCAGTGTAAATTCACATGCAATTGTAAGAAATAATACATAGAGATTGTATACCTTCACCCAGCCTCCCTAATGAGAGTACCTTGTATAACAATAGTACAATAGTACATAGAAGAAACTGACATTGATCTAAGACTTTATTTCACCAGTTACACATGCAGTCATGTTTATGTGTGTGTATTCAGTTCTGTATAATTTTATCACATATATAAATTTATGTGGCCATCACCACAGTCAAGATACAGAATACTCAGTGCTGTCCAAGGTTGAAAATGTGACTTACATCTAGACAATCAAAATTTTGTTTCTCCCATCCACGTGATAGGCACCAATTTAACCACAGCTAATAAGACTTGTGAGGGGTTTTCCGCTTTCACTGGACTTACCTGAAATGTTATTGGTGTAAAGGTCGTGGCAGCCATTTCAATACTTCCAGAGTCTGATGATGCTAGCAACATGAAGGAGAGGCGTGGAAACGTGGAGAGAGACAACATTCTAATGATATTGTTTATCATTAGCAAAAGTACCTGGCAACAGGCTACCCTTTGCTTTTTCAATGAACTGAGTGATATTCCTCTTTTCCTTAAGCTAATTTAAATCTGCTTTTTTGTCACTTGCAGCAAAATACTCCTGATATACCAATACTGTTATGATAAACATTTCTACAAGAAAAATGAAGCACAAAGATCTTAAAATAATCTGTTATGTTAAGGAAACAGGAAAAAGGAAACCTAGTTAGTACATGATGAAGCCAAGGTTGAAATTAGACAGTGTGAGTCTAGATGCTACAATCCAAGGGCCTGGATATTATACTATGTCATTTGGACCAATCAACACTGGATTCAATTCCTCATTTTATAAATGAGGAAACAGGTCCGAGAGGTTAGGCAGATAACCATAACAACTATGTATTGCCACATTAAAAAATACTTTGAAACGTACTGACCTAAGCAACCACCATTTTATTTGCTCATGATTCTATACATCACCAAATTGGACCACTTCAACAGGAAAAGTCCTGAACTTGTTTATCGTGGGGGCACTTACATGTCAGCAGCTAGCTGGGTGATAGTCTGGAGTGGGGGGGGGTGGCATGGGAGGCATTAGCTCGGAAGGCCCACCGCTGATCCATGTGGTTGTTCATCCTTGCAGGTAAGCAGACAGAATGGTAGTGGAAAAGTTTTCACCCAGGAGAGGAGCAATGGACAAGGGCTTTGAAAGCTTCTGCCTGTGTCACATTTGCTAATATACCATTGGCCAAAGCAAGCCATGTGGCCAAGGCTTTCGCACAATATCATTTAGTGCCTCTCTCAGATAAGTAAGGAATGGGTTACCAGGCAGAAGGAATAGGAAAAAGAAAGTATTAGAGATAAGATCAAATGTTCTGAAAGATCAGGAAGGCAATGGTAAGAGGAGACAATGATAGGGAAGGTTTCATGGAGGAATTGATATTGATAGGTCTCAGTGACAGCTGAGGTGGCGCTGGTGGAATGGAGAGGAGGAAGGAGGCCATGTAAGGAAGGGAACGAGCCTTCAGGGGAGCGATGGAGCTGCTTATGTTCTTAGGGCCAGGAAGGCTGGGATGAAATGGATGAATAGGAGTGGCCTGAGAACAGCTCATAAAACATCAGAAGATAAGTTATAGAAGGTTAGGAACTTTTAGGAACTTTTACATTTCAGGTGGGGGAGGTATAGATTGCTTGGGCAATATAGCATTTTAAACTCTCTGGATTTAACATTTTTAAATTTATTGCCCTTTTAGTTCCTCTGCACTACTGCTATGATGAAGGACTTGTATTTGTAGTTAACAGATTTTTAAAATACATTTCAAATTAAAAAATAAATGCAGGTGCTTTGAAGTTATGAATATGTTTTAAAATCACATGTTAAAGCCATCCATTTCTACATAAAATGTAAAAAGTTATAAATATTTCCTGTCTTTGGTCATCTCCCGAATTACCACAAATGTAATTATGCAACTGCTAATAATTATAATTTCAGTTAGTTAGCTGAGAGCCATATAAATTTTATAAGGCAATAAATCTTATTAAATGTTCCCTGGAGAATCAATTGATTCATTAACTTATAATAAATGCTTTTAAAATGCAAATTAAATAATAACTGGGAACACCTCAGTTAAATGCCACCAGGATAACTATTGTATACTTCTAAGAGAGACTGGTATTTTCTCTTCATTTTAAAGTAGTGCTTTCATAAGTATACAGTCAATAAGATATTTAGTATGGTGGGGAGCGTGTGAGTATGTGTGGGTGTGAACTGGAGAGCTTGGTAAAGTAAATTCTAGCTTAAAATTATCAACCTTAGGGGCACCTGGGTGGCTCCATCGCTAAGCGTCTAACTCTTGATTTTGGCTCAGGTCATGATCTAGCAATTCCTGGGATCAAGCCCCAGGCTCCATGCGGACAGCCTAGAGCGGGTTTGGGATTCTCTCTCTCCCTTTCTCTCTGCACCTCCCCCCCTCACAAAAGCATGTTCTTTCTCTCTCTCAAAATAAATAAACATTAGGGGTGCCTGGGTTGCTCAGTCGGTTAAGCAGCTGACTTCGGCTCAGGTCATGATCTCACAGATGATGGGTTAGAGTCCCGCATCGGGACCTGTGCTGACAGCTCGGAACCTGGAGCCTGCTTCGGATTCTGTGTCTCCCTCTCTGCCCCTCCCCAGCTCGCTGTCTCTCTTTCTCTCTCTTAAAAATAAATAAACATATAAATCAATCAATCAATCAATCAATCAATCTGAAATCATTCAAATCAGAATCTCTTTTTTAGGAGTAATACTGTGTACTGTCACTCTGAAAAGCTGCTTGGCAATATATCTAAAGTTTCTTGCCTTTGCACGCAACCATTTCACTTCCAGGAAACTATCTGAGGGAAAAATGAGAAAGCCATTCAAAAATATAGCTGTAGCAGCAATATGCTAAATGTGCAACAATGTCTAAGCCAGTTTGGTACTTCTGTTTATGAAATATTGAGAAATTTCCAATGGTATTTTCAAAAGATATTTAATTACATGAGGGAAATGCATAAAATGTATCATTAATGATTCTTGTTGTAATACTGACTTTTTGAAAAGATATAAAACCATACTGGGGTAGCTGGGTGGCAAATGGTTAAGCATCTAACTCTTGATTTCAGCTCTGGTCATGATCTCGCAGTTTCTTGGATCGAGTCGTGTGTCATGTTCTACCTTGATAGCACAGAGCCTGCTTGGTATACTCTCTCCCTCTCTCTCTGCTTCCCCCCCCCCCCCCCACTAACACCTGCACACATGCTCTCTCTCTCTCTTGCTCTCAAATAAATAAACTTAAAAAGAAAAAAAACAGGGTAGCTGGGTGGCTTAGTTAGTCGAGCATCTGACTCTTGATTTCAGCTGAAGTCATGGTCCCAGGGTGCTGGGATTGACACCCGTGTCAGGCACTGTGCCGAACATGCAGCCTACTTAAGATTCTCTCTCTTTCTCTTTCCCTCTGCCCCTCTACCCTGCTTGCATGCTCTCTCTCTAAAAAAAACAAAAACATTTTTTCAGCTTCATGCCAATATTATAAAAACATGCATTACAGAAAACAGAAAAAGGGAAGTTTATTAAATATTAAGTATAATTATATCTGTATAGGGGTAAAATGAATAATGCTTTTTATTTTATCTCTTTTTGGGAGTTCTATAACAATTGTTAAATTCTTAAAAACTCTCTAAAATCTATTAGATTTCAAATTTGTGGAAATAAACATGTTAATTAAAGAAGAGAGAAAGAAAAGCAACCTTATAAGCTGAACCTGATATTGGCTTCAGATTTTAATAAGGAATATTGCAGTCGATGATAGAAAACTATAATCACTGAAACCAAAAGAAGCTAACCCAATCCCATAATAAGGATATAACTTTATGGAGTTGTGCTCATGCAGAGTAAAAGAAATACTAAACCATGCTGACAAATAAGAAAATAAAACACAGTGAAATTTAAGAATAAGCCCAAAAGCTTACAGTTTGATATACTAATCTGTTAGATTGAAAATAGACTATTGTATTTGAAAAGTTTAAGTTTTATTGCCATTGGATCATATACAAGTACCAAATTAATATATTTAAACATAATTTTTACTCCAATTTCAGCACTTTATTAACAATTTATTTTCAACCTTTCACTTCCAGAGGTTTTATCTGTTCCATAAGTGGAAATATTTCTTCCAAAACTAATTTAGGGAGATTTCAGCAGGTACCTACACAAAAGTCCCTGTAAATTGATTTTCCAAGGCATAAATAAATGTTGATAACTCCCATAGGTCTAAAGAGGGAGCTATTGACTAAGGATGGCTGGGATATATCAAATTGAATAAAGATATTTCTCAATTCACAAAGGAACTCTTGTACATGTTACTAACTGAATTTGATACTATTGATACTTGATTGAAAAAAGTAAATCACTTTATGAATCAACTTCAGCACTATGAATTTGAAATACTGTTCTTCCACTGTTACCATTTCTCCTTGATTCAACCATGTCTCATCCCTACACTATCCCCCACTTCATTGTAAATTGGTATAAAGAAACCATACACTTCTGATAAATATTGTGCTTTTATGGGTTCTATGATAAAGTATTATGTATGTGCCATACCTTCATTATACATCTTTTTCACAATGATTATAATTGATTATGTTGTCAATATGCTTAACCTTCAAAGTAGAGACAGAAATGTGCCTCTGAGGAAATATTATTATTTTTTTATTTTTTTAAAGTTTTTTGTTATTATTTTGTTTAATATTTATTTATTTTTGAGACAGAGCATGAGCAGGGGAGGGGCAGAGAGAGAGGGAGACAGAATCCAAGGCAGGCTCCAGGCTCTGAGCTGTCAGCACAGAGCCTGATGCAGGGCTCGAACTCACAAACCACGAGATCATGACCTGAGCGAAGTTGGACACTCAACCAACTGAGCCACCCAGGCGCCCCTGAGGAAATATTATTTTTTAAAAAATAATCCATTCTATCACTTTGCAACAGATTATAATATATACACTAACAAAAGAGTGGTACTAAAAAGTATGTGGGATAATAATTTCTGAAACATCAGTTATCCACAGAGCATGTACACACCTCTTGAAATAAAGATGGCCAACATCAGGTATGCTTATTCCAGCTTACTGATTTGCAAGATTCAGTAACATCTCTGACATACTCTCATTATGGAATATAATCAAGACAATTTCTGCCACACACATTCCTGAATGCTAAAAGCATTCAGAGAGCAATGCCAAGCACAACACAATTTGTATTTTTAAAAGTCTGTTCAAATACTGTGTCAGTAAATTTGCAGGTGATCTTCTACTGAAGGAAGTCCTCCAAGAGTTGAGAGCAGCTTCCTTTCAGAGACAAAACTAAATAAACTTGAGGGAACTTCCCAGGTACAATGTTAATAATTTCTTGATGAGGACATTTTCATAAAATGACTATGACTGACATTTGATATGGACCACATTTCTGTTTCCCTCCTATATGCTTTGAGAGATCTCTGGGGTCCAGATTGTGGTAACTGACAAAAGAGCTCCACCCAAAGCAATGTTTCCTCCAAGTATGATTTTGACAACCCCTCAAAATCCTCTAAGGTACTGGGCTAGGAATTCAAGTTGCTACCATGCAGTTAGTCAAATATGACCTGAGAATAATTAATGAAAATACAATAAAAATATGCTTACTATACAACTTGAACAAGTAAACAAAAAAACCCCAAATTATCAAGAATTATTTGCATTGTTAAAAAAGACATAAATTAAGCACACATACCTAAATATAAAATGTAACAAGTAAATAGATTCTCCGGTAAACTGAGATACAGATTTTAAATTTTAACTATTTAAGAGAAAAAATAACTGACAACCTATTTTTACAATGGGTAATAGATGATCTCAAACTTTGATGTTTTCAGTGATAAAGATATACACTGATTTAGCTCTTATCTGAAAAATTTATAAGAATTTTTAGAAAAATCTTTCTTTTGGAATTGAATAGAGAATAAACATGACAATTATTCTTTTATTTATACTGAATTATAAATCATTAGCTCAAAGTCATGTGCCTATCAGGAGAGAAAGACAAAGAAGACTGTCTTCTATGTGAGATCTAACTTTGCTGAGGGAGATAGGTACCCAAAGTTTAGCAGCTTATATCTAGATTGTTTTCCCATGGATAAATATATTCAGTATGAAAGACTGCATTAACTTTATTTTAGTACCAAGGCCATCTGTAATTTGGAATTTGTAATCATTTAATCTATATATAACACTTTTAAAATGTCTATCATATATGAAGGCAATGTTTTTCTGACCCCAAACTAAGTTGTATGTTTCATTATTTTTTATTATTTATTATTATGAATTTGCATTAAGCCAGTTAATTTTCTTAACTTAATCATCGCTCTGAATAGCAGCCTTGGTCTTTCAGTTAGTGGGTTAGTATTTGAATTATAAGCTGGTCAAGAGATTTTCTCCATGTGATGCTAACTGGCCCCTTGAGAATTATTTTATGGCCTTGACTTCCCTGTTCTCTATGACTAACCTAACAGGTTTAAAAATTTTTATAAACAATTTATGGAATAATATGGATTTTTTCCTTTAAAATTAATTATTAACATCTTTCAAAAATACGTTTTCAAGATTTTAGTATGCAGCACCAGTCAATATAATAAGCATGGCAAATTTTGTGATTTGGTTTTAATAACATTTTAAGAAAAATCTAAATAGGAGGGGCACCTGGGTGGCTCAGTCGGTTAAGTGTCCAACTTTTGATTTCAGCCCAGGTCATGATCTGATGGTTTCTGAGTTCGAGCCTTGCATCAGGCTCTGTGCTGATAGTGTAGGGGCCTGTTTGGGATTCTCTGTCTACCTCTCCCTCTGCCCCTCACCCACTCCTGATCAACTTGTGCTCTCTCTCTCTCTCTAAGAGAAAATAAACATTAAAATATATATGTATATATAAATAATAGGAAACTCATTAGATTACTATAAACAACTCAAAGGAAGGTAAAAGACAAAATAATACTTAAATATTAAAAATTTAAGTAAAATTACGAGTTTCCCAGTGTAATATGAACTTTATCACTGCAAACAATTAGCAACAGAAGTTTAAAAAATAACATCACAATAGGTCGTAATCATCAAACCTCATGGTTTGGAAGTTTGTTCATAATATTGACTGATGCTAACATATTGCAATTGTCTCCTTTAATACAAAGATGATAATCACATAAGAAATCAAAGTGAGCAATATCTCATTTTTAGAATTGCCAATTTGATTCCAAATCACTGATTAGTTCTGCTGGGAGGACAGGATCATTACGAACTATTAGAGAGCTCAGTTATTTGTAACAGGTATTTTCAGGGTCAGAGTCAGTGGGAAAGAGCAATATTTCTGCACTATATAAAACAGCTGTTGCAGCTTGGAAGTCTATAGGGAAATTAAAATCTATAGACATACCTTTTGGCATTTATATTTCATTTGGAGAATGAGTAGTCATCTCATTTTTTTAAAAGGTAAAGCTTTATTCAGATTATTCATTTATTCAACAAACATTTATTGAGTGTCCAGTACTATACTGAGGGCTCAAAAATGAGTAAAACTTGTCTCCTTTTAAGGTGCTGAACCAATTTTCTTCTTAATCCATTTCTCATTTTGATGAAGTGGGATTTCTATACCATCATTTAAAATTATTTGAAGTTTTGGGGTGCCTGGGTGGTTCAGTCGGTTAAGCATCCGACTTCAGCTCAGGTCGTGATCTCATGGTTTGTGAGTTCAAACCCTGTGTTGGGCTCTGTCCTGACAGTTCAGAGCCTGGCGCCTGCTTCGAATTCTGTGTCTCCCTTTGTTTCTGCCCCTCCCCTGCATGTCCTCTGTCTGTCTCTCTCTCTCTCAAAAATAAACATTGAAAAAAAGAATTTAAAATTATTTGAAGTCCTAAAACAAATGCAACAATGTTACTAAAAACAAAACAGCATTATATGTGAATTACCCACATGCCTTTCAACCAACAGAAAATTCCAACAACCACTATAAGCTCCCTCCTCCACCTCATCCCATCACAGACTTTCTTAGTTAACATTTCTTAATGTTCTGCTGCCAGTCTATATTGTCAGATGTTACAAAACATAAAGTTCAAGAGCCTCGAATAAAATAAAATAGTAACTTCTTAGGAACAGGAAACTTAAATAAGAAGGATTGTCTTCATTTCAGCCTTTACTATCAAAGATACTTTTAAAAAGTTATACAAATCAGGAAGGAGGCAGGGAAGATGGTGGAATAAGAGGACTTTAAGCTCACTTCATCCAAGGGATATAGCTAGATAAAATTCACATCAGTGTAAATAACCCAGAAAACGAGCTGAAGACTGGCAGAAGAAACTCCACAACTAAATGCAAAGAGACCACATGGATGAAGGCAGCAAGAGTGGAGACAGTTTGTGAGCAAAATGAACAATGGGCATCTGCTGCTGGGAGGGAGTCCATGATGAAGAAAGGCAAGAAACAGATTATCACTGTGGAGAACCCTCATGGGGAAGATGAATCCTCATAATATTTGGCAGTGAAAGCGAGAGGGGCCAAATTTTGTGAGTTCTTACAACCAGTGGGACTTAAAACCTGGAATTTTAAAAATCAGCGGGCTGGGCTCAGAGAGAGCTCAGAGGGTGTTAGGAAGCTGATTTAAAGAGACAACATGACAAACACCTAGTGGAGATATAGCATAAACCAGCAGTCTGAAAAACATCTGGGGCATGCAGGAAGGAGACTTATTTATTCATCTCAGAGCAAAGCCTGGAAAGGCAGGGATCAGAAGGAAATCCTCCAGAAACAAAGGAGTTGGAAGGTGCCATTTTCCTCCCCCATACCCAGTGTAAACACATGGTCACTTACAGGAACCAGTGGATGTCTACACTTGCTACCTAAGTTGGCTGCACCAAGCCCTGCACCCCATGTTTCAAGGGACCTGCCCTTCAAATCACATTTGCCCTAAGACCTGGCACCGCAGGCATGCTCCCCCAGAAGACCAAAGCAAACCCGGTCAACATCACATGGCAGTTCTCATTTTGCAAGACGACCAGGGCGTACCTGTTAAAACTACTAGAACTGAAAAACTAATGCAGTAAAGTCACAGGATACAAAATCATTCTACAGAAATCTGTTGCCTTTCTACACACTAATAATGAAGTAATAGAGAGAAATAAAGAAAATAATCCCACTTATAATTGCATGAAAAATAATAAAATACCTAGGAATAAACTTAACCAAAGAGGTGAAATACCTGTACTCTGAAAACTGTAAAACAGTGTTGGAAGAAAGTGAAGATGACACAAAGAAATGGAGAGACATTCCATGTTCACAGACTGGAAGAACTAATATTGTTAAAATATCTATACTACCCAAAGCAATCTACAGATCTAATGCAATCCCTACCAAAACACCAAAATTTTTCACAGAACTAGAACAATCCTAAAATTTGTATAGAACCACAAAAGACTCCAAAAAGCCAAAGCGATCCAGTAAAAGGAAAAGAAAGAAAGAAAGAAAGAAAGAAAGAAAGAAAAAGAAACTGGAGATATGACAATTCTAGATTCCAGGTTATATTACAAAGCTGTAGTAATCAAAACAGTACGGTACTGGCACAGTAAAAGACGTATAGATCAATAGAACAGAGTAGAAAACACAGAAATAAAGTCGCAATTACATGGTTAATTAATCTTCAACAAAGGAGGTTAGAATAAACAATGAGGAAAGGTCTCTTCAACAAATGGTGTTGGGAAAACTAGAAAGCTACCTGCATAAGAATGAAACTGGAACACTTTTTTACACTACACACAAAAAATAAACTCAGCATGGATCAAGGACCTATATGTGAGCCTGAAACGATAAAAATCCTAGGAGAGAGCATAGGCAGCTATTTCTCTAACATTGGCCGTGGCAACATTTTTCTAACTATGTCTCCTGAGGCAAGGGAAACAAAAGCAAAAATAAACTATTGGGACAACATCAAAATAAAAAGCTTCTGCACAGCAAAGGAAATAATCAACAAAATTAAAAGGCAACCTTTGGAATGGGAGAAGATATTTGCAAATGACATATCCAATAAAGAGTTAGTATCCAAAATAAAGAACTTATACAATTCAACACCTGAAAAACAAATAATCCAATTAAAAGTGGTCAGAAGACAGGAACAGACATTCTCCAAAGAAGACCTACAGATGACCAAAACACACATGAAAAGATGTTCAACATCACTTATTATCAGGGAAATGCAAATCAAAACCACAATGAGATATCACCTCACATCTGTCAGAATGGCTAAAAGAAAAAAACATAAGAAAAAACAAGTGTTGGTGAGGATGTGGTGAAAAAGGAACTTTATTGCATTGTGGATGGGAGAGCAAATTGGTACAGCCATTGTGAAAACAGTACAGAGGTTCCTCACGAAGTTAAAAATAGAACTACCCTATGACCCAGTAATTGCCCTATGGGTATTTACCCCCAAAATACAAAACACTAAAAGGATACATGCACCCCTATGTTTGCTTATAGCAGCATTGTTTACAATCACCAAATTATGGAATCAGCCCAAGTGTCCACCAACAGATATTTATTTGTGAAAAATAAAAACAGAAGTGGTACACACACACACACACACACACACACACACGCGTGCAGACAATGGAATATTATTCAGCCATAAAGAAGAATGCAATCTTCCCATTTCAATGACATTGATGGAGCTAGAGGATATAATGCTAAGTGAAATAAGTCAGTCAGAGAAAGACAAATATCATATGATTTCATATATATGTGAAATTTTAAGAAACAAAACAAATGAGCAAAAAAAGAGAAAGAGAGACAAACTAAGAAAGAGACTCTTGACTGTGGACAACAAACTGATGGTTACTAGACGGGAGATGGGGGGGGATGGGTGAAATAGATGATGGGAATTAAAGAGTACACTTGTCATGATGAACACTGAGTAATGTATAAAATTGTTGAATCACTATATTGTACATCTGAAACTAATATAACACTGTATGTTAACTATACTGGAATTAAAATTAAAAACTTACTAACATAAAAAAAGATTTCCATAGGTTGAATATATATAACCCTATTATAACACTGTATGTTAACTATACTGGAATTAAAATTAAAAACTTACTAATAAAAAAAAGATTTCCATAGGTTGACAGCTATTGGAGTTGTGTGATGGATACTTGGGGGTTTGTAATATTGTTTATTTTGGTATGTGTTTGAACTTTCCCCAAATAAAGCCTTTTTTATGTCATAAAATAAGTTACATAAATTAAAGGGGAATATATCTCAGTAGAAAAAAGCATTTTAATAATGAAATCATCATGGGTACTCACCCCAATTCTTTTTTCACACAAATTTTTAATTTCTCTTTTAAGAGAAACCAAATAAGGGGTAGATGCCATTTTATGCCCAATGACTTGTGCTAGAATTTTATTTTTAATATATTATAAAAACAAATCTTTACTATTTCATGTAAATATTACATATTTAGAACGTTGGGAATTTTTCTTCTTCACCTAAATCAGTTGCCTTTTTCTCACCTCCTCCTTCTCTCCTTGTTAAAACTTAAAGATCACACTGTTCTCAGTAAAACCCTGAATTGAGAGTAACTTGTTCTGTGAGTGTTCCACAAGACAAGCAAACATTTATAATAAATTTTAACTTGATAAATGAATGATGTCTTGCAATACAAGTAGTACGTGATGTGGAATGTCACATGATCACAACTGAGGCAACAGTTCTTGAAATTCACTTTGATATACAAGTGGATTACAAGCATGTTTCTGGAATGAATGAATTATGCACGCAAACTAAGGTTTAATGTATCTAAGTCTTATAAAGGTATTTGGACAAAAGCAATAAAATTCGGACTTAAAATAATAACAAATAAGTTTGAGAGAAGTGTGTGAGATACTCTGCGATCAAAAGAGCATCTTTTAACTTTCTCAGAAAAATATGGAATCTAATATTTACAGAATACTTCCCACATTTCATTTATCTTTAAGTCCCTTGGGTCCATGTTTTTTTTCAAAAATTACCCTCTATTTTGAAAAATGAACACAGAATTCTCAGTCTCAGAAAAGATGCATATCATCTTTGTTCCTTGTTGGTTAAGGCAACTGATGGGCTAGTTTCGCTTGACAACTCATTGATGAGTAGTGGCTGTGTAGAGCCACTGGTTGGAGCAGGGGACTATAGAAGGAGGCTGATTCCTGATGTCTCTCTTCCTTATAGGAGCAGGCTACATGAGTGTGTATTTATTGTTTCTCACTTAGACCCTGCGAACAAAGCAGACCATTTCTTATGCGTCTTAGTTCCATACTGTAAATCCCATGAGTAGACTGTTCATACTTTGCAAGCAATATAAAAAGGTTTCATAAAGATAAAATTTGGTGTTACTATTTCTCCCCATTCCCACTCCTATCCATGTATTTAGTAGTTTACTATGGTGTTTCAAAGATAAGTTTCAAAAAAAACCAGATATATAGATATACAGATTTTTCTATAAATAGGAAAAAAGCAAATATGAAAATTATTAAATAAGAAACGGCAGATTATTAAAAATCAATATTTAATCAACCTATTATGTTACCGACAGATAAGGCTGAGTTTACTATTTATGAATTCTTTCAATATGGACAAAAAGAGGCTCATAACTGAGTCAAATTCATGATTTATCATAGATCACAAGAATCCATAACTGGTTTCAGCCTTCATATTCCCAATAACATGAGCACTTGTAAAATATCAGACAAACTTTGGCCATGATGGTCACTTAAATTATACAGGTATGAGAACGTAGGTAGTTCACATCCTAAAACTGAGTTTCAGTTGGAAATTATACAAAACCAGAGAAAAACAGGTCTCTAAGATAAAATTGTTACTTCCACTGTCTCTCATCCTGAAAGAACTGAGAATAAAATCCAAACACCTGACCATGGCTTCAAGGTCTTACATGAGCCAGTCTTGCCCACTGCCCTGATCTTAGCACCCATCACTCTTCCCTTTTCCTCTATGCTCCACAAACTTCAAAGTTATTTCCTGCATCTTGACTCAGTGCAGCCTGTTCCAGCTTCAAGATCTGTGTACTTCTTACTTCTGCTGCCTGGATGGCTCTTCTCTCAAATTTCCATGAGACTAGTGTATCTTGTCATCTAAGTCTCAGCTCAAATCACACACCCTCTGAGATCTGACCTGACTCCCCTGGTCTCCAATCATTTTCAATCTCATTATCTTGTTAACTTTAACCACTGTCTAAACATCTTATTTTTCCAGTTGCTTGTGATTATTGTTTGACTTCCTCCCTGAAAAAGTAAGTTCTGGGTAGGCATGACTTTTGTCAATGTTGTTTATTCCTGTATCACCAGAGGTAGGCCTAGTGCTTAGCCCAGGAGGTTGGAACATACTTATTAAAGGACAGAGTTAGTAAATAAAAGAAAGAAAAAATGAAGAGGAACGCTTTTCCCATCTTATTTTACGACAAAATTTTCATCTCTTAAGAGAAAGTAATGCATTAGACAATCTTCTCAAGACAAAAGGAACACTGAGCTGTACCGGTTTGGCTCCTTAATAATTTTGTGATGAATTTTCTTCTCTTGTTTGGCATCTCAGCTCTATATCATTGATAGCTTTTGCTGGAAGGCAAGTGTTAGACAAGCTTCTCTCTTGAGTTGGTTTGAACTAACTTTCACAAGATTCCCTTTGCAATGAGTGAACAGGAGTATGCATGACTATTCGAATGTGGATTTGTATAGTAATTGACAGGTTCTTTTACTACAATAATAGTAAGTTAAGATCGCTATAACAAGAGATGACATTAATTCAGAAAGGGGAGTTTTCTTTAAAGTAAGTTTTCCTTAATCTGTCAGCACTGAAAGGGTGCCTAGAAATGTGTATACAATAGCATTTTATATCAACTACACTATGTGTTAACATGAAAGAAGTGACTGAAGTGGCCGCCAAATAAACCTTAGCCTAATAAACTATCCATCTGCGTGTTTCAAGTATACTACAGCTTTGGATTTATGGATAATAGACTTAGCGTGATTTTCATGATTTTAGGCCTTGGACATATCTGGAAATCTATAATTACCATGAAGCAATCTGATGTTTAGTAAGTACTGTTTTTCATGTTTATTTATTATTTATTTTGAGAGAGACAGAGAGCAGCAGGGAAGGGGAAGAGAGAGAGGGAGAGAGAGAATCCCAAGCAGGCTCCACAGTGTCCGTGCGGAGCCCAACATGGGGCTGAAACTCAAGAATCATTGAGTTCATGATCGGCACTGAAACCAGGAGTCGGATGCTTAACCGACTGAGCCACCCAGCCACCCCTTTGGTTAAGTACTTTTTAAATGTTGGGATTATTCATACTCATAAAAAGATTCTCTGCCCCAAAAGTATATTAGGCAGGATTAGGTTGGATTTAAGAGAACAAAACCCCAAGATAACCAAGATATAAGTACACTAGAAATTTATTTCTCTGAAGTAAAATAAGCCTGCAACAAGCTGGTTTAGGGCTGTTCAATGAGGCACAGTGTCAAGGAGCCCAGGTCCTTTTGCGCTGCTTTTCTACTATCTTTCGTGTGTGGCTTCCATATTATATTCTGTGATGACCGGTCCAGTGCCAGCCCCAGGACCCCAAACTATCTGAGAGAGAAAAGAAAGGATCAATGGAAGACACACCTTCTCCTATTTAAGGAGTTTTCATCAGCATCTCATTAGACAGAGATAAATCACATGGAAGCATGGGAAGTTTAGGATATAGCATTCATATTCTCGATGGCCACATGCCTAGCTAAAATATACAGATCCTAATTCTAAGGACAAAAGAGAGAATATATGTTTGGGAGGAAAGAACTCTCAACTACAAAGTCAAAACACAGAAAAGCACAGAAAAGTTCACAGTTAAAAATCTATTATTTTAATGATAGTATTGGATAATAAACTGTAGTGGTTAAGTAATTACAGGTTTGGAGTTATGCTGCGTAAATTTAAAGTTTGGGTCCATCTTTTATTTGCAGTGTGAACTTGGGTAAGTATTTAAGCTTGCTAAGCCTCAGTTTCTCACCCATAAATAGAGGATAATAACAGCATATATCTTACAGAGGGCTATTGAGATGATCAAATAAAGTGATGGGCACAGAGCTTGCTCACTTTTAGCACTCAAGAAATATTGATGATGAAGATGATGATGGTGATAGTGATGTTAATGACATAACAGTAAAAATTATGGCATTAGTAATATAAGAACTACCAAAAATTATGATTACTATGATTAGTATCAGACAATGCTTGGAAGGCCCACAGAACAGGGAATCCTGAAGACAGACCAGGGTGGATAGGTTGGATTTACAGGGACTTCCCAGCTGGGCATGCTAATGCATCATAACCAAGTACATCATCAACCTCCACATTGTTCAAACCCTCTATAAGTTTACTGCAAATGCAATTAAAGCAGCTGGTAACTGGAAGTTTACTGACCTGAGATATAACCCATATCTAATCTTTAGTTATTAATATGTGCAGTTATCCTATTATATACCATTATCTGAGTTGCTTCTCAGGAAAATACAAATTATTATGTGTATTTGCTACATTTCAGCTAAGTGAAATACTTAGATAGCACCTTTGGATGAAACACAATAGCTTTCTTTTACTCTGATAATAGTCATCTCAATGTTCCCCAAAAAAGAAAAACACAACAGAGAAATCTTAAATATCCCCTTGATGGTAACCCACTGAGCAAAAGTATGGTCATCACATCTATTTTTCATCCAGCATTAGTGAATACACACACACATACACTTTTCTTCAAAATATGAGGATATTTGGGTATACCTTCAATTGCTATAGTTAATTTATTCTTGCCTGAAACACTAAAACGTTCACCTGAGCGTGAATGCCTCATTTTTCACCAGTGGAAATCACATGAAAAGTTCTACCCCCATTAGAAAGCCTAATTTAAAATTAATATGTATGCATTTTCTTTCATCTTTTAAATATGCAAAAATAAGCTGTTTCTCAGTGATGAAGAACTAAACAGTGGTTTGAAATGCTACTTATTTGAATTTCATAAGTCAATCTTTCCCTACATCTTTTTTTCTTCCTTTAGCTGTCACTCAGAGAATTAAAGGCAAACATTGGAGAACTAAGCAACGTTCTCTACAAGGTGTGAGTCTCAGAGAGCTAATTCTTTCACCACTTTTAATCATATAATTTACTCAACTTAAGTGATTTAACTATTATCATTTTTTTAATCCCTTACTATATGCCAGGCACATACTCTGTTTCATTTAATCCTCATCAGAACCAGATGAGGGAGACATTACAATTGTACCCATTTCAGAACCCAGATAACTGAGACGCAGAGAGCAAGCACCTTGGTCAATGTTGTACAGGTGATAAATGGTGGAGACAGGATTAGAACTCTAGTCCTCGTCCACCTAGCAACACTTAATCCCTGCATTATTTTGCCTCTTACGCACACAGGTCCCCTTTCAAGCTACTGGGTAAAGGAAATATGTTTGCCTTTATTTGAAAATTATAACACTTTACTTCCACAAAGAAAATTTGTTTTGTATTGCATCTGTGGCTTTTCTCAGCTCTACAAGTAACTAGCTGAAATCATTATATATAGTCTTGCTATAGAAAACATGATGGTGAATCCACATTTATACTATACAATCCACTTATATTCATAGAAATGAAACAGTAACATGTTTGATTCTGCCACAAAAGACTCTACCTCAACGTCTACACACCTGTCTGGAGACACAGTGAACTCTTTTTAAAGCAGGAGAAGAAAAAAAAAAAAGCAAAACCCTGTGCGTGAGAAAGTACCGGCTGCTATCTGTGGTTATAAAGTTAGCTGGATCTTTACAAGATAAATGCCCTATCTGATAAAAAGCTAGGAGAGCTACACAAGCACCTAGCAGAGCACATGCAGAGCCTCTTAATAATTCCTTGTTGTTTTAACAAAAACACATCAACACAGCCCATTTTGACAGCCACATAACGCTACCACCAACATGTTGTGATAAAAAATAAACCTGACTGAATGTAAATGGGAAAACCCATTTAAAATATGTTACAGGAATAAACACATACTGGTCTAATCAAGACAGTAAGTAGACTTTCAGTTGGCTCAAATTCTTTATGGAAAGATGACATGAACATAAATTAAAGGAACAGATTTTTTTTTTTCATCAGAGGAAAGAAAAGAACTGCATACACACACACACACACACAAGCACACTATTTAGATAAAGAACACACTAACTTTATCATCCGACTTCCAATCCCAAATGATTCTTCCATCTTTTCCAGGTAAACTGCAAAGAGATTTTTTGTAAAGGGAAGGGATGATGGGTAGTTTCCAAAGGATGGAGTACTGTAGACTGAATAGAGCCACCTTGTATATGCCTCATTAATGCCAAACTCTCCTCATAATAAAGAGGAGGCGGGCTTCCTCAAAGGGCAATGAATCTGGAAAGGACTTTAAAGCTTGCTTTCATGAAAATCTTCTCCAAATAGGCACCCAAAGCAGTTTCTGAAATATAACCTGGTTGTGTCATTCCCGTTCCCTTAGACTCTTCCAATGGCTTCACAATGCTTCTAGGGTGAAAGAGTGCTTACAGGGATCGATGTACCCCTGCTTCCACCGACCTAGAGGTTCCATCTCGTACTTCCTTCACCCATGCTCCAAGCTCATCAATCTTTCAGTTGCTAAAAAATCCATGTACTTTCAACCATTTTCCAAGTCTCACTGTGGCTACCTCCCCAGTACCTACGACAGCACTTGTGATTTCATCAGCATCAAGAAATAGCATTGAACACATGACTGACTGAATGCTACCTCCTTTGCTTGTTTGTTGTCTCCCCTACCATCCTTCACTTCGGGAAGCCTTTTCTTAGCTTGACATCAAATGGTACCGGGTCCCTCTCTTCACAGCACTGGTCAAAGCTGTAATTCTACATTTATTTCTGTGATAGTTTAATTAGAACCCACGCTTCTACTAGTCTTTTATCTCTGTGAAAATAGAAGCCGAGTCTTTGTGGTTGGTTTGTTTGGTTTTGGTTTTCCTCCCTATTGTTGCCCCAGTGAATAACATAGTAGCTCACACATTGGGCAGCCCATAAATGCTTATATAGATGAGTGAGTGAGTGAGTGAGTGAGTGAGTTAATGAATGAATAAATGGATGACAAAACAAAGATTCAAGGAAGGGTTAAGTCCAACATTTTTATAAAGCAACTCAGGTATCACCTTCTCTTTGACAAAGTAGATGGGCAAAGTCTAACCCACCAGCTAGTGACAAAGAACCCTGGAAATATGGTACTTAAAATGTTCTGTGAAATATAAATATTTTCAAATATTTCTCTACACACAGTTTTAAGTAAAGTATATGTTTGCTACATATTACTGGTTGTATTTTCTGATACTTCAACTTTGGGCTAAGGAAAACAATGCATCCATTTTCATGGGAAGTGTTATAGCCTGTGGGTCAAAGGGAATCAGTTTAAAACATAGAGGGATTCCACAAAAACACACAAAAAAATGTTCCACTTAATTTCATTCTGAAAATATACACATGAACAGCGAAATGATGACTAATTTCCAACCACTGTTTTAAAAATAGAATCTTTTTGCAAACATACTGGTAAGAGCTTGCAGTAGTAGTAGTGAGATTAATTCCCTTATAAATTAATGAAGTCAATGAATCAGAGACTCTAGAATTGTAAATGAATTTCAAAAAATTTCTACATGAGATAAAATCTCACATGAATTAGATGAGAACATCTTTGTTTTCCTTCTTTATTTTGCACACTTCTGTATTTATCTCTGTAGAAGAAATACAAATATTTGAAAAGGGCATCCTTTCCTTTATTGTCTCTTTGGCAGGCAAATCCCAGAGTTACTTGTAACAACAATACAGATGTTACAAGATATAATTAAAAAAAAAGATTGTTTGCCATATGTTGTCAAATGAATTGTTTTTATTTGTTTTGTAGGGTTTCTATGAGAGTTATTAATTAAAATTAGAGTGAGCTCATTATAAGAGTTTATATTTCAGAGCAATGTTTTCATTTGAAGTGGAAATCTGACCTTTACAGAGTTCTTAATAACTCAACTCAAACAAAATCATGTTGATACCTCATGTTATCAAGAATGGATGTTTGCTGAAACTCTCAAATATGTCAGTGATATCGTTTATCATGAGGTATGACATATTTCCTATGTTTACAAGACTGTGGGGTTCATAACCATTTGGGGGAAAGCAGAAAATAATTCAGGATCCTACAATTTTTAAAATAAAGTAGTATCAGGAGTATACTATTGATCCCCTCCATTTGTCATTTATTCTTTATTCAGTTTAAACTTTTATTCCCACCTTCTGTTTCCACAGACTTTTGAAAATTCAATTCATTTCAACTTTCAGCTCCTAAGTTTTTTGTCAAATTTTCTATGAAAATACACTGCCTTGAGTTTTTTTTTCCCCAGAGGTAACAGAAAGGATGTTTAAAAGAAAAAAATTCTGAACTTTTAATAGTCTTTCAACTGGTGAGCTTTTATTTTGATTCCCTTATTTTATTTATTTATTTATTTATTTTTGGTAGTGGTGATATTCATTTGGCTGTTCAGAGAAAGGATACTATGGTTGTATATCTACAGAGCTTCCCTCATAATCTAATTTTTAAAATGGAAAGTAGGTCAAAAGTCACCATACTGCAACCGCCTCAAATAACTTCTACATGTAATATAGGGATGAACATTAATCTGGTATGATTTTTGCACTCGAGGCTTTAGTGTTTTGTCTGGAATAAATGTTAAGCAGTAAGGGCAGCCTCTGATAATCAGTAATTTCTGTGTTGTCTTGCGGGGTCAGGAAATGGATTATCCTTGTTGTACAAGCATTCAGTTTAATTAAGCAATCAATTATTCATTAAGTCTCTATTTAGGCTCAGCACTGTGCTAGGTGCTTTGGGGAAAAAAAGAAGTGTAAAATAGTGCATGAGCTTCAGTCGCTAACTAATGACTAAGGCACACACATTAACTAAGGGGAAAAAAGACGGCACACAGAGGCACAAGTAAGAGTGAGAGTTATAGTAATTTTGAAAAGCTCCAGAGAGCAGTTTGCATATGAGGTGGGTAGACAGAAGTGAACCGGAAATAATTCTGATGGAAATGTATTTCAACAAAGGTGAACAATATGAGAGTTCTTACAAACCCAGATCCACAATCATACAATAAGAATACAATGGATTTATGCTTATAGTTAAAACAATATGAGAAAAACATCAAAACTTGTTAGATAAATTAATAGTCTACTACCTCTTTGCATATGCAAATGAAAGTCATCAACTTTGAGGTATTTATTTTTATTTTTTACTTAATTAAAACTTTTTTTTCGGGGCGCCTGGGTGGCTCAGTCGGTTAAGTGTCCAACTTCAGCTCAGGTCACGATCTCGCAGTCCGTGAGTTCGAGCCCCGCGTCGGGCTCTGGGCTGACAGCTCAGAGCCTGGAGCCTGCTTCCGATTCTGTGTTTCCCTCTCTCTCTGCCCCTCCCCCGTTCATGCTCTGTCTCTCTCTGTCTCAAAAATAAATAAACGTTTAAAAAAAATTAAAAAAACCTTTTTTTTCATGTTTATTCATTTTTTGAGAGTGAGAGTGCAGGCAGGGGAGGGGTAGAGGGAGGGGAACAGACGATCTGAAGTGGGCTCTGCACTGACAGCAGACGGCCAGATGCGGGGCTTGAACTCACAAATCTTGAGATCAGGATGTGAGCCAAAGTCAGATGCTTAACTGACTGAGCCACCCAGGCAGCCCTATTATTATTATTATTATTATTTTTTATTTTAGAGAGAGAGCACGTGTGAACAGGGGAGGCACGTGTGGACAGGGGAGAGAAAAAGAATCTTTTTTGTTTTTTTAATTTTTTTAACATTTATTCATCTTTGAGAGACAGAGAGAGACAAAGCATGAGTGGGGAAGGGGAAGAGAGAGGAGACACAGAATCCGAAGCAGGCTCCAGGCTCTGAGCCTTGGGCACAGAGCCCGACGTGGGGCTCAAACTCACCAACTGCGAGATCATGACCTGAGCCGAAGTCAGATAGATGCTCAACTGACTGAGCCACCCAGGCACCCCTGAGAGAGAAAGAATCTTAAGCAGGCTCTGCTCAGCCTCACTTGGGGTCTGATCCCAGCACTGTAAGATCATGACCGGAGCCAAAATCAAGAATCAGATGCTCAACCAATGAGCCACCCAAGCTCCCTTAAGCATTTTAAAACTCTTCATGTCCACTGAAAGAATTATTTTCTTCTTTATAATTTTAGTATCATTTTTAAGGATTAGATTCATCTAAAACCTATTGTTGCCAAATCTTTCAACATGTATACATATATAGTTTTAAAAAAATACACACTGCTATTTCCTGGACGTGCTTTGTCTCTGTTCATATAAAATATTAAAATATATAAAATATATAAAATATATAAAGTATATAAAATATTAAATATATATAATATATATATATAATATATAAAATATTATTAATGCTTTAGCCAAAAATAGTTACACAGAATGTTACCTTGTGGAATAATCCTGAATCAAAGTCTAGGCCATATCCATTTTGTGAAGAGCTAAAGTTCTCCTAACCTCTCCAATTCTTGCCATGATGTTACTCATTTGTCATTATTTATTTAAAAATAAACATTTAGGGGCACCTGGGTGGCTCAGTCGGTGAAGCATCCAACTCCGAGTTTAGGCACAGGTCATATGTCATGGTTCATGAGTTCCAGCCCCACATGGAGCCTGACTGGGATTCTCTCTCTTTCTCTCTCTGCCCCTCCCAACTCATGCATGCACAATCTCTCCTTCTCTCAAAATAAATAAATAAACTTAAAAAGATTAAATAAAAGTAAACATTTAATTGTTTGTAGATGTGAACTTTTAAAACCCACTTATTTTGGAATAATGGTATACTTACAGAAATGTTGCAGAGATAATATAGGGAGCTTCCATATACCCTTCAGCCCACATATCCCAACGTTCAGATCTCATGTTATTACCATGGTACACTTACCACAAATAAGAAATTAAGATTGGTGCAATTCGATTAACTAAACGACAGACTTCATTTGGATTTCCCGAGTTACTCCACTAATGTCTTTTTTTTTTTTTTTTTTTTTCTGTTCCAGGACCCAGCCCAGGCTACCACTCTGCGTTCAGTCACTATATCCCTTTGGTCTCCTCCAATCTGTTAATGTTCTTCAGTCTTTTCCTGTTTTTCATGAATTTGACACTTTAAAAGAATACTAGTTACATATTTTATACGCTATCTCTTAACTGAGTTTGCATAATACTTTCTTATAAATTAAGCTGAGGTTATATAATTTGGCAAAGATCACCATGTGTCCTTTAATGGCGTTATATCAGAGGATACATAATATAAGTATATTTTATTACTGGCAGTGCTAAGCTTAATCACTTGGTTCAAGCTATTTCTGCCAAACTTTTCAACCATAAAGTTATTATTTTCCCCTTTCCATATTCCCCTCTTTAGAAGCGATTTTTAAGTTTAGAAGCGAAGTTTTAAGTTTAAGGGTAGTCACCAGGGGCCCTCGCTTGCAATTATTCCTGTTGTGATCTAATGGTAATTTTCTATTTCCCTCATTCTGTCTACATTTACTAATTATAATTCTTCTATAAGAAAGTGTTGTCTTTTCTACCCCTTTTACTTACTTATTCAATCAATTGCTTACTTATATCCATGTGGGCTTGTAAATGTTCATTTTATTCTTTAGGCTATAATTCAATACTATAATTATTTAATTGGTTATGCAAATCGCTCCAGCTTTGGTTATGGGAGAGTTTTCAGGTTGGCTCCTATGCCCATTTGACACGCTCCCATGCTTCTTCTCCTCCTCCTCTTTCTTTTTCAGCACTTCCTTTTCTGGCATCACAAAACACATCAAGTGCACTTTGTATTTTTCCTGAGCAGACCCTGAAATCAACAATTGCTGCAAGGAATCCTGGTTCCTTCTATTGGTGGATAATTTTGAGAGCCCAAGATCTGGTCCCTGGGTGTATTCATTGCTCCTGTGGTGTCACTGTTGGGGAAATAAATGAAGACTACCCAAATGAGAACAAGCAAAGGCTATGTATTCACAGTTTGCAATAGCAATGGAGTCAGCCCCCTCACTTGCATTTGATAGAGACTCAAAAGCAGGCAGAGGAGAAGGAAAGCTTTTTAGTGGAAGGAAAAATATGCCCTGATTAGAGGCCGGTGACACAGGGAAGTTAGGTAAAATACCTACAAATAGGGCATCCTGTGTAATTGGTTAAGGATATCTAGCTTTTTCTGGTTGGTCCTAAGTTAGAAGCATGTACAGAAATTAGGGAAGCTGCTGGTTATTAATCAATTTCTAGCAATTTTAAGCCAGTTGTTACAAGGGTTATTGTTTGGCTTTCTGCACCAGTTGTTAGGGATAGCAGTCTGACTTCCTACTAGTCTGACTTATAGGAGAAGGCTGACTTCCTAGGGTGGTTATTGTAGATAATGAGTTGGTTTCCTGGGCTGGTTGCCACAGATTATGAGTCAGAGTTCTATTTTCATATGTGTGGTCTGGCCATTGTTCATCTGCATATGCAGTCTCTCACGGTTTCTGAGCTAAGACGAAGTTAGGAAATCTACATACATACTTACTGATGCATGTACATACACATATCTCTATTCATTTCTGTATCTATCTTTCTGTAGATAAAATAAATATCAATTCACATTCATGCCTTCAACTTTAATTGAGCACCAACCAGTTGATTTTAGGACCCCCTCTTTGTTATTTGTAACTATTTTCTCTATCAGTGAGAGACATGGCTCTCATCTATGTTGTATTTACTTGTTTGATAGACCCTAGTATACAAGTAAAGTTGTTTTGTTTTGTTTTCCCCCACAATTCCTGAACCCTATCCTTGGGAGAAACAAATTTACCAACCACAGCACTTTACATACAATTAATTTCATTTTATATTTACCATTAAGGTATCTAGTCAAAACACTGCTTCCAAAAGTTACTTAGTCATCTTCTTTCTTCCCTACCTCCTTCAGTATAATTCTGTTATAGATTTCTAATATCATTAGATTGATTTTTCACAGTCTACATTCCATCTGGGTTCATCAGATATCTGGCTGATTTTTTTTAAGATTAGTATACAGTAAAATGAACTATTTACGGTTTATGATTCTACAGATTTGACACTGTTGTATCGCCTCCAAATTCTGTCATACTGCCCCTTTGTAGCCAACACCCACCTACACTTGAAGTTTTAAAAAACTGAATCTTTTGGGTCCCGGCACCAAGATGGTGACATTGAAGGCTCCCAAGCCTATCTCCTCCTGTAAATGCACAGAAGGTATAGCTACCCATGGAGGAATCCCCTCTGAAGGAGATCCTGAAACTACCTGAATGACCACCACACTGTCACCAAGCAAATGAGAAAATACATTGAAGCAGGGAGGAAAGACTAGGATATGTTTTCACCATGAACTCCACACCTGACACGGCTCTATACCATACAGAGGAAATCCCCAATTTGAAGCTTCTCCCTTAGGAGGGAAGCATTTGGACCCTATACCTAATGCCTCAAAGTTTAAGACTGCCACTGGAGGGGTGGGTTCCCAAAATGCCTAGCTCTGAAAGCCAACAGGTCTGTGTCTGTAAGACCCACAAGACTTGCAAAGCAATTCTCAAATGGCACACAGCACTCACAGTGGCTGCATAGCACAGAGGGAGCAAAGAAATCCAAAATCTGTCTCCCAGCTGTCCCTGAGCGAGTTTTATGTGCATATGTTAAAAGCTGCTGCCTAGTTGTAGTGATGAGTACCGGGTGTTGTATGGAAGTGTGGAATCACTAAATTGTACACCTGAAACTCACATTATACTGTATGTTAACGAGAATTTAAATAAAAATTTAAAAAGAAAAATGCTGCCGCCACAGGGCCACACTAATCTAGAAGGCACTAGACTAGGCTGTGATCCTTTTAGAAATAAGGGAAAATAGAGGACTAATCTCCTGCCTTCTCCTTTTAACCTTCGCCACCCACCAGTATCTCCCTGGAAGGAGCTTGGACACATTGTGCCTCAGCTTTCCCAGCTGCTGCCCAGGAGATGGCCCCCAGATTACCTGGCTAGGATAGCTAAATGGGCTTCCGCTTAGGAATCCCATAGGACTACAGCAAATAAAGAAGCAATTCTTAACTTGCTGTCCCCAGAAGGCTTAGCACAGAGGGAGCGGACAAAATCACCGATTTCCTAGTCTTTTCCTTAGAGAGGTTTATCAGTGTACTTTAAAAGCCACTGTCTGAGGGACCTAACTTCCCCATAAGGGAACCCTCATAAGACCATACGCAGATTTTTCAGCAGAAATCTTGCAGGCCAGAAGGAATGGAATGACATAAAAGTGTTAAAAGAAAAACAAAACAAAACACAACAGAACTTCCAAACAAGAAAACTCTACCCAGCAAAGCTGTCCTTCAGAAGTAAAGGAGAGAGAAAGAGCTCTCCAGACAAAAGACAAACAACAAAAAAAACTAAATGAATTCATCAACACTAGACCAAACTTACAATAAATGTTAAAGGGAGTTCTTCATATTGAAACAAAAGCAAGCTAATTAGAAACGTGAAAACATATGAACGTATAAAACTTGCTGGTAGGGGCGCCTGGGTGGCGCAGTCGGTTAAGCGTCTGACTTCAGCCAGGTAAAACTTGCTGGTAAAGGTAACCATATAGTTAAATCCAGAATATGTTACTGTTATAATCGTGGTAGATAAATCACTTATAACTCTACTATAAAGGTCAAAAAGAAGTATTAAAAATAACTATAATAATTTGTTAATGGATACACAATGTAAACAGATGCAAATGATGACATTAAAAATAGAAAATACAGGTTTGAAAGAGCTTTGGTATGCATTGAAGTTGGAGTTATTATCAGCTCAAAATAGAAGGTTATAAATATGTTTTACTTAAGACTCATGGTAACCATAACCAATAATCCTATCGTACATACACAAAAGACAAAGAGAAAGGAATTAATACATAATACTGCATAAAATGAATCACAAAGGAGAGAGCAAGAGAGGAAGAATATGGGATTTATAAAACAACCATCAATCAAGTAATGAAATATCAACAGTAAGTCCAAACCTACCAATAAATACTTTTGGTATAATGAACTAAATTCTCCAATCAAAAGACAAGCAATTCCTGAGTAAAACAAACAAAAAAACAGGACCCAACTATATATTGCCGACAAGAGGCTCCCCTCAGCTTTAAGGACACACATAGACTGAAAATGAAAAAATGAAAAAAGATGTACTGTGCAAATGGAAACCAAAACAAAGTGGGAGTAACTGCACATAGATCACACACTTTAAAGCAAAGACTGAAGGCTATTACGTAATGGTGAAGAGGTCAATCCAACATGAAGATGTAACATTTGTAAGTATTTATGCAGCTGACTTAGCAACACTGAAATATATAAGCCAAATATGAAAAAGATCTAAAGGGAGAGGTTGATAGCAATACAATGAATGCAACACGAGCAAGGACTTCAATACCTGACTTCCAACATTATATAGATAATCCAGACAGAGAATCCATAAGGAAACACTGGATTAAACTATATATTAGACCAGATGGCCCTAACAGATAGATACTGAACATTCCATCAACAGCAGCTCAGAATGCACATTCTTCTCTACTGCACATGAACACTCTCTGGGACAAATATTATCTTAGGCCACAAAACAAGTATTAATAAATTTAAGAAGACTGAAAATATATTTAAGCATTTTTTCCAACCACAATGGTATGAAACTAGAAACTAATTACAAGAAAATTTACAAATATATGGAGATTAAACAACATGTTACTGAACAACTGATGGGTCGAAGAAGAAATCAAAAGAGAAACCAAAAACTATCTTGAAACAAATGAAAATGGAAACGTTAACCTACTAGTACCTATGAGAATCAGCAAAAACAGTTCTTTAAAAAATTTTTTTAATGTTTATTTATTTTTGAGAGAGAGAGAGAGAGAGACAGACAGACAGTGTGAGTGGAGGAAGGGCAGAGAGAGAGAGACAGACAGACAGACAGAATCTGAAGCAGGCTCCAGGCTCTGAGCTGTCAGCACAGAGTTTGACATTGGAGTCGAACCTCCGAAATGTGAGATCATGATTTGAGCTGAAGTCAGATGTTTAACAGACTGAGCCACCCAGATGCCCCCACAAAAGCAGTTCTAAGAGGGAAGTCCATATTAATAAAGGCCTACATCAGAGAAAAAAAAAAGTAAGGGGCATCTGGGTGGCTCAGTCAGTTAAGCACTGACTCTTGATCTTGGTTCAGTTCATGATCTCACGGTTCTTGAGTTCAAGCTCCGTGTGGTCTCTGCACTCATACCACAGAGACTGCTTGTGATTCTCTCTCTCCCTCTCTCTCTCTCTGCCTCTCCCCTGCTCCTGCTCTCTCTCTCTCTCTCTCTCTCTCTTGCTTTCAAAATAAATAAACATTAAGATAAATAGATAAAATTGCATTAAAAACAAAAGATATCAAATAAACTAACTTATTAAGCCTTAATGAACTAGAAAAAAACAAACTAAGCTCAAGGTTAGCACAAGGAAAGAAATAACAAAGAGCATTGAAACAAATGAAACAGAAACTAAAAAGACAAGAGAAAAGAATAGTTTAATTAAGTTCTGTTTTTTAAAATATAAAATCAAACTTTAGTTAAGAAGAAAACAGGAGGGAGGACAAAAATAAATAGCATCAGAAACAGGAGAGAAATATTACAAATACCACAGAAATATAAAGAATCATAAGAGACTATTATTAACAATTATATATGAACAAATCAGACAACCTAGAAGAAATGGATAAATTCCAAGAAATATATGACTTGCCAAGACTGGATCATGAAGAACTACAAAAAGTGAAGTGACCAGTAATGAATCAGATTGAATGAGTAATCCAAACTCTCCCAATGAAGAAAAGTCCAGGACCAAATGCCATCAATGGTGATATCTACCCAACATTTATAATGTCAGCACTTCTCAAACTCTTTTAAATAACTGAAGAGGAAGGAATACTTCCAAACTCATTTTCTGAGGAATCATTAACCCAATACCAAAGCAAGACAAGAACACCACAAGAAAAGAAATTGATAGGTCAACATCCTTGATGGCCAAAGGTGTAAAACTCCTCAACAAAATATTGGCAAACTGAATTCAACAATACATGTAAAAGATCATACACCATGATCAAGTGGGATTTATTCTAGGACGTAAGGATGGTTCAACATCCACAAATCAACCAAAGTGATACACCACATTAACAAAATAAAGGATAAAAATCATATGATCATTTCAGTAAATGCAAACAAAGCATTCAACAAAATTCAGCACTCCTTAATGAAAAAAAACTCTCAAGAAACTGGGTATAAAGGGAATTTACTCAACATAATAAAGGTCATACATGATAAACCCACCACTAACATCATAGTTGATAATAAAAAGCTGAAAGTTTTTCCTCTAAGATCAGGAACAAGACAATAGTGTCCACTCTCCTGACTTTTATTTAACACAATATTGGAAGTAGCTAGGGCAATTAGGTAAGAAAGAAAAACCAAAACAAATAAAAGGCAGCCAAATAGGAAAGGAAGAAATAAAACTCTCTATTTACACGTGGCATGATACTGTATACAGAATACCCTAAAGAATCCACCAGAAACTGTTAGAATTAATAATTTCAATAAAGTTGCAGGAAACAAAATCAACACACAAAAATCAATTGCATTTCTACACACTGATAATGAACTATCAGAAAGAGAAATCAAGAAAACAATCCCATGTACAAGAGCACCAAAATTAAGGAAATATTTAGGAATCCTTAACCAAAGAAGTTAAAGATTTGCACAATGAAAACCATAAAAGACTGATGAAAGAAATTAAGAAGACACAAATAACTGGAAAGGTATGCCGTGTTCACAAACTGGAAGAATTAATACTGCTAAAATGTCCATTTTACCCAGAGTAATCTAAAGAATCAGTGCAGGCCCTATCAAAATTCTAATGGTATTTTTCACAGAAATAGAAAAAAAAATCTAAAAATTGTATAGAAACCCAGAATACAGCAAAAAGCCAAAGAAATCTTGAAAAAAAAAAAAAAACAAAGCTAGAGGCAACACATTTCCTGACTTTAAATTATATTACAATGCTTTAGTAATCAAACCAATACGGTATTGACATAAAGACAGACACAGAAATGCATAAGATAACGGAAATTCCAGAAATAAATGAAAATGTGGTCAATTATTTTTTTAACAAGGAATCTAAGAATATAAAGTGAGGAAAGGATAGTCTGTTGGGCAAAAATAAACTCAAAATGGATGAAAGATGTAAATGTGAGACCTGAAACCATAAAAGTCCTAGAAGAGAGAAGAGGCAGTAATTTCTCTGACATCAGCCATAGTAACATTTTTCTAGATATGTCTCCTGAGGCAAGGGAAACAAAAACAAAAATAAACTATTGGGACTACATGAAAATAAAAAAAAAAAAGCTTTTGTACAATGAAGGAAACAATCAACAAAACTAAAAGGCAACTTATGGAATGGGAGAATATATTTGCAAATCACATATCCAATAAAGGGTTAGTATCCAAAATGTATAAAGAACTTATACAACTCAACACCCCAAAAATAAATAATCTAATTAAAAATGGGCAGAAGACATGAACAAACATTTCTCCAAAGAAAACCTACAGATGACCAACAGACACATGAAAAGATGGTTAGCCTCACTTATTATCAGAGAAATGCAAATCAAAACCACAATGAGATATCACCTCATACCTGTTAAAATGGCTAAAATCAAAAATACAAAAAACAACAGGTGTCAGTGAGGATGTGGAGAAAAAGGAACCTTCTTGCACTCTTGGTGGGAATGCAAACTGGTGCAACCACTGTGGAAAATAATATGGAGGTTTCTCAAGAAGTTAAAAATAGAACTACCCTAAGGTCCAGTAATCACACTAATGGGTATGTGCTCCCAAATACAAAAAATACAAAAACATTAATTCAATGTTTATAGCAACATTATTTACAATGGCCAAATTATGGAAACAGCCCAAGTGTCCATTGACTGATGAATGGATAAATAAGTTGTGGTGTGTGTATACACACATACACACACACACACACACACACACACACACACACACACACACGTACATATAATGGAATATTATTCAGCCATAAAAAATGAAATTTTATCATTTGCCACAAAATAGATGGACCTAGAGAATATAATGCTAAGCGAAATAAGTTAGAGAGAGAAAAATACCATATTATTTTACTCATGTGTAATTTAAGACACAAAACACATGAGCAAAGGAAAAAAATGAAAGAGAGGGAGACAAACCAAGAAACAGACTCTTAACTATATAGAACAAACTGATAGGTACCAGAAGGGAGGTAGGTGGACAGATGCTTGAAATAGGTGATAGGGATTAAGAACTGAACTTGTCCTGATGAGCACCAGGTCATGAATGGAATTGTTGAATCACTATATTGTACATCTGCAACCAATATAACACTGTTTATTAACTATACTATAATTAAAATTTAAAATTTTGTTCATTAATACAATAAATTTTAACAGAATAAATGGTATTGTGAAACTGGACTGCCACATGCAAATGAATGAAACTGGATTCCTACATACACCAGACACAAAAATAAACTCCAAATGGATTAAAGAGTTGAACACAAGACCTGAAAATGTGCAAGTCCTAGAAGAAAATACAGGGGGTAAGCTCTGTGACGCTGGTCTTGGCAATGATTTCTTTCGGATTTGACACGGAAAGCAATGCCAACAAAAGCAACAGAAAACAAGTGGAACCACATCAAACTGAAAGGCTTCTGGCCAGCCAAGGAAACCATCAACAAAATGAAAAGGCAACCTACCAAATGAGAGAAAATATTTGCAAACCACATATCCAATAAAGGATTAATATCCAAAATATACAAGGAACTCATTCAACTTAATAGGAAAAAAAATCCCAATTTTTAAAATGGGCAAAAATCCTAAACAAACATTTTTTTTCCCAAAGAAAACATACCAATGGCTAACAGGTACATAAAAATGTGCTCAACATTACTAATCACCAGGGAAATGAAAATCAAAACCACAATGAGATATCACCTTACACCTGTTAGAATGACTGTATCAAAAAGGTAAGAGATAAATGCTGGAAAGGATGCAGAAGGATGTGGGGGAAAAAAGGTACCTCTGTGCACCACTGGTCGGAATTTACCCTGGAATACTCACAATGGAAAACAGTATGAAAGTTCCTCACAAAATTAAAAACAGAGCTACTATATGATCTATCAGTTCTACTCACAGGTATATACCCAAAGGAAATGAAAGCAGTATCTGGTAGAAGCAGCTGTATTCCCATATTCAATGCAACATTATTCACAATAGTCAAGGTATGGAAACTACCTAAGTCTCCACTTACAGATGAATTGATAAAAAATATATATACATATGATATAATACTATTGAGCCTTAAAAAAGAAAGAAATCCTGTCATTTGCAACAACATGGATCAGCCTGGAAGGCATTATGTTAAGTGAGATAAGCCAGACCAAGAAATACCACATATCAGTCAAACTCCTAGAAACAGAACCGAAAAGCAGTTGCCAGGGACTGGGTGGTGGGGGAAACAGGGAAAGTTTGGTAAAACGGTACAAGCCTTCAGCGATAAGATGAATAAGGTCTGAGGATTTAATATGTAACATTGTGAATATAGTGATAACAGTGTATTGTATAATTGAAATTTGCTGAAAGAACTTAAATGTTCTCATCACTCCCTCCCCCTAAAAAAATTAAAAAAAAAATAAATCAAAATTAAATTAAAAAAAAGGTAAATAGGCCAGATGATAGATGTGTTAGTATACTGGATGAGGGGAATCCTTTCACAATGTATAATTAAATCAAAACTTTGTACAACTTAAATAGCTTAAATTTTGTAAATTATGTATCAATAAACTTGAAAAAATAAAATAAAAGTGAAATATTTTGCTGTAATAAATATGAGTTAACACTACAAAAGATTGGAGATGTCAGGGTTAATATGTGGGTTTTAGGTGAAACCAATATTCTGTGTCCTCAGAGCAATCTCTAGACTTGCCTCTTTGTTCTTATTTTCCTGTGCTTTTTGAGCACCAAGCTCATTACTATTAGAGAAGAAAGATCGTTTCTTCTTTTTATAATTCTTATGTATGATTTTCTCCTTGGTGAGCCCTTTGGTAATGTCCCTGTAAATTTTTACTGGAGGAGTTAGAGTGGAATTTTCTTGTGAATAAAGATGCAGTTGCAGGATCTGCACTAGAATTTTTGGATTTCCTCATCCCTGTTTACATATATATAACATATTTACTGTTTTTAAGGCCCATTTACCTTGGTTTGACTAGTAGAAATTTCTATTACCTATTTTTCTTCAAATATTGATTTAAGTCTTATAAATACAGTTTACTCAGAAACTAAAATATTAATTTGATTTCACCAGGATATACTTCATTATTTCCTCTCAAGTTTATTATGTTTCTCAATTTTGTCTATAAATGAAAGTTTAGATCATCTCAGATTGGCTATTTTACTACCAATTTTAGTTTTGCTTTAACACAGAAAGAGATCTCAGAGGTTTTTTGGGGGTTTGTTAATTATTTTATTTTTTTGAGCACACTTGACACACTATGTTATCTTACTGTCAGGTGCAAGGATCTCAAAGTTTTTAAACAGGCTTTTATCATCCAGACCTCTAAGATTTTAGGACCAGAATACAAAGTAGAAGTCCAACTATGTCTAAGGGAAAAATAAAACTTTGAGGAAAAGAACTGAATTTTAATTTTTTAAAAATCTGTAATTAACTCTCAATTTTAATGATCTATTTGTTTCTTCTCCTTTCATTATTAGTTGAAAATCAACTGTATTAATGGATCAAAACCTGTATACAAATTCAGTTGCATTTTTAAAAACCTAATAAAGCCCATTAGGGGTAATAAAGATTTTTAACTCTAGCCAGGGTAGAGGTAGGCATTTTTTAAAAAGTTTTATTTCTCGGGCTCCTGGGTGGCTCAGTTGGTTGAGTGCCAGACTAAAGCTCAGGTCATGATCTCACAGTTCGTGGGTGCGCGACCCACATCAGGTTCTGTGCTGAAAGCTTAGAGCCTCTGGAGCCTGCTTCAGATTCTGTGTCTCCCTCTCTCTCTCTGACTCCCCCCGCCACTTGCACTCTGTCTCTCTCTCTCTCTCTCTCTCTCTCTCTTTCTCAAAAATAAACATTTAAAAAAGAGTAAAAAATAAATAAAACATAAAAGTTTTATTTCTTAAAATAATACTTAGCACATAGTACGTATTTAACAACCTTATATTTGATTAAGGTGAAATAATGAAAAGGATTTATAATCTTTGTTATTCTAGCTAAATTATGTACATATTAAATAGGAATATTCATGAATACATTTAAAATTGAATACCCACAAATTATTCTTCAAATTATTATTAATATTTACCACGCTACCATGAACAAATATATTAAATGTTCATCTTATAATTCAATTGGAATATCAAGAAAAAGACTATTTTAGAAAATCAAACTAGTGAGGTCACAAAAATATTTTTTCTATTTGCACATTATCCACTTAACATGTTAATATGGAAATGAAAAATTGGTTTACATTATGAATTTATTATTTTGTTTTAGTAAAATAGGGAAGTTTAATCTATTTACATAAACTAATTAAAACTGCTTAAACACATTTGTTGTGAAATTAACATTCTTTACTAACGTACTTATATGAAGACGGTACTCCTGTTATATGTTCCTTCTTTTCCTCTCATTCACCCCTAACCACCATTCAAATAATAGCAAATCTCATGTGTTTCAATGACAGGTAGCATTTTATCCCCCTAATTCTTGAAGACAGACGTTAACTATTTTTGATTTTCTAAATGACAAAGTTGCTTGAGAAAAACTGAAATCCTTATTTAAGAAGAGATAGGTTCAAATCTTTATTCCAACTTTTTCTAGCTATGTCCCCTTGACTGAGTTATACACCATCTCAGAACTTTCATTTGACTTCTCTTTATAAATAAGGATCCTAATATTTACCTTGCAGGCCTGCTGGGAGAGTATAATCAACACAATCATCATTACTCTGGCGTTAGAAAGGTTTGGCTCTGGTCTTCATTTTCAAAATCCTGTGACAGCTACAAACATCAGGAACAGTAACTGATTAATAAAAGATACTTTAAATGTTATAAATCTGCCAGATAAGCTAAATGTTTTTAATAATGATGGTACACAACTTAAATTTAAAATCATGAGTAAGTGGGGTACAACTGGATAGCTTTCAATACTAGTCCAAAATAGTAGACTGCTTCTCTGAAAGTTTACTGAAATGTGGCAAATCAAGGTGGATAGTAACAGTTTTTTTTTTTTTTTAAGAGCATGAAACAATTAGTGATATCCTGGTTCTGAGAATATATTTCCATGTATTAAAATATAAATGTTACTTATTAATATGGTGGGTAATTATCAATAAGAATACCACTGAAGTAATACTGAGAGATAAGGGACCATTTTATCATAAAGGAGGGAGCTTGATATCATGGGAAATATATAGGTTTTGAAATCAGAAGGAAGTATATTCAAGTCCAAATCTCCACTAACAGGAAAGAGCTTCAGTTCTGACTTTTAGTTTCCTCATCACTGACAAAGGGTTAATGAAATTTCTCTGTCAGAGTTGTTGTGATGATAAGAAATAATACTTAATGAAGATCCTAGGATGCAGTTTGGTACCTAACAGGCCCTCAATCCGTGATTATGGTTCCTATAATGAGAATGTGTTCTCTTTTTATAAGCATCCCCATCAAAAATTTAAGCAGAGATTTTGACAAGTATCTATCATGCATTCATTAGATTCATTCATTCATTCATTCATTACAATATTCAAGGCAGTATCAAGGCAGTGGGGACAATGAAGTGAAGGAAATCAACAGAAGTAACTACAATGCAAAGCAAAGAGATGAGTTACTGAAGAAGAGATAGTTGCCAGAATGTGAGCAAAGGGAACTAATGTTTTAGCAAAGACCACAGAGGAGCTAGAATTTAAGATTGGTCATGGAAGTCGAACACCATTCCTAAAATTTGGGAAGTTGTAGAAAGAATTTATACTACAAAACCAAGAGTAAGTTCCACATATAACCTAAATATAGTTCTGAGCCTCATGTGACACATTCTTCAAGCAAACAGACTCCAATAACAATTAAGAAAGTAATTCCAATCTTAAAATTGGATCTCTCAGAGAACATCAAAGGGTACACAATTTAAAACCTACTTCTGCCATTCTTTTCATTCTGTGTTGTTTTTTTCCCCCTTCTGCTTCTTCCGAAGCATCTCTTCATGTTTCTTCTTCTCTATATAGCATCAAAATACACTTGATCCCAAGAGATCTTTCCTTTTCCATTTTTTTTTTTTTTTGCCGTATTCCTCTTTATTCTTATCTCTTGTAAGAGTTACTCTTGACACAATTCAAATTCCCTATTCTGATTTTCTTTCCACTGATTACCATCATGTGCATAAAAAGGAGCAAGAACTAGGGCAGGGGTTCATTTCCAAGGATTTAGGGAGAGGACTGTATTTCAACATAATTGGTTTCTCTTACAATTTTTTTGCATTTTGTTTCACACATTCACAGACATCATTTTGAGAAATAATCCATAGGTTTCTCTAGGTTGCCAAACAAGCTCATGGCACAATACAAGTTTAGGAACCCTTGAAACTAGGGAAAAGGAAGAGCAATTGAAAATGGCAGCAAATATTTACTCATTCAAATTTTTGTCCATATTTCACTTGAAGGCACCTGCACTTCTGTGGAAAGCAGTAAGCAGTCAACGTGGCCAAAACTTATCATGAGGACAGGAAGCGAAGGGAGATGAGACACGGATTTCTATGCGAACAGAAATGACACACAAAACAGCCACTATCCTGTGCATAAATAGCAGCAGTCTCTTTATAAAAACATAAAGGACTCATTCTCTGTATTTTTCTTTCTATGCTGTTAGATTATCCTGCCACTTCTCTCATTAGTTTTCCCAAAATTATCCATAGCCCAAATCTAGCAAAGAAATAGTCAAACTTACTAAAACTTCTGATTTCAAAGGAGATTAGTTGCTACCTCAAATTAAACGGAAATCAGCTGTCACAGTTCAAATATTTCACAGCAGCTACCCAGCCGTCTAATTCCCGTCCTGTCTCCCCTTATACCCTCCACACCTCTTCTAATACCTTAACTAGATATCTTCAAGGGAGTAGATTTCTGAAAGACATTCCTGTCAGCTTTTAGTGTTGCTGAAAAAAATCAACCCACCTGCCACCAGCCATGTGACAATTTATATAGTGTTGCCAGGCCCATAATGGTTCAGAGTATCTGTGAATATATTATTTTTGACAGGTTCCTCTCCCAATTAAGGACCACACAGAACTCTCCATTCACAGTCAAAATTCCCAGAAGTGTTATCCCTTGGGCAGCTAAGCAGTTTTACAGGTAGAAAAAAAAATAAAGCCTGTGGGTTTTCAGGGGGATGTGGGAAGGGGCATGAATCAGCCAGCAGCTCATTCTTTTACATTAGTGGGCAAGTCTTCAGGGGCAGCGCTGACTGCCAATTTGTAGGATGTTAAGTCACCTTCTGCCATCAGCTCTGTGGCAACGACAAAACTATCCCATAATACCCAAACTTTTGCTTTTGTGGAAGCAGCAGAACCCCAATTATTCTCACAAATACGAGACTCAGAACAGACGAAACCACGTTTTCAGGATAGAAAACGGATTTTTCTCTTGAGGATAGATTGAACATGGTGGCACCTTTTAAGTAATGACCACGTAAAAGATGAAGTGATTGTATAAAAATACAGGGATGTCATAAATAAATTTAAATCAGTTCTTGTGGTTTACAGTCAGTGGTCAATGAAAAGTGGTTTTCTTTTGCAATTTAACACTCCAGGGCACCTGGATGGTTCAGCTGGTTAAGCATCCTACTTTGACTCAGGTCATGATCTCACGGTTTCTGGGTTTGAGCCCTGCACTGGGCTCTGTGCTGGTAGCACTGGGTTTGGGCCCTGCTTGGCATCCTCTATCTCCCTCTCTCTCTGCCCCTCCCCACATTCTCCCTTTGTCTCTCAAAAATAAATATTTAACACTCCTGATAACTTCAAAATGTATGAATAATGTTGCAGACCAATGATTATACTAGCTGACATGTATTCTATTGCCCACAACTAAATGCATTGTGGGCTTAGTACGTATAAAGCACTTTATATGTGTATTAATCCATTTAATTTCCACCCCCTAATCTTTTTTTTTTTTTCCAACGTTTTTTATTTATTTTTTTGGGACAGAGAGAGACAGAGCATGAACGGGGGAGGGGCAGAGAGAGAGGGAGACACAGAATCGGAAACAGGCTCCAGGCTCCGAGCCATCAGCCCAGAGCCTGATGCGGGGCTCGAACTCACGGACCGCGAGATCGTGACCTGGCTGAAGTCGGACGCTTAACCGACTGCGCCACCCAGGCGCCCCCCCCAATCTTTTTTATTTAGTCTTCGTAAAGACTATCATTTTAAAAGAGAAGGTAAGTTATTTGCTGAACTCGTATTAGGGACAGCCTGCATTGGAGTCCAGGCAGTGAGAATCCCCAGAGCCCATTTGCAATTTTTGGTGTTGTGCAGGACCCCACATATGAAAGGGCCCCCTGTTTACACTAATGCTACCTTGTAATTGTCTTCAGTAATAACAGCAATTTTTGTTGACCAACTATACTAGACTGCAGATCAAATACATGGAGTTGCTATTGTTAGGTATTCAGAACTAAGATGCTCAGAAAATTCAACCGGCTAGCCCCACCATCAATCACCACCACATAACCTATGGATTATCTAGCAGATGCAGTTATGATTCCACGCCCTTCAACAGACTAAGTCTAAAGGAAAAGTACCGGATTCACACAATAAATGCATCACTTTAAACATAACTGGAAGCATACAGCATCTTCATAATGGGAGGGAGTAGGATACTAATCATTTGAAATAATCTGGTCTCTTAAGAATCCAGATGGGGAATTCATAGTAGCTCAGATTTGGAAGAGAACTTAAAGGTAATCTGTTTAAACCTCTCAGTGGCATCTGGCCTATTCAGAAGACTTTATTATTAGTATGTTTCTTTCCTATAAAGACTCCCAATATTAAGTTTATTATTATTATTTTTAAGGTTAAGATTAGAAATTGAGAGAAGATGTATTTAATGCCTTCTGGCTGCTTTAGAACTAAGCTGGATTAAAGGTTTGTTTTGTCAGATATCCTTTCTGACAAATGATCCACACGTCTTTAGTCATCATCAGAATGTAGGCTGAGCCTCCGTGTGTGAGAGAACATTTTTTTCTCAATTTATTACAATTTCTGTGATTTATGCACAACAGTGATGGAAACAGCCGGGTGTAGATTTCCAAGCCGCAGCATGGGAGGCACTGTGTGCGCACAAATCCCGTTATTTGTTAATAGGATTTGTCCACATACCTTCTGCCCAGTCTGTTCAACCCTTTGAAATATTGCAGCTGCTTTTCATTTCCTGTTAGATCCAATTGGCAGCAATGTCAATGCTACAGCTCACCCCACAAACAGAAGTGCACTACAAGCAAGAATACACAGGTGGCAAAAGAGTAAAAAGTGCCACCGTGAAGTAAAAATTGTCCATGGCATGACGCCATCAGGGGAATTTAGTTACCATTCTAGGCCCAGTTCTAAAGGAAGTTTTTTCTTTGTTTTTGTTTTTGTTTTTGAGAGAGAGAGTGCACACACAAGTGGGGGAGGGGCAGAAGGAGGTATGTGAGGGAGAGGGAGAGGGAGAGGGAGAGGGAGAGGGAGAGAGAGAGGGAGAGAGAGAGAGAGAGAGAGAGAGAGAGAGAGAGAGAATCCTAAGCAGGCTCCATGTTGTGGGTGGAGCCTGACTCAAGGCTATGTCACTACCATGAGATCATGAGCTGAGACGAAATCAAGAGTCAGATGCTTAACCAAGTAAGTCACCCAGGTGCCCCTAAAGTAAGATATTCAATCTTTAGCTGGATATTGCTTTATAATATTGATGACTCCAACACAGCGGTTTAACTGGGGGCAATTTTGCTTCCCATAGGATATTTGGCAATATCTGGAGACGCTTCTGATTGTCATGACTGAGGGTTAATACCCATAAAGTGGGTAGAAGGCCAGGGATGGTGCTAAATGTCCTATGATATGCCATGTGAAAATCCCTCATAGCAAAGAATTTCAGTAGTGCTGAGGTTAAGAGCCCTGGCCCCAAACATTCTCAACCAACCGAATAATCATAAATGATGGTGCTCCTTTTTTATTACTTAGAACATAAACAGCAATGTCAACTGGGGAGCAAACACACTTAAATACACTGGAGCTGATCTGGTACTATATTTCTGTCTTGGTGACATTTATGAATACATCTCTTGCTAAGTATTTTGACCAAGATAAGAAGTATTAACAATGACAAGAGCAAAAGCAGATTCTTTTTTTTTTTTTCTTTTCAGTTTATTTGTTTTTGAGACAGAGATAGAGAGCGCGAGCGAACACAACTTGGGGGGGCGGTGTGGCACACAGAGAGAGAGACGCAGACAGACAGACAGAATCCAAAGCAGGCTCCAGGCTCTGAGCTGTGAGCATGGAGCCTGACATGGGGCTTGAACTCATGAACTGCGAGATCATGACCTAAGCTGAAGTCACATGTTTAACTGACTGACCCACCCAGGTGCCCTGAAAAAGCAGATTCATAGAAATGTTATAGCCAGAAAGTACTTCTAGTCCAGCATTTGCAAACTCTATTCCTTATAATACCAGTTAAGTAAGATGTATGGGAATCCTACCACTAGGCCCCCTGGTCGAATGACATAGCGACATGTTGGCTTAAACAGAGGCAAATACGTTTTGATTCTGAAGGACTATTCTCAGAGCTTGAAAGTGTTCACAGGTATCATGGCTCTCCAAAGGTGACTATAGTAAAAACAGAAAAAAACATTTCAAATGCACTGAACCATCAAATACTTTACCTCTATAATATCTGTTAATACTATCTTCAACAAAAGTTCTAGTCCAGCTAATAGGCTCTTAAGTAAAATATCGTATAAAGCTCAAGTGATCTGGCTCAGAATCCTTCCAAGTAAGGACCAAGCAAGGACAGTATCAAAGACCACCTCGCCCAGTCCATTCTTCCTTCCACAATGCAATGTTGTCTTGGTTTGTTGGTTTTTTTGTTTTTTTTAACAGTTATAATTTTTAAAAGATGGGTTAAGGGTGCCTGGGAGACTTAGTCACTTAAGCGTCTGACTCCTGATTTCAGTTCAGATCATGATCTCATGGTTCCTGGGATTGAGCCCCTTGTCAGGCTCTGTGCTGACAGCATGAAACCTGCTTGGGATTCTCTCTCTCCCTCTCTCTCTGCCCCTCCCCTGCTTGTGTGCGTGGGTGCACACTCTTTCCCTCCCTTTAAAAATAAGTAAACACAAAAAAAGCTTTCAAAAAATAAAAAAAATGAATAAACTCAGGTACAAGAATTCACCTTGAGTTGACCTCTGCTACCCCATGTTGAAAACAGTCCTATGGCATACTGGAGCCCCTCAATGTCTGTTGAGCTAACAAATGCTCCACGTTACAGATAAAGCGTAAGAAATATAGAGAAGCTAAACTGAAGGTGCAAGTTATTTTTTTAAGCACCTTCTAAGCCAAAGGCAGCAAGCTGGTTATTTTTTCATATTATCTCACTGCATTAGTGAGACATAGTGGCAGCATCAAAAGATAAAGCAAAACTGGCAAAGGAAAGAGACACTAATACACTTTTCAGGAAAGTCACAGAAATTACAGAATAAATGATGGAAAACTGAAGTAATTCACTTTTTCCCCTTGCTTTTGTGTTCTAAAACAGACAGCGTGCAAAACCAGCCTGGACTCACTTTACACTTCAGCATATTGACTCACATTAATTTGGTCTTATGCAAAAGGCCAATGATTTTACTGGGTGAAATTTCTCAGTGGAGCTACGGAAGAGACACAATGATGAGCAATGAACTTTTCATGACTATCTGGTTAAACTAGCTGGAATTAAACACTTCAGTAGGTCCACTTCAATTGTATTTTTATCTCTTATAGTCATGGAGTCCAGTCAACTTAATGTTTAAACATAATTCTTGAAAAGCAAAACTAAAAGGAACTCACTCGGAAAACAAAGATTCCCTCTAATAATTAATTCTCAAACTCGTCATTATTAGCTTACTGAGGACACCTGTCAGTTCTTCTCTTCCAGTGTAGAATCTAGCAATACTAAGTCAACTCAGAATACATCCCAGAGAATTATTTTAATGGAAGAACTTTTTACAAATCAGAAATGGTTAACATTGGGATGTGTGACCAACTTAAAGACGTGCAAACCTAAAAGGGCATTGAACACAGATAAAACCAGCTTTGAATTATTTCATTTCTCACCCAGAATTAATGTTTTTAATTTCAAACAAGTCAAGTGATCACAAAAATTGTAAATGATCTTGAAACACATAGCACGCCAACTGAAAGATTTCTACAAGACATTGGGGCACCTGGGTGGCTTAGTAGGTTAAGCGTCTAACCGGCTCAGGTCATGATCTCACGGTTAGCGAGTCTGAGCCCCACATCGGGCTCTGTGCGGACAGCTCAGAGCCTGAAGCCTGTTTCGGATGCTGTGTCTCCCTCTCTCTCTGCCTCTCCTGCACGCATGCTCAGTCTCTCTTTCTCTCTCTCGCTCTCTCTCTCTCTCTCAAAAATTATCACTAAAATGAATTACAAAGAAAAAAAGAGAGAAGTGACTAAGATAGGGACACCTGGGTGGCTCAGTCAGTTGAGCATCTGACTCTTTATCCTGATTTCAGCTCAGTTTATGAACCCACAGTTCATGAGATTGAGTCTCACATCCAGGCTCCACACTGACAGCATGGAGCCTGCTTGGGGTTCTCTCTCTCCTTCTCTCAAAATAAACCTTCTCAGAAAGAAAGTTAAAGAAAAAAGAGAAGTGGCTAAAATAATATGAATCATTCACAATATGCATAGCATATTGTAGCATAGCAGCAGGGAGTAGCCCAAAAAATCATCCAACACCCAGAGTTTAAGTAGAGTAATGCAAGCTGTGAATAAATATGGTTTCATAAATATTATGTATTTATGGGTATGTAACATGTATAGAAACGCTTAGAGAAAAAGATCTGGGAAGACATAAATGAAATGAGAACACTGGTTCTCTCTGGGCAAAATACTGGAACTGGGGGAGATAGTCATAAACAAATTAGTTTTACCTATAATTCTCATATTTTAAGAATATGAGAATCAATTCATTCATTACTTATCAAATATATGTACATAGAAAGATGTAGGCACAGGTATGTATTAACATGATCAATACCATAGGGAGGAACACATAAAGTGATACAGAGTTTTGAATGAGTAAAATGGTTTCCTTCGGGAGAAATTATGCAACACTTTATGCAGAAGAAGCCATACCGTTTCAGATATAAAAAGAATTTAGAGGTGGACAGAAACTAAAATTAACTATGAAAACACACAAAAATTAACTGAAAATCGTTGGGGTTTTGGAGGGAAGGAAGGAGGGATGAATAGCTGGAGCATGGTGTTTTTTTCAGGGCAGTGAAAGTATTTGGCATCAAGCAGAATGGTGGAAACATGACATTATCCATTAAGAACTGTACAACATAGAGTGACAGTGTATCAAGATTGGTTCTTTGGTTGCAACAACTTACCACACCAGGGGAAATTATTCATAATAGGGGAAATAGTGCGTGCTGGGGGGAGAGAACTTTCTGCACTGCCTGTTCTATTTTTCTATAAACCTAAAACTGCTAAAAAACAGTCTTCTAATTTTAAAATGCTGTAATAGAAGAATGCATAAACAACAAGAAGTACATAAATTGAATAATAACTAATGCTTTTGGTGAAGACTAAGCCGCTGGCTGATTATATCAATGACACGAGTTAATATACAGAGAACACTGAGAGCTCTGTTGTGGCAAGTGCACAGAGAATTTAACCTTATTACTATTATTTATTTATATGTTGGTTTTGTGTAAAAATTTTCATGTCTTAAAGAACTATGATTGTTCCAGGAAGTCTAAAAGTGGAAAAGTATTACAAAGAGAGAGAACAGCTAAACTGATGACATACAGATGTGAGAAGAGATCTGGGAAGAAACTGGAACAGAATCTGGTGCAGCCAGAGTGCAGGGTCATGTCAAACAGCATGTAGATGAAACCAGAACACGAAGATGAGACTACACTCCCAAGTGAATTGAATGCCCAGTTCAATTTGGAGTTTGGAGTTTGGTTTCAAGTGTGGAAATCAATCTATCTATCTATATTATTGTATATTACATTATAATATATATATTATAATATCTATATCTATCTATATATATATCTATATATCTATATATATCTATATCTATCTATCTATCTATCTATATATATATAATATACAAATTTATGTATTTAAGACCATGACCCACTCACTTCTGTGTTTCTGTAACATGGATGGGAATGAGGAGACAGGCACAGGAGACAGGAAAGTATCAGTGAATGTGTAATGAGGGTGCCAGTTTGGGCATAAAAATGAGTAGTTTCAAATTCTGGTTCTGATAAGTACTTGTTAGCTGTGTATGCCAAGTTAAGGCACACATCTTTTACGTCTTCTTTCTCAATTTCCTCATGAATAATAATAAATATAATACTCTAACAGGTTTGCTGGTGGTATTAAATAAGAGAACAGATGCTAAAATGCCTTGTACAGAATCTTACACAGAGTAAGTATCCTAGAGATTTAACAGCTTTTATACAACATTCAATACAACTGTTGCTAAGACCTAAAAATAGACAGAGACAAAAAAGGATATATTCAGGACAAAAAGAGTATGAAGTGACTCAGTTTGAGTTCCTGGAAGAATGATGTTAATGACAAACACAGGAAGTAAAGGGATGGGAGAAGTCTGAGCTAAGACAAGTTCAATCACAGATATGAAGACTTCAAGATATGCATCCAAAACCCAACTAAAATCACAGAGTAGCAAGCAGTATGAGAAAATAAAAACAACAACATTTTGAAGCTTGGGTCCAGGGAATTACTTGTGAAACTAAGGCATTTTTAAGTGATCAGAGGCAATGGGCATCACGGGGACAGGGATAACCTGCAGGATAATGCCTGTGATGAGGGCAAGTAGCAGAGGAACAAAGTGAGCAGCAGTGGGAAACCAGTGAGAAATGAGCAGGAACAGAAGAGTGGGCTCCATGGAAGGTGCAAAGAATTCTATCTGAAAACCTGCATGCTTCTACTGGTCTATCTACTGCTTTATAACTCATCTCCTATAGGTCCTCCCACGTAAGTCTTTAAAGGTAAGTCTTAGCGTGAGCTGCTATAACAAAATATAAGAGATTGAATGGCTGAGAGTTGTAGAGGCTGGAAGTTCAAGGTCAAGGTACCAGAAAGGCAGGTTTTGTTCTGAGGCCTTGTGTTCCTTGCTTGTGAACAGCCCCCACACTGCTGTGTGCTCACTTGATCTCCGTGTGCAAACGGAAAGAGCTCTCTCGCTGATGTCTCTTCTTTTAAGGGCACTAATCCCACAATGAGAGCTCCTTCATGGCCTAATATTCTCCCAAAGACTCCATGTCCAAAACCACACATGGGGGGTTAGGGCTTCCACATACAATTTTGAAGGGCACACAATTCAGTCTACAGCCAGGCACTACCTGCAATTTCTTAAGAATCATTAGAACTCATAATTGAGTAACAGTTTTCTAACTTAAATTTTGGTTTTTTCTGTCACTAAGAATAAGAGAAAATGAGGGTGCCTGGGTGGCTCAGTCAGTTAAGCATCTGACTTCAGCTCAGCTCATTAACTCACGGTTCCTGGGTTTAAGCCCCAAATCGAGCTCTTTGCTGCTGGTGTGGTGCAAAGCCCACTTTGGATCTTCTGTCTCATTTTCTTTCTGTCCTCCCTTGCTCATGTGCACCTTCTCCCTCTCTCTCTCTCTCTCTCTCTCTCTCAAATAAATACTAAATTTTTTTTTAAAAAAAGAGAAAATGAAGGATCATCCAGCATTATCTCAATTTCCGTATGAAATCCATTACATAGACATTTACAAATACACAGAGACACACAAAACTACGGTTTTTAAATAATTGTTCTAAAAACAGTTTGTAGTAGAAATTTACCTTGTTTAAGATGCACTGTTCTTATGACTTTAAAATTCTGTACTCTATATCTTTTTTTTAAATTTTTTTTAACGTTTATTTATTTTTGAGACAGAGAGAGACAGAGCATGAACGGGGGAGGGGCAGAGAGAGAGGGAGACACAGAATCCAAAGCAGGCTCCAGGATCTGAGCCATCAGCCCAGAGCCCGACGTGGGGCTCGAACTCACGGACTGCGAGATCGTGACCTGAGCTGAAGTCGGACGTTTAAACAACTGAGCCACCCAGGCGCCCCTGTACTGTATATCTTTAAAACAACATTAATCCCCAAGTCAACGCATTTGTTAGAACATATTGTTTTATAGGCAGAAGTTATTTCATATTATGAATAAAAATATATATTTTAATATGCTGCATTAAAAATATTTTGAAGAGTTACATCAAGAATGGAATAATATGGGGGAAATAATAAAAGTGGTGTCAAAAATAAATATTTATTTAAATTGCTATATTTTTCCTTTGTCGTAAAATTTCACCTTTGTTAATATTGTTCTATTTTCTTTCCATTACTAAATCAATGGACAATTACCTGAAATTGTTTTGTTTTCTAATCATTTTAAAACAATCACTTTTACATTAATTTTGCTCTCTGGCATACAGCATCACTATTTATTTAATTCAATGTGTAATATTTTACTACCACTACAGAAAGAACAAATTGAATTACAGACATATAAACTCTGTCCTGCTGTTGTTCAATTATCAAATATTTCATTAGTCTACTAATTATAACATCTACCATGTTCTGGGTAGAGGTGAGGTTACCAAGGCATTAATATTGGTTTCCAGGAAATTTAAAGTTAAGTGATTCACTCTTTTTTCTCAAAACAATCTCATTGTTTCTCCATTAGACTCAAATAGTGTCTTACAGTTTTATTCAGTAACTAATTATGCCATTTTCTAAAACAGATCTCTGACAGTGTGAAAATAAAAGCCTCATTTAGAATACAAAACAATGGACATTGTGGTCTTGACCAGTGACTTTGACTCAAAAGTCAATGCCAGCTATTTACAATGCTTGGAAATTTGCACGAAGGACCAACGACAACTTATTCTGTTCAGGTTCTTCCCATTAATAACCCAAATGTCCACCAATACAACTGTCATCCTCCTAAGAGAAGACTTCAGAAGGCAGCAAACAAGATGAAAGCAATAATAACTATAAAGTGCTTACTACAGAGTCAGGAACAAAAATTAGTGTTCAAAAAAATGCTAGCTAATGATAATAAGAGTATTATACTACCCAGCTTTAGCAAGGACCCTGGCTCAAGATCACAGGATACAAAATATTAAAAATTAAAGGGACTCCAACATGTAATATATCTGATATGTAAATCTCTACGTGTGTTGTAGAAAAACCCTTATCTGTTCCTGGAAAATGGTATCTGTCTAATAAATAATCATTTATTGAATGAGCACATGAATAAATGCTCTTCAGAACACAGAACTGTGGATGTGAGCAAAACAGGAGGCATGGAAAATGAATTCTTTGTATAATGACCATTCTGAAAGGCTGCTCTAACTTGGGTGAGCTACATCCAAATAACATCACAGGGATCACACAAAATCTGCACCACACAAGACTTGTAAGTCTAACAGAATCAGGGAAGCTCCTTAGGAGTAAAATTAATAATAATTATCAAACAAAAATCTGGAAAAAATTAAAAATGTGACTTACTTTTATTCTATCTTTCCCCACAGGATATATAGTAAGCCAAACTTCGGTAGTGAGAATGAAAAACTTGAGATTCTGTATTAAAAGCCTCTGACATAATAAATATTATCTATTTAATTTGTATATTACTCAAATTCCATAGATTACTCCACATTTACATAATTTTAGAACCAGGCTTGGAAGCATTATAATTAGAGAGAAAACAAGATTTTTTAAATTATATCCCTAAAAAGATTGTGTTCTTTGTCATCCTGTCACTAGATTTGCACTAGCTATTTAAAGTTTTATCCTTCTGTACATATAACTATTTTAACTTTATATTTTCCAAGCATCCTTAAAAGTGTATTTCTGCAATGTCCTCAGGGAAATTTTGTTCTAATTGCTTTTTTAAATTATTATACATATATATGCTGAGTAGGGCTTTCAGTTAATGTCTCTGCTTATTAGGTAATTTTACCTTGAATTTGAAATAATTTGTTATTATACATTGTTTAAATAATCCCATGACAACAATAGAGCCATTAATATGTCTACCTATGAATATTTATTCATACATAATATCTGTCCCATATGAGTTAATGTTACAATAAGCCAGTCACTGACTTATATGCTAAATAGTACATCCAATGCTGCTGATGCTGACCACCTACACTTTAAAATGTATTTTTGAGATTTTAAATTCAGCATTATGTAAATAAAAGTAAGTTGACATTATACATGGAATGGAACCCAGGGCTCCCAGAACATGTCTTTTCCTAGACTCTAACATGGTAAACTAATGACAATGTTGGAGAGTCTCTGCTACAACATCCATTGTATTCAATAGGCACATCTGGATAGGTAGTGCAGGAGAAAATTCCAAAGTGTTTTTTAATCTTTTTTATTGGAAAAAAATAAAATGCAATTATCATAAGGGTTCATTTATCAGGCCCTCTCTGTTCCAGAACACAACTTCATTAATAAGAGAATTCTAAGAAATTCTACAGAATATAACATCTTTGTGATACTAATTTTGATCAATTTACTTCATCATTCAAATACCTCCTCCTTGTAATCTATGCCACTTTTGAAGACATTTTGAAAATCAAATGCATTACATATATATTTTTTCTATTTCTTAGTATCCTGGTGCTTTAAAAAAATAAAGTGGCATTTGTCCTTGGAGGAAATAAAGGCAGGGACCTGTTTTATTTTGTGATGAGTTTCTCTGTCATGAATTTATTTTCCTCTCTCTCCTCCTCCTTCCCTACCCACCCATCATTTCTGTTTCTGTTGGTTTCTCTCTCCCTCTACCTTACTCTGAAAAAAGCAATGAAGTTTAGGGGGAACACGCATCTATCCATAAACTACCATCACCTCAGACTTTTCAGGTTTCCCCTACATATCTGTGCGATAAAGTACACCAATCCAAATTCTTCCTCACTTCTGTAAATATAGTATTCCATGAATCCTGGAACTTTATAAGCAATTCGATTTTAAGATTCTGGACATTTTCTATGGAAGCTCTTATTACATATATTAATCTTCCTTTTTCCTAAGAGGACTCAACTTTCATAAGTTCTTTATCCTTCTATTTCAAATTAACAAAAACAAAAGCTTTCCTGGATCCAGGTCAAAGATTATAAAACTAAAACTGTATGAACTTAAGATAAATCTACTATAAAGTATTTTTCAGTTTATTTAATATGTTTTGCTCAAATATCCTTATTTTTTCCAGTGAATTGTATCTTTATCAAAAATCAAATGACCCTCTTTTCACGAATTTATTTCTGGGATCTCTACTCAATTTCACCGATTTATGTGTCTGTTCCTTTAGCAATACCACACAACTGTGATTCTCGTAGCTTTATGTGTTCTAAAATGACTACTGCAACATGTATCATTACTGAATGCCTATAAAACCCCAATAGAGCTAAAACAATTCCAGGTGTAACTGAGAAAATTAGGCTAGGCTAGACATGGTTTTATGTATTTTTGAATGTTTACTTATTTATTTTTGAGAGAGAGACAGAGAGAGAAGGAGAAAGAATTCCAAGCAAGCTCTGTGTTGACATGGGGCTTGACCCCATGAACTGTGAGATCATGACCTCAGCCAAAATCAAGAGCTGAACACTTAACTGACTGAGTCACCTAGGCACCCTCCATAATTTTTGACATCATTTTGGCTAGTCTAGTCTCTGTCATTCTACACAATTGGCTTGTAAATATCTACATAACAAAAACAAAAAACAAAAAAAAACAAAAAACAAAAAAACACCTGCTGGAACTCTGAGATTGTATTCAATCTATAGATCAAATTAGGTAGAGATGATATTTTAATTATACTGAGTCCTCCAATTCATGAACATGGTATAACTCGGCATTTCTTTAGGGCTTCTTTTATTTCTTTCATTAGTGTTTTGTGGTCTTATCATGCAGAATCTGTATCTGTTCTGTTAGGTGTATATTAATTGCGTGATCCTCTGGTGCTTTTAAATATATATTGACTTTTAAATTTTGTATTTTTGCAGTGCATTGCTAGTATATAGAAGCAAATTATTTGTTACCTGACAACTTGTAAACTTCACTTATTAGTTGTGGGCATTTTTGTGGATATCTGGGCTGATTAACATAGACATTCATGTCATCTAAAGAGAGATGATTTTAGTTCTTTTCCAAACTGCATGTACGCCTTTTATTTCTTTATTTTATAATGGTTAGAACTTTACATAAAAATGATTTTGAATAGGGATGATGAGACAAAATGTCCTTGCCTTTTGTCTGAGCAGAGAGGGAAAAAATCCAATCCGTCACTGCTACATAAGATGTTTGCTTAGGTTTTATGATGTCCTCATAAGTCTAAACTGAATAGTATACGGGATTTTCTTCTATTCTTAGTTTGCTGAGATGTTTTAATAAGATGAATCCATTTATTTGTTATGATGAATTACACAGATTTTCCAATGTTGAGCCAGGCTTCCATACCTGGAATAAAACCCACTTGAGCAGGGCATTATCCTTTTTTATGTATTGCTAGATTTCATTTGCTAATGTTTGGTGGATAATTTTTTTGCAGCTATATTCATGAGGGATGTTAATCTGTAGTTTTCTTTTTTTTTTAAATATATGAAATTTATTGTCAAATTGGTTTCCATACAACACCCAGTGCTCACCCCAAATGATGCCCTCTTTAATACCCATCACCCACCCTCCCCTCCCTCCCACCAACCATCAGCCCTCAGTTTGTTCTCAGTTTTTAAGAGTCTCTTATGCTTTGGCTCTCTCCCTCTCTAACCTTTTTTTTCTTTTTTTCCTTCTTCTCCCGCATGGTCTTCTGTTAAGTTTCTCAGGATCCACATGAGAGTGAAAACATATGGTATCTGTCTTTCGCTGTATGGCTTATTTCACTTAGCATAACACTCTCCAGTTCCGTCCACGTTGCTACAAAGGGCCATATTTCATTCTTTCTCATTGCCACATAGTACTCCATTGTGTATATAAACCACAATTTCTTTATCCATTCATCAGTTGATGGACATTTAGGCTCTTTCCATAATTTGGCTATCGTTGATAGTGATGCTATAAACATTGGGGTACAAGTGCCCCTATGCATCATCACTACTCCTGTATCCCTTGGGTCAATTCCTAGCAGTGTTATTGCTGGGTCATAGGGTAGGTCTATTTTTAATTTTTTGAGGAACCTCCACACTGTTTTCCAGAGTGGCTGCACCAGTTTGCATTCCCACCAACAGTGCAAGAGGGTTCCTGTTTCTCCACATCCTCTCCAGCATCTATAGTCTCCTGATTTGTTCATTTTGGCCACTCTGACTGGCGTGAGGTGATATCTGAGTGTGGTTTTGATATGTATTTCCCTGAGGAGGAGCGACGTTGAGCATCTTTTCATGTGCCTGTTGGCCATCCGGATGTCTTCTTTAGAGAAGTGTCTATTCATGTTTTCTGCCCGTTTCTTCACTGGATTATTTGTTTTTCGGGTGTGGAGTTTGGTGAGCTCTTTATAGATTTTGGATACTAGCCCTTTGTCCGATGTGTCATTTGCAAATATCTTCTCCCATTCCATTGGTTCCCTTTTAGTTTTGTTGATTGTTTCCTTTGCTGTGCAGAAACTTTTCATCTTCATGAGGTCCCAATAGTTCATTTTTGCTTTTAATTTCCTTGCCTTTGGGGATGTGTCAAGTAAGAAATTGCTACAGCTGAGGTCAGAGAGGTCTTTTCCTGCTTTCTCCTCTAGGGTTTTGATGGTTTCCTGTTTCACATTCAGGTCCTTTATCCATCTTGACTTTATTTTTGTGAATGGTGTGAGAAAGTGGTCTAGTTTCAACCTTCTGCATATTGCTGTCCAGTTCTCCCAGCACCATTTGTTAAAGAGACTTTTTTCCATTGGATATTCTTTCCTGCTTTGTCAAAGATTAGTTGGCCATACGTTTGTGGGTCTAGTTCTGGGGTTTCTATTCTATTCCATCGGTTTATGTGTCTATTTTTGTGCCAATACCATGCTGTCTTGATGATTACAGCTTTGCAGTAGAGGCTAAAGTCTGGGATTGTGATGCCTCCTTCTTTGGTCTTCTTCTTCAAAATTACTTTGGCTATTCGGGGCCTTTTGTGGTTCCATATGAATTTTAGGATTGCTTGTGCTAGCTTTGAGAAGAACGCTGGTGCAATTTTGATTGGGATTGCATTGAATGTGTAGATAGCTTTGGGTAGTATTGACATTTTGACAATATTTATTCTTCCAATCCATGAGCATGGAATGTTTTTCCATTTCTTTTTATCTTCTTCATTTTCCTTCATAAGCTTTCTATAGTTTTCAGCATACAGATCTTTTCCATCTTTGGTTAGATTTATTCCTAGGTATTTTATGCTTCTTGGTGCAATTGTGAATGGGATCAGTTTCTTTATTTGTCTTTCTGTTGCTTCATTGTTAGTGCATAAGAATGCAACTGATTTCTGTACATTGATTTTGTATCCTGCAAGTTTGCTGAATTCATGTATCAGTTCTAGCAGACTTTTGGTGGAGTCTATTGGATTATCCATGTATAGTATCATGTCATCTGCAAAAAGTGAAAGCTTGACTTCATCTGTGCCAATTTTGATGCCTTTGATTTCCTTTTGTTGTCTGATTGCTGATGCTAGAACTTCCAGCACTATGTTAAACACCAGCGGTGAGAGTGGACATCCCTGTCGTGTTCCTGATCTCAGGGAAAAAGCTCTCAGTTTTTCCCCATTGAGGATGATGTTAGCTGTGGGCTTTTCATAGATGGCTTTTATGATGTTTAAGTATGTTCCTTCTATCCCGAGTTTCTCGGTGGTTTTTATTAAGAAAGGATGCTGAATTTTGTCAACTGCCTTTTCTGCATCGATTGGCAGGATCATATGGTTCTTATCTTTTCTTTTATTAATGTGATGTATCACCTTGATTGATTTGCGACTGTTGAACCAGCCCTGCATCCCAGGAATGAATCCCACTTGATCATGGTGAATAATTCTTTTTATATGCTGTTGAATTCGATTTGCTAGTATCTTACTGAGAATTTTTGCATCCATATTCATCAGGGATATTGGCCTGTAGTTCTCTTTTTTTACTGGGTCTTTGTCTGGTTTAGAAATCAAAGTAATACTGGCTTCATAGAATGAGTCTGGAAGTTTTCCTTCCCTTTCTATTTTTTGGAACAGCTTGAGAAGGATGGGTATTATCTCTGCTTTAGATGTCTGATAGAATTCCCCAGGGAAGCCATCTGGTCCTGGACTCTTATTTGTTGGGAGATTTTTTTTTTTAACGTTTATTTATTTTTGAGACAGAGACAGAGCATGAACGGGGGAGGGGCAGAGAGAGAGGGAGACACAGAATAGGAAGCAGGCTCCAGGCTCTGAGCCATGAGCCCAGAGCCCGACGCGGGGCTCAAACTCACGGATGCGAGATTGTGACCTGAGCTGAAGTCGGACACTTAACCAACTGAGCCACCCAGGCGCCCCTGTTGGGAGATTTTTGATAACTGATTCAATTTCTTCGCTGGTTATGGGTCTCTTCAAGCTTTCTATTTCCTCCTGATTGAGTTTTGGAAGTGTGAGGGTGTTTAGGAATTTGTCCCTTTCTTCCAGGTTTTTCAGTTTGTTGGCATATAGTTTTTCATAGTATTCCCTGATAATTGCTTGTGTTTCTGAGGGATTGGTTGTAATAATTCCATTTTCATTCACGATTTTATCTATTTGAGTCATATCCCTTTTCTTTTTGAGAAGCCTGGCTAGAGGTTTATCAATTTTGTTTATTTTTTCAAAAAACCAACTCTTGGTCTCATTGATCTGCTCTATAGTTTTTTTAGATTCTATATTGTTTATTTCTGCTCTAATCTTTATTATTTCTCTTCTTCTGCTGGGTGTAGGGTGTCTTTGCTGTTCTGCTTCCATTTCCTTTAGGTGTTCTGTTAGATTGTGTATTTGGGATTTTTCTTGTTTCTTGAGATAGGCCTGGATTGCAATGTATTTTCCTCTCAGGACTGCCTTTGCTGCATCCCGAGGTGTTTGGATTGATGTATTTTCATTTTTGTTTGTTTCCATATATTTTTTAATTTCTTCTCTAATTGCCTGGCTCACCCATTCATTCTTTAGTAGGGTGTTCTTTAACCTCCATGCTTTTGGAGGTTTTCCAGACATTTTCCTGTGGTTGATTTCAAGCTTCATAGCATTGTGGTGTGAAAGTATGCGTGGTATGATCTCAATTCTTGTATACTTTTGAAGGGCTGTTTTGTGACCCAGAATGTGATCTATCTTGGAGAATGTCCCATGTGCACTCGAGAAGAAAGTATATTCTGTTGCTTTGGGATGCAGAGTTCTAAATATATCTGTCAAGTCCATCTGATCCAATGTATCATTCAGGGCCCTTGTTTCTTTATTGACTGTGTGTCTAAATGATCTATCCATTTCTGTAAATGGAGTGTTAAAGTCCCCTGCAATTACCACATTCTTATCAATAAGGTTGCTTATGTTTATGAGTAATTGTTTTATATATTTGGGGGCTCCGGTATTCGGCGCATAGACATTTATAATTGTTAGCTCTTCCTGATGGATAGACCCTGTAATTATTATATAATGCCCTTCTTCATCTCTTGTTACAGCCTTTAATTTAAAGTCTAGTTTGTCTGATATAAGTATGGCTACTCCAGCTTTCTTCTGACTTCCAGTGGCATGATAAATAGTTCTCCATCCCCTCACTCTCAATCTGAAGGTGTCCTCAGGTCTAAAAGGAGTCACTTGTAGACAGTAAATAGATGGGTCTTTTTTTTTAATCCATTCTGATACCCTATGTCTTTTGGTTGGCGCATTTAGTCCATTTACATTCCTTGTTATTATAGAAAGATATGGGTTTAGAGTCATTGTGATGTCCATAAGTTTCATGCTTGTAGCGATGTCTCTGGTACTTTGTCTCACAGGATCCCCCTTAGGATCTCTTGTAGGGCTGGTTTAGTGGTGATGAATTCCTTTAGTTTTTGTTTGTTAGGGAAGACCTTTATCTCTCCTTCTATTCTAAATGATAGACTTGCTGGATAAAGGATTCTCAGCTGCATATTTTTTTTTTTCTGTTCATCACATTGAAGATCTCCTGCCATTCCTTTCTGGCCTACCAGGTTTCAATAGAGAGATCGGTCACGAGTCTTATAGGTCTCCCTTTATATGTTAGAGCATGTTTATCTCTAGTTGCTCTCAGAATTTTCTCTTTATCCTTGTATTTTGCCAGTTCCACTATGATATGTCGTGCAGAAGATCCATTCAAGTTACGTCTGAAGGGAGTGCTCTGTGCCTCTTGGATTTCAATGCCTTTTTCCTTCCCCAGATCAGGGAAGTTCTCAGCTATTATTTCTTCAAGTACACCTTCAGCACCTTTCCCTCTCTCTTCCTCCTCGGGAATACCAATTATGCATAGATTATTTCTCTTTAGTGCATCACGTAGTTCTCTAATTTTCCCCTCATACTCCTGGATTTTTTTATTTCTTTCTCAGCTTCTTCTTTTTCCATAATTTTATCTTCTAGTTCACCTATTCTCTCCTCTGCTTCTTCAATCCAAGCCATGGTTGTCTCCATTTATTTTGCACCTCATTAATAGCAATTTTTAGCTCCTCCTGGCTGTTGCTTAGTCCCTTGGTCTCTGTAGCAATAGATTCTCTGCTGTCCTTTACACTGTTTTCAAGCCCAGCGATTAATTTTATGACTATTATTCTAAATTCACTTTCTGTTATATTGTTTAAATCGGTTTTGATCAGTTCGCTAGCTGTTGTTATTTCCTGGTCGTTTTTTTGAGGGGAATTCTTCCGTTTCGTCATTTTGGATGGTCCCTGGAGTGGTGCCAAACTGCGGGGCACTTCCCCTGTGCTGTCTTGAATAACCTGCGTTGGTGGGCGGGGCCGTAGTCTGACCTGATGTCTGCCCCCAGCCGACCACTGGGGCCACAGTCAGACTGGTGTGTGCCTTCTCTTTCCCTCTCCTAGGGGCGGGATTCACTGTGGGGTAGTGTGGCCCGTCTGGGCTACTTGCACACTGCCAAGCTTGTGGTGCTGGGGATCTGGTGTATTACCTGGGGTGGATTGGCAAGGTGCACAGGGGCGGGAGGGGCAGGCTCAACTCGCTTTTCCTTCAGAGATCCGCTTCGGGAGGGGCCCTGCAGCACAGGGAGGGATTCAGACCCACCAGAGGGATGGATCCGCAGAAGCACAGCGTTGGGTGTTTGCACGGTGCAAGCAAGTTCCCTGGCAGGAACCAGTTCCCTTTGGGATTTTGGCTGGGGAATGGGCAAGGGAGATGGCGCTGGTGAGCATCTTTGTTCCCCGCCAAGCTGAGTTTTGTTGTCCAGGGCTCAACAACTCTCCCTCCCGTTGTCCTCCAGCCCTCCCGTTCTCCGAGCAGAGCTGTTAGCTTATAACCCTTCAGATGTCAAGTCCCCCTTGCTGTCGCAACACACTCTGTCCCGCCCCTCCACTTTTGCAAGCCAGACTCGGGGGCTCTGCTTTGCCGGCAGGCTCCCCATCCACCCCGGCCTCCTCCCGCCAGTCCGCGTAGCTCGCACCGCCTCTCTGCCTTTCCTACCCTCATCTGTGGGCCTCTCGTCTACGCTTGGCTCTGGAGAATCCTTTCTGCTAGTCTTCTGGTGATTTTCTGGGTTATTTAGGCAGGTGTGGGTGGAATCTAAGTGATCAGCAGGATGTTGTGCGCCCAGTGTTGTCCTATGCCGCCATCTTCCTCCTCTCTGTAGTTTTCTTTTCTAATAATGCCTGGTTTCAAGATTACAGATTTCATGCTAGTCTCATGAAAAATTGGGAAGTTTTCATTCCTCTTCTGTGTTTTTAAAGAAATTGTATAGTATCAATATTATGCATCACTGAATTATTTGGCAGAATTCACTGTTTAAAACATCTGTGTCTTAAGTTTCTTTTTGCAGCAAAGTTTTATAATTAAGAATTCAATTTAATTTGTAGATATAAGGCTATTCACATAACCTATTTATCTTGAATGAGTTTTGATAAAGTCTTTTAAAAATGTGTTCATTTCATCTAAGTTTACAAATTTATGGGCAGACTTATTTGTACTGTTTTCTTACTATACTTTTCAGGTTTGTGACATGCCCTTCTTTGATGACATTGGTAATGTGTATTTGTTTTTTCTTGATTATTCTGACTAGTTGTTTATCAATTTTATTCATGTTTTTAAAATGTCAATCTTTCATTTTCATTGATTTTCTTCTCTATTATTGCTGTGTTTACTTTCATTGACTTCTCTATTTCCTTCATCTAACTTCTTTGGAATTAATGCTATCTTCCTCTTCTAATTTCTTATGATGGAAGCACAGATTATTGGTTTTACTTCTTTACTATTTTCTAAATTAAGCTTTCAATGATAGACATTTTTTCTCTAAGTATTGCTTTATCTACATCCCACACATTTCAATATTTTTAAAAATTGTCAAATATTTTAATACTTTTCTTTAGACTTTCTCCTTGAAGTACATTTAATTTCACATGGTTATGGCTTTTCCAGATATTTTTCTGTTATCGGTTTCTCATTTTATTCCATTGTCGTCTAAGAACACACTTGTTATGATCCTGATTATTTTTAATTTGCTATAGTTTGTTTTATGGTCCATATTATAACCCAGTTTGGTGAATTTCTCATGTGCACATGGGAATAAAGTGTATTCTGTATATTCTCTCATCCCCTAGGTCCATCCTGGAGTGGAGTCCAAGAGCTCTTTCCAGTCTTCTGTGTGTAGCCTGGTGGGTTTATGAAGAAAGGTCCATAAAGTCCATAAAGGCTTTCCTGTGTCCTCATTTCCCATACATAGTCTTCATTAATTTGTCAACTACATTTGGTGATATTTCTCTACATCTCAGGACAGAAAGTCTAGTGATTTATTTACCTTCACTGTCTAAAACAGGCACTTGTAAGCTTTATTTCAAAAGTAAACTTACTGCCCATCTTATAATAAAATTAACTAACAAATATCTTTTACAAAACAAAATCCACATGATTACCAATTATTATGAAGACACAAACTACTACCAATTTGTGTATAGCTGGAAACTATAAGTTTATAGTTTCTATAAAATAAGATTAAATTATAATCCCAAGAGAAGCAATAACAAAAGGATGTAAAAACTCATTACATTACATACCTCATTAATAATTAAAGCCAATTTATGCCTTGTGATATATTTGCTCACCACATAACCAAAATTCCATAGAACACATGAAAGACGCAATAAAATAAATGAATATACCCTATAATGAAATGTGGAATTATGAAGAAATAAAGCTATGGTGCTGAACCTAAATAGAAAACAGAAAAACGAATTGCCTGTTGTCATCTACCCTCCTACATCTGGGAGCACAAAGCCTCACAGAGAATCTCATGCCACAGTTTAACAACAGTGACCCTTGCAGTTGGCTTTCATACTTCAGATATTTAACAAGACGTTATAACATGACCATGAGAAGAGAACAAATTTTAGAATCGGACAGATTTGGCTCCAATTCTGACATTTAACTCCATCAGTTAATCAAAGGTTACTTTGAGAATAATGAGAGTTAGACTTCCCAAGAAGCATATTAAAATCTTTCATGACTGTTTCCAGATAGCATGAAAATTAGTGGTCTAATTAGCTCAAACTGTTAATAAATACTCAGAACAAAGAAACAGCTACTGTAATCATGTGCTTGCAATTATTTTGGTTAAATTTGGAAACCAAGCAACATATTCTTTGGCATGACATCCTTATTTAGCAAACAAGACTCTTTTTTTTTTTTTTTTTTTTTTTTTTTTTTTTTTTTACTTTTTGAGCCAGATACAATTGGGATTTAATTTCAGCCATGCACTTATTAGAAGAGCAAACACTGTAAATCACTAAACTGATACAACCTACAGTTTCTTCACATACAAAAGATAATTAAAAATATGTTTCTCTTAGGGATGCTTGGGTGGCTCAGTCGGTTAAGTATCCAACTTCGGCTCAGGTCATGATCTCACAGTTTGATTCATGAGTTCAAACCCCACACTGGGCTCTGTGCTGACAGGTCAGAGCCTGGAATCTGCTTTGGATTCTGTATCTCCCTCTCTCTCTGCCCTGCCCTCGCCCCAGCTTGTGTGCGCTCTCTCTCTCTCTCTCTCTCTCTCTCTCTCAAAAGTAAATAAATAAAAACATTTGAAAAATACCTTTCTATTAGGACTATCACAAATAATACATGCAAAATGCCTATATCTCTATGATTTCTGTCATCATAGAGATATCCCTATTGATATCACACAGTTTGAATATCAGGTTCAAGGTTCAACCTCAAATCTAGTTGCAAATACTTGCCACTACCAAGATTAAAAATATATACATAGACTTCCATATTTAAAGTCCACAACTAAAAGAGTACACAAAATAAAAGGTTTACACTTGGGATAACACAACAGTACACTGAGGTATTTGTGTTTGTTTTCTTTTTTGTTTTTGTTTTTTAAAGAAATTGTAAACTCAATTTAGTTATCAATTTCAGCTTTCTAAAATAATTAAGTGACAGGAATAAATTGGATTTTGGGTACACTAATGTTGCTATTATCAAATATTAAATTAAACAATTTCATAGCTGACTGGTGGTCATATGATATTTCATATTTAGCATATAGCTGCTGAAGTGAGCACTGATATTCCATGTTTAGAGCTGTTCTTCCATGTTTATACTATTAGAAACCTTTGATGCTTCTGCTGTTTCATTATTTTCTGCTCATTTATTGATCTGTCCTTATAGTGTTCCTATGAAAAGTTTAGGGACGGACGCCTTATAAAATCAAAGTAGTAAATTTCTATAATAAAAACTAGAAAAAAAGTTACCCAGGTTTGAACTCATTTTTTAACCTTTTTTTTTTTTAACAGCTTGACTGAGGTATAATTGATATCCAAAATCTGCACATATTTAAAATATCCAATTTGATGAATTTGGATATATGCATGTACCCATGGTACCATATCCACAATCAAATACAGATATTTTTCCCCTCCAAAAGTTTCCTCATACACCTTTGTTAATCTTTTTTATATTTATTTTTGAGAGACAGAGCATGAGTGGGGGATGGGCAGAGAGAGAAGGAGACACAAAATCCGAAGCAGGCTGCAGGCTTAGAGCAAGGTGTCAGGACAAAGCCCGATGCAGGGCTTGAACCCACAAACCTTGAGATCAAGACCTGAGCCAAAGCTGGACGCTTAACTGACTGAGCCACCCAGGCGCCCTACCTTTGTTAATTCTAAGTGTAAAAGTGAATCTCGTATGAACCAAACTTTTGTGAACTTTTATAAACAACATAATGAAGGTAAGGATTATTGATTGGAAAGAGATTCTACTTGAATTTATATTTTAGTTTCTGCCATGATGCTTTCTTTTTTTTTTTTTTTTTTTTTTTTTGATGCTTTCTAATATAAAGTCAAATGACAGAATTTATTTTCAGGGGTTTTCTTTTTCCTTTTTTTTTTTTTTCCAATCTGTTAATGGTGAGGAGGGAAAAAACAATGCCTGTGTTTTCTAGTTCTCTGTTAACCAAATGAGAAAAAGTTTTTAAATACCAAATGTTTATTTAAGTATAAATAGTAAACTGTAGAGAGACAGTATAGACTTACTGTGTTTCCAAATATAGTTGTAATAAATTGTCAACAAATATCTTCAATTGGCATTTCTTTGCCTTTGGTTTTCAGCATAGGCTTGACCCAATACGACTGGTCATTTCCCATTCTGTTTTGTAATAATCACAAAATGCCTACACTTCTAATTCTGTCTGCCACTGGTCCCTGACTGGCCTCCTTTTCCAGGCCGCTTGGCTCCCATAGACACGCTCTCTGTGTACCCCACTTTTAAATATCAGAGAATTGTGGAAAAGTATGAGGAAAACTTGCTCAAGCACATGTGAATTCTGGTTTCTAGCTTTCCTAATATCGGCCTCATTCTCCAGAGTATCTCATCTTTCACACTTACTGCATTTCATCTTTTCTACGTTTGACGAGGTTTGTTTTTTCCAGGCAGGATACTGTCCTATCTGGCATGCAACATAAACTCAGTGCAGTGTGAATCCCTTTGCTTTTCGGAGAGTCTTCTTTTTTTCTTTTTCTTTTTTTGGTTTTAACAATAAGTAGAAATGTTTTCCACATTGTCACTGTCATTTTAGTATATGTGAAGCATTTCCCATTTGTTTCTAAAGTCATTTCAAAATACTGGAATGTAACCATGAGAAATGATAATTTAAGAAAAAAAATATACATTCTTATTAGTGTAAGCCAAACCACAGTTCTGATTCTAGTCTGAATCGATTTTACTTCAGCCAAGAAACCGGTCATCCACATATTGCAACACATAAGTTTTTCAGAAGAAAAAGTTCCACTGCTATTTATTTAATAACTATTAGAACAATGACCATTTAAGATATTAAATCTTTTTATGAAAAAGATTATCACCTGACCCTTGGCTAAACTACACACAGGGTATCAAGAAAAACATGACAAAGCAGGAAGAACAAAGGGCAATGTGAAACACAGAATGACATGCCGTAATGTTAAATTATATATTTCCAATAAAATACTATTTTGTCCATCATTTTTATAGTTTAAACTTTCACTCTTCCTTCTATATCCTAACCAGCTAAATACAACCACTGACCATTTTATCCAGACAAGTGACAATCTATTTATCCCTTCAGCCCCCTACTTATCAATCCGTCTACTAACCTTTACTGATTAGTTACTTTCCTCAAGTCCCTGTGCTAAAGCTGAGCGGCACTCAAAGATGGTTAATCTAGAAATGACTGCTTTTCCATTCAGTTGAGCAAAGGGATCTATGTTTCTGAGTAAGAATGTAGACTTAGAGTCACAAAGATCTTAATTCAAACCCCAGCTCTGCTAATTACTAGCTATGGGTTATTTACACTTTCTTTAAACTCCCTTTACCTGAAATTACTATTTGTAAAATGAAGATAATAAATCTACATTAGATGGTTGGAGGATGTTTAACACTGATTATTATTCAATCTGTTTTTTGGCCTCATGAATGGTAACTATCATTATTCCAGAGATAAGAAAAACAATTACACAAACTGACGAAATCGTCAAGCATTATGGATGAAGAGAAGGATACAGGAACATCAGCAGAGTACAATGACATAAAAAGAAAGCAACCAAGGGATGAGGTTTAAGGTTTTTTTTAAGGTATAAATCAAATGCTAGGAGGGAAAAATGAGGAATCTGAACATCTCTGCCTATTGGTTCATCCTAGAAATCTATGAGAACGTATGACTGGGTGAAGTTATTTTTACTTAATGCCACTCACACCTAGAAGCAATGTCATGGCAGAAGTAAGTGAAATAAATAGGAAATATAGACAGATACAGATTCAGGGATAGAGTCAGAGATAGAGACAGAATTACAGACAGATATAGCAATATAGAGATGTATAGGCATATACTGGAGCATAACTCAAGAGACACTGAGGGTTTGGTTCCAGATCTCTGCAATAAAGTGAATGACAATAAAATTAGCTAAATGAATGTTTTGGCTTCTCCCTGCATACAAAAGTTTGTTTACACTATATTATAATCTGTTAAGTGTGCAATAGCATTATGTCTAAAAAAACCCAACGTACATACCATAATTTAAAAAAAGACTCCAATGCTGAAAAAAATGCTAGGCATCATCTGAGCCTTCAGCAAATTGTTCTTTTGGCTGGTGGAAAGTCTTGCCTCAACGTTTACAGCTGCTGACTGATGAAGACAGTGGTTGTTGAGGGTTGGGGTGATTATAGTAATTTATTAAAAATAACAATGTAGTTTGCTGCATCAAATGACTCTTCCTTTCATAAATGATTTCTCTGTTGCATATGATGCTGTTGGATAGCATTTTCCCTACAGTAGAACTTTTATTTATGTATTTATTTTTTTCAAATTGGGACTCAGTCCTCCCAAACCCTGCTGCTGCTTTACCAAATTTATATAATCTAAATCCTTTGTGTCATTTCAACAATCTTCACAGCATCTTCACCAGGAATAGATTCCTTCTTAAGGAACTACTTTCCTTGCTCATCCATAGGAAGAAACTTCTTATCAGTTCTTATAAGTTTGATCATGAGATCACAGCAATTTAGGCCCATCTTCAGGCTCCACTTCTAATTCTACATCTCCTGCTATTTTCACCACATCTGCAGTTACTTCCTCCATGGGAGACTTCAACCCCTCCGAGTTTTCCATGATGGTTGGAATCAACTTCTTCCAAACCGCTGATTATGTTGGTATTTTGGCCTTTTCCCAAGAATCACAAATGTTCTTAATGGCATCTAGATGGCGATTCCTTTCCAGAAAGTTTTCAACCGAATTTGCTCAGATCTGTCAAAGTAATCACTGCCTATGACTTGAAAGTCAAAATGACTCCTTGATTCATGGGCTGCAGAATTAATGTTATTAAACATGAAAATAAAATTAATCTCATTTTACACGTCCATCAGAGCTCTTGGGTGACCAGATGCATTGTCAATGAGCAGTCATATTTTGAATGGATTTTCTTTTTTCTGAGTAGTTCTTAACAGTGGGCTTAAAAATGTAAACTATTTTGTGAACAAATACGCAGTCATCCAAGTTTGTTGTTCCATTTCTAGAACACAGGCAGAATAGATTGAGCATAAGTTTTAAGGGCCTTGGGATTTTCAGAATAGTAAATGAGCACTGGTTTCATCTTCAAGTTCCCTTCTGCATTAGCCCCTAAGAAGAGAGTCAGACTGTCCTTTGAGGTTTTGAGGTTAGGCACTGACTTCTCTCTAGTTATCAAAGCCTTAGGTGGCATCTTCTTCCCATATATGGCTGTTGTGTCTACACTGAAAATGTGTTGTTTAGCACAGCCACCTTCATTAATTATCTTAACTAGACCATCTGGTAACTTGCTGTAGCTTCTATATCAGTACTTGCTGCTTCCCCTTGTACTTGTATGCTATGGGAAAAGCTCCTTTTCTTCAACCTCATGAATCAACCTCGGCTAGCTTCCAACATTTCTTCTACAGCTTCCTCATCTCTGTCAACCTTCATAGAATTGAAGACAGGGCTTTGCTCTGGGCTAGGCTTTGGTTTAAGGAAATGTGGCTAGTTTCATCTTCTATCCAGACCACTAACACTTTCTCCATAGCAGCAATAAAGCTGTATCCCTTTCTTATCATTCGTGATCACTGGACTAGCACTTTTAATTTCCCTGAAGAACTTTTCCTTTGCATTCACATCTTGGCTCTTGCATGCAAGGGACCTAGCTTTCTGCCTGTCTCAGCCTCTGATGTGTTTTCCTCACTAAGCTTAATCATTTCTAGCTTTTGATTTGAAGTGAGAAACATGTGGGGCACCTGGCTGGCTCAGTCAGTATTTTATACAATTCTTGGTCTAGGTAAAGGTTGTGAGTTCTAGCCCCATGTTGGATGTAGAGATTACTTAAAAAAATAAATAAATAAAATCTGTAAAAAATAAATAAATCAAAATGTTACTCTTCCTTTCACTTGAACAGTTAGAAGTCACTGTAGAGTTATTCACTGGCCTAATTTCAATATTGTTATTGAAGATACACAACGATGTTCAAGGAGTAGAGGGGCCTGAGGAGAAGACAGGAGAATGGCTGGTCAGTAGAACACTCAGAACACACACATTTATCAGTTAAATTTGCTCTCTTATATGGGCACAACTTGTGGTGTCCCAAAACAATTACAATAGTAATATCAAAGATAACTGATCACGTATCATCATAAAAAATATAATAATAATGAAAAAGTTTGAAATGTTACAAGAATGACCAAAATCTAACACAGAGACATGAACTGAGCAAATGCTGTTAGAAAAATAGCACCAATAGACTTGCTTAACACAGGCTGGCCGCAAATCTTCAACTTGTAAAAAACACCTCTGAAATACAATAAACTGAAATGCAATAAAACAAGGTATGACTGTATGTATGCACACACACACACACACACACACACACACACACACATATGCTCACGGACTATGCCTTTCCCATACTAATGTGACTTAACAACTGACACACTGAATATTAACTTAGAAAACACTGAACACTGAGAATCTTCAAATGAAGAAGTGTTGTTAACCTTTTGCTGGTGTTCTTATTTCTGATGGAAATAAAATGTACAACTACTTCTTTAGTTTCCAGGTGGTGAATGATGGCAATTATTTCTCTAGCATCCTCATATTACAGATGAAAGAACAAGAAAATAAAATAAGAACAAAAATATAAAGAAAGTGGAGAAATAAGTTAGAAGAGATCTGTATGACATCATTTATATGTGGAACCTTATAAAAATAAACAAAAGAAAACAACAAAACACTGACCTCATGGGTACTGAGAACCAACTAGTGATTGCCAGATGGGGGGCGGGGAGGGGTGAAATGGGTAAAGGGGGCCAAAATTACAAACTTCCATTTACAAAATTCAACAGTCCTGAAGCTACAATATACACCATGGTGACCATAACTAATTATATTGTATTCTGTATTTGAAAGTTGTTAAGAAATACAAAACAAAACAAAACAAAACAAAAATAACAAGGTTAACCATTAAGTGTCTCTTACCATCATGCATTTAAGGCTATCTGTTACAACTTACCAGCTCCAGTGAAAATATATCTCTAAAGTTTATTATATAGTTTACTTGAACTGTTATTAAAAAATGGAAAATTCCAAAATAGGAAGACAGTTCAGGTGGTCTCCATTTGTAATGGACGGTGTATAGAATGTAAAGTTAGAGAAATCTGGAGACTCAAATTACAGCTGGCTTGGTGCTATTAGAATCTGACTTGCATGTTTGAAAGTAATTATATTTTAAAGGCAGTTTTCAAAATTAACATCAGATAATCCCTTTGGGTTATTATAGATCCACAAAAGTTTGGTTTTTAAACTACTATTATTAGCAGCATAATGATCAGGATACTTGTCAGAAAATACTTAGTTTACACAAATGTAATCTAAGATAAGTAGGTGAATTTAAAAAATGAAAGCAATGATAGAGAACATCCTGTGTAATTATGTTTCTCTTGTGAATTTCACATTCTATTGAATTTTCCCTCTTGAAGATCTTTATGCTTCAAATATTACATTAACACAGGTTTCATGCAATTCATTTTTAGCCCAGAGTCTATGCATTTCCTCCTTTCAAATAAGAAGTCTTTAAAAAACTAGTTTTCTGCTAAATTACAGATGCTACTAAATTATAACTTTAAAACTAAACAGGTTTTATAAACTGTATATATGAATACATAATTTCAATCTTTTGAAAATTATGATAGAAATATGATTATTGAAGAAATGCAATAAAGATAAAGAGTACAAAATAGTGAAACATTCCAAAAAAATTAAAATATGGTCTGAAGTGTTTTATAAGTTTCTATCTGGGGTCTCCCTACTTATTACATTTCTCTTAATTAGAAAAAATCTGAATAGAAAAAGAATATGGCTAAAACTTAACAATATTTAAAAATAGTTTATTTCAAATAATAATTACTTTTAAGAGATACATACATTAGTTTGAACTATATGAACATGCCATCAGGCAGAAACCCACCAAATATCAGACATTTCCTATAAAATTACAGTTTAGTAAAACAATTGCCATATATATTCATATCATTGGCAGTGATATGGAGACCTTCAGAGGACAATTCTATACTTTAAATTCACACTTTGTTATAAAGATACTTTGCTACATCCTAAACGTCACTGAGAAAGTGTATTTTCTGGTACTTTTCTCAGGTGCTTATTGTAAATCAGGAGTACTAATAGAATACTCAATAATTCTGTTTTTCTTAAAAGTATTCAAGCAGGGCAAGGATGAGGAGCTGACATCAAATTATGCCTACCTTGCCTATTTTACTTCACTTTCATTTCATTCCTAAATTAATGGAAATGAGACAAATCCCCATTTTTAATTGCAAGTGTCCATTCATAATTCAATAAATATATCCTTCCACTTATTTGTCTTATGCCATTGTCTTTGTGCCTTATGACAAAATCCAGATATCTCTGAGAACATGGTACTTTTAATACTTTTAAGTACATTTTTGCAATATTGACATCAGAATATGCCTGTATATCCTAGAGAATAAGAATGGCCTTATTTTTATCTTGGTACACAGTATCTGAAAAATGAGCATGTTAAATTGAATTACATTCCTTAAAACAGACTCTAAGATTAAGGAAACACAAAATAGTAAGTACTTTAAAACATATTAAGTTCAGTCACAAATGGAAAATTTTGGATGCCTATGTTTCTAGTAGCAGTACATTATTTATAGGAATTCAGCTGTATTTACCCACAATAAAGGAAAACCTCATAAAATATCACTTACTAAAATTAATTTGTAGCAAATCACCTTTTGGATATATTGAGTAAGGATTTACATTTTCTCAGTGTGAAACCTATATGAAAAAAAAGGATTACCTTTGTTTTTGTGCTGTATTTTTTTTTGTTATTTCTGACAAAGTTATGAGTGCATATAATTGTAACATCCAATGCTGCAGAAGGGCTTATAATGAAAACAAGTCTCTTGCCATAGTTGTACCCCCTACAACCTTCTCCACTAAAATCAAATCCAAAACTCTCCTTTTGGTTGCCTACAAAAGTCTAATAGCATGATGACACAGCTATAGAAGATATACAAGCTATATCAACATACAAGACTATACACAGTCTTCTGTTAAGATAGTTGAAACTTAGCTCACATATTCCAACACCATCTCTACTCACAACATATTAACACATCACTCTAGTTCCTGCTGGAAACTTAAACAACATATTTAAAACTCAATTTTCTAGGGCCCCTGGGTGGCTCAGTCGGCTAAATGTCTGACTTCAGCTCAGGTCATGATCTCACAGTTTGGGAGCTGGAGCCCCGCATCAGGACCTGTCCTGACAGTACGGAGCCTGCCTTGGGTCTTCTATTTCCCCCTCTCTCTCTTCCCCTCCCCAGCTTACACTCTCCCTCCCAAAAATAAATATTTAAGAAAATTTAAAAAACCCACAATTTCCCATTTCATTTGCCTAGATAGAGCATCCTTTGGCTCCACCATTTTGTAACATGAGGACATAAGCACTCATCCTAACCTCATCCCTGTCCTCTGCTCACCAACTCTCCCTATTAGCTTTTATCTGTATCTTTAGTTTTACTGAGATTCAGATTTCATATTTTTTTTCTGTAAATGTAGTCACATGTTCTGTGTTTAGTCATAACTATTGATTCTAGAAGAAAAAAAATCCATCAAACCATTAGAACTGTTTACTTACATTAGTATGATTAGGAAAATAATACATACAATATAGCCAATTAGTATAGTAGGGATACATTTCCTTCTCCCTTTTTACAACGTTCTATTTAATGTATTTTTAAATTTGAGTACAGTTGGTACAATGTCACATTAGTTTCAGGTGTACAACATAGTGATTCAACATCTCTATACATTATGCTAGGCTCACTACCTGTGTAGCTACCATCGGTCACCAAAGAGCACTATTATAATATGACTGAATATATTCCCTACGCTGCACCTTTTATCCCTGTTAACTTAACCATTCAGTAACTTAAGCCTAAATCTCCCACTCCCTTTCACCCATTTTCCTCATCCTCTATTTTATAGATCTGATTCTGCTTTTCATTTGTTAATTCATTTTTATTTTTTCTTTAGATTCCACATATAGGTGATTATTTTTTTTAGATTCCACATATAAGTGAAATCATATGGTATTTCTGTCTCCGTCTGACTTAGTCACTTAGCTAAATACCTTCTAGGTCCATCTATGTTCTCAGGAATGGCAAGATCTCATCCTTTTTCATGAATGTGTAATATAATGTCCTAATTTTTGATTCACTTAATAAATTTCAAATTTATTCAACACTTTTATAATTCAAAATTACTGGTTATCTCACAGTTTTCTAAATTCTCTATCATACTATCCATCTCTTGGATTCTCATGGGATGCTTTTTTTTTTTTAAGTTTTTTTTTTCAAGTTTATTTATTAGGCAGAGAGAGACAGCAGGGGAGGGGCAGATAGAGGGAGAGAGAGAGAATCCTAACCAGGCTCTGCAATGCCAGCACAGAGCCCAACTGTGAGATTGTGACCTAAGCCAAAGTCAAGACTCAGACACTTAATCGAATGAGTCACCCAGGCGAGCCTGCTTTACTCTTGACTGTTTCTACACAGTGATAGAGATTTCATCATGAAAATTTGTCTTCCTGCTCTTCTCTGCTTTCTGGATTACAAAGTTTCCTGGCTCTTGAGTTAATCGTCTATTTTGCTGAAGCACATCTACAACAACTTCCAAAGAAAGAATTTGTGTGTAAGGTACCTTCTGAATCACTGCACATTTGAATTTTTTTTTTTTTGTCCTCATATTTGAATGACAGTTTCTCTAGGTATCAAATTCAAGATTGAAAATACCTCCCCAACATTTTTAAAGGGTCTGTTGACTTCTAGCACATAGTGCTAGTAGTATGAATCTCATGCTATTTTCCACTTTTTTTTTTTTTTTTTTTTGACTGTGTTTTCTCTTTTCTCTCTGAAAGCTTTTCAGCTCTCACTGCCTGTCCCTTTCCTTTTTGGTTTCTGAAAGTGTGCAAGGACTTGTCAAGTAAAGGTCATTCAATGTGACTACATACATGGTGGTCCATTTTAATATCTGTTCTTCAATGTTTCTATTATTCTTTCTTATTTCACCAGCCCCTACTTATTCTGTTATCCCTCTAGAAAGCCAAGGAATCAGATGTTGTATTTTATTTTCTGGTTCCACCTTCTACTTTTTGTTTTTATTTTTATTTGTTCTTGTGTTCTAATTTTCAGGGATTTATCCAATTTTATACTCCAATCCACATTAATATCTTTGGAACCATATTTTTAAATTCCAAGGCTATTTTTTTGTTCACTAATTACTTCTATTTCATTCTATTTAGCCATTTTGCTTGTTTACTTCTTTAATGAAATATATTACCTAATCTTTCTGGTAATAAAAACTAGGAGTGGATTTGGTTTTTTGTTCTTATTTTTGGTTCATTTTATATTTATTACAGGCCTTTAATTTTCTCTGTTTAATCCTTGATTAGGTTTTGTTTGATTTCTCCGATTTTTTGTTACTGTATTTGTCATTACTTGTTTGTTTTTGTTGTCATATATAAGAAGGAAGCAAAAAAGTAAAATAAATAAACAAACAAACAAACTGAAAATAATTAGTATTTAGTTACTAACCATGGAGGCAAAAGAGAACCCATAATGGGAAGTTGTATTACCTAATACTTGAGAGGCTCTAGAAATCAGATCTAGAGTTCAGATAGAAGTTCTAGCACTGAGCAGCTATGTGATTGTAGACAATTTGTTTTTCCTCCCTCAGTCTCAGTTTCCTGATCTCTAAAATATGGCTAATTATTACACTGACTTATCAGCTTACTGTGAGCATTAACTTATATAAGATATATAAATGAAGCAATAAGTAACTGCTGGGGCACCTGGGTGGCTCAGTTGGTTGAACATGTGACTCTTGATTTTGGCCATGATCTCATGGTTTGTGAGTCTGAGGCCTGTGTTGGGCTCTGCACTGACAGTGTGGAGTCTGCTTGAGATTCTCTCTCTCTCGCTCTCTCTGTACCCCTTCCCCACATGCATTCTCTCTCTGTCTCTCTCTGTCTCTGTCTCTGTCTCTGTCTCTCTCTCTCTCTCTGTCACACACACAAAATACATAAACTTTTTAAAAAGAGGTATATAACTGATATGGAACAATGTCTGGTACTATGGAAGAAAACATTTGGAATAAAATCCAAACCTGTCCATAGTCTCCTACCGAACTAAAACAATTACTACTGCAAAAAGTGACATTGATTTTCTGAGGTAAGATTTTTCTAGGGGTGCCTGGGTGTCCCAGTCAGTTAAGTATCTGACTCTTGATTTTGACTCAGGTTATGATCTCGCAGTAGTGGGATCAAGCCCTGTGTTGGGCTCTGTGCTAAATGGGAAGCCTGCTTGGGATTTTGTCCTCTCCTTATGCCCTCTCCCCTGATTACACACATTCTCTCCCTCATTCTCAAAAAAACTTTTTTTAATAAAAAACCAAAAAATAAAAAAATAAAAATTATAAAAATTGTAACAAATAATTTTTCAAAATAAAAGAAAAAAGACTTTTTTTAATCAACTACTTCTGTATGAAGCATTAAAATATGAAGAAATAAATGTTATGAATCTATGTTATCAAATGTGGGCTGAATTTTTTTTCCAAGTAGACCTTAATATTATGTCTTTTAATTATATCCAGAAACTTCTCTTTTTATATCCATTGTTTCTTTGTTTTGGTATGAATTTTCAAATAAAAATTTATCTTCAAAATACTTGGCGACATTTTGCTTTCCAAAATGTAAGTCTGAGGGGTGCCTGGGTGGCTCACTTGGTTGAGCTTCCAACTCTTGATTTCAGCTCAGGTCATGATCCCAGGGTCATGGGCTTCAGCCCTGCATTGGGCTCCACACTGAGTGTGGAAACTTCTTGAGATTCTCTCCCTCTCCCTCTGTCACTCTCCCCAACTTGCGTTCTTTCTAAAATTAAAACTAAATTAAATTTAAAAAAGACAAAAATAGGGGCGCCTGGGTGGCTCAGTCAGTTAAGCCTCCAACTTTGGCTCAGGTCATGATTTCATGGTTAGTGATTTCAAGCGCCACACCAGGCTCTGTGCTGACAGCTCGGAACCTGGAGCCAGCTTTGGATTCTGTATCTCCCGCTTTTTCTCTGCCCCTCCCCTGTTCGCAATCTGTCTCTGTCTCTGTCTCTGTCTCTCTCTCAAAAATAAATAAACATTAAATATTTTTTTAAAAAGACAAAAGTATGTCAGAAATAAATCAGCATTAAGATTACTCAAAGAGAGGAGCACCTGGGCGGCTCAGTCGGTTCTCTGGACTTTGGCTCAGGTCATGATCTAATGTCATGGGATCAAGCCCTGGAGCTCTGCACTGAGCATGGAGCCTGCTTTAGATTCTCTCTCTCCCCCTCTCTATCTCTATCTCCCCTTCTACCCCTCTTTCTGCACACACTTGAACTCTCTCAAATAAAAAATTAAAAAGAAAAAAAAAGATCACTCAGGGAGAGCAGACAGGGAAAGAATAGATAGGTAAATATAAATAAAGCCTTGGGAAGATATGGGAGGTGTGGTACAAAGACCCAGGAGCATATGCTCAGAGAACCTGGACCACATTCATCTCTCCCACTCTTGCTCCCACATACACACTCACAACCAGACCTTCACCTCCTCATTTGTAAATTGTGTTCAGATGCCTCAACAACTTCAAGATTCTAGAATCATATATCCATAAGTTAAAAGTTCTCTTTTGTGGCATCTTGGATAAAATATTCACATGGGAAGTTTATTTTTATATCTTAAAAAACTTCATCCGGTATGATTCTGAGATTTCTTAATATAACTTTATATACACACACACACACACACACACACACACACACACACATATATATATATATACACACATATATATATATATGTATATATATGTATATATATATATATGATAGATATTGAATACATATATATATAAAGCCTATCTAGTACTCTCTTCTACATCAAATTCTCTAAGATGATCTTTTGAAACCAACCTTAAAGAGGAATGATAAATGCCTTCATACATGTACCTCTAGGAAAGGTTGTGAACTTATTCCTATAGTTTTTCTAAGTTTAGAAATTGTTTTCTTACTCAACCACACTGACAGTAAGTTTAAGAGTATACTTGTGTCATCTCCACAAATGTGCCTTCTAGAATTCTGTTCAATTCAGTCTCACTGGAGTTAAATCTGCTTTAAGGAATATTAACTATGATGATATTCAAGTTAATCATGAATAACTAAATAGATTTATCTTGCTGTCAGTCTCAGCTCAGTTGAATACATTGAGCATGTAAAATTTAAGGAGTTTAAAAATGGTAAGTTTGCTAATTAGAAAAGTCATTTTAGGTGTCAAAAACCTTCCAGTCCCATGGATGTTTATATATGGATTAAAACTTTTCCATTTGACATATTATTGAAAGAAGGCAATAGTGCCAAATTATTGACAAACAAAGGACAAGGAAATAAAAGTTTGGAAGTTTACAGGCAAATTACTTCAATGGGTTAGAGCGGTTTTGTACAATAGGATGTTGACTTTGTAGTTTCATATTTCTAGAAAGCCTCCTGTTCTGCTTTTATTGTTGGCTTTGTATATTCAGTCTTATTATCACTTTCTCTAATATTGAATAACTTCATAAAGTGACATATGGTAAGGACATTTATCATGGTGAGCACTGCAAAAAGTACAGAATTCTCAAACCATTATGTTGTATACCTGAAACAAATATAACATTGTCAATTATGTTAAAAAAAAAATAGCAACAGCAGCCTTCCTTGATCAGTCATTTGCTATCATATTACCCCTTTAGTTTCTTTCAAAGTATTATAATAATCAGTGGTCAATGATTATGTCACTTCTTTCTTTACTTCTTAACTGCCTCCCTCCCACAATTGACTACAAGTTCCATGAATTAGGGTATTTTACCTGTAGAATTCTCTAGTTTATCCCTACCACTGAGCACAATGTCTGGCACACAGTATGAGCTTAATACATATTTTAAATAAATAAAAGAAAACCTGGTCACACATTTTACCTATTTGGGAACAATTTTCATACTCATCTCTGACCCAAAGAAGTACAAAAAATTCTTATCAACTCCTTTATATAATTTCTCTTATAACAGATATTATATTAGTTAAGGGAATATTATCCCATAAGCTAAGTACCTTAACACATAGAAGTTTATTCCTTACTCATATAAAGTCCATGATTGATACCTTGATGGCATAGTTTTAGGGACTCAGGCTTCTTCCTGAGACCCTGACATGTTTAATACTTGGCATCAAAGGTTGTCACTGGAAGAGGAAAGAACAAGAATGGTACATGACATGTTTTCAGCACTGCCAGTAACCTTCTACTGGCCAGAATTCAGCCACATACCCGCCTGTACTCAGTGACTGACATAGTTGGTCTGCAATCACAATTTAGTGAATACATTGTGTTGAGATAGATATCTTAGATTCACATTTTAAGGATGTCTTATAAACTAATAATTGTATGTCAAGTCTACAGTGTTTCAGTTTTGTTTTGTTTTGTTTTTTGTCCCATAGCATCAACAAGTATAAATGTGAATGTTTTTTAGATTAAGAAAAATGAACTAATTGACAGTCTTAATGAGCTAGGAGACAGGGGGCTTGTTAGACAGAATAGGGTTAACTGGCCCTTGGATTCAGAACTGAAAAACAGGAACCTTAGCTGCACCACCACCATCACCACCAGACCACATCCTGGTGGGCAGAGATAAGATGGAAGGAACTGTCAAGAAAACAACCCATGGACTACAGTCTTCTGTCCTATAAAAGCAGCGCCGACCAGGCGTGCCTGGATGGCTCAGTCGGTTCAGCTTCTGACTTTGGTTCAGGTCATGATCTCCTACATGGTGGGTTCAAGCCCTGGGTCAAGCTCTGAGCCTGGAGCCTGCTTTGGATTCTGCATCTCCCCCACCACCCCCTCTCTGCCCCTCCCTTGCTCACACTCTATCTCTTGCTCTCAAAAATAAATAAATACATAAAAACTTAAACAAAATAAAATAAACTTGGTCCTAGCATTGCTACTAGCCTTGTTCATTGATTCCATTCTTTGACTCCATCAGAACACAATCCCAGGTTGGGGAAAGGTGGTTATATTTAGTATTGATAATTTAACTCCACACATAGTACAAACCCTCTCAAGTCTTATCTGCTTACAAATATTTGACAAATCTCCATAAATGCCCTACTTTCCCATGCGTGCTTATATGTTATAAATGAGTTATTCCACAAGACTATTATCAATCACATTTGATAGATAAGAAAGTTGAGTCAGTATTACCATGGCATGATAAGTAAAAGATCTTTCTAGGTCTCTGAACTCTTGCCACTTATTTGTTTTTACTATTCCACTGTGCTAATTTTTTTTTTTTAACGTTTATTTATTTATTTTGAGAGAGACAGAGAGAATGAGTGGGTAGGAGCAGAGGGAAAAGGAGAGAGAGAGAATCCCAAGCAGGCTCTGCACTGTCAGCACAAAGCCCACAAGGGCTCGACCCCACAAATTGTGAGATCATGACCCAACTCAAGAGTCTGAAGCATAACCAACTAAGCCTCTCAGGTACCCCAAGAAAGGTAAACATTCTTAAGGAAGAAAATGTGAAAATAAACAATGATAGGAATATAAAGAAATAATGGGTATAAAAATCTCCTATGATAACAGTTTCACGAGGTACCAGAAGAATTAGAATCAAACTGATGTTGGGATTGATTTAATCACTATTGTTAAAAACTTTTTTTGAGTATATTTTAAAGATCTTATTGGCTTTCTTCAACCATTTATGAATCAAGTAGCATCCAATCTAGCACATAAAAAAGGAGCTCTGAGTTGCTGTACAAAATGTAAAACTTTTATAGGCAGAAGGGAGTCTGACCAGGAAGTTATACCAGCAAAAGGTGGATTAGTTGTGAAAAGGTCACTTTCCCTTAGGGGACAGCAGGAGTCCATCAGGCAGACTATCTCACTAGTGCTGACCAGGAGACTCCTGATTGACGGGTTTCAGATTCTATTTCTGGGAGAGGCCAAAACTATAATTAGGTTAAGTCTTGGTTTGGGGTCATGTGGCTTAGCAGATTCCATTTTGGGCCTGTTATCTTGTTTTTGACACTATGAAATCAGATAAAGTGACTTTTATGTTTATTGAGATATTTTTAGCAAAAGAGAAACTGTGGGGATTCCTAAATAGGACACATTTTGAGATCACATCATCCTGACTTTGGTTCCTTGCTCTGCCACTTGATAGCTCTGAGTATGTATGTACCTAGTCTGTGTGGACTTGAACTTTCTCATTCACCAAAGTTATTAATAATCTTTACCATATATATACATCTCAACAGCTTAAAGTGTCTAGCACAGTGTCCTGACACACGATAGATCATGAAACTTGTATCATTGACATACGGCATTATGAAGATAAATCCCCCAGTCTCTTGACACAAACACATTTCAGTTTTATCATTTTCTCTTGTTACTTTTTTAGCCTTTCTATGCAGTCTGGACTTCATGTGATCAGGGGTGTCTGAGAAGAATTTAGCATTTGAATTGAACATTATCACTGTCTTGCCAATTTTAAGCTCTGGATAATCACTCTTTAAATTTTTTTTTTTTTTCAACGTTTTTTTGTTTTTTTTTGTTTTTTTGGGGGGGGACAGAGAGAGACAGAGCATGAACGGGGGAGGGGCAGAGAGAGAGGGAGACACAGAATCGGAAACAGGCTCCAGGCTCCGAGCCATCAGCCCAGAGCCTGACGCGGGGCTCGAACTCACGGACCGCGAGATCGTGACCTGGCTGAAGTCGGACGCTTAACCGACTGCGCCACCCAGGCGCCCCAATTTTAAGCTCTAGCTAATCACTCTTATTGAATTTATCCAATCTCATCACAGAAACTTGCCTAAGAATATTACATCCATTCTCAAAACTACTAAAATCAGTGCTTTCACTAATCGTCAAGACTCCCGTCCTACCTCCAACATACCCAGTTGTTGCTGGTTTTAATTTTAGGTAAACATGTGTGATTTCTCAACGTTCCCCACCCCCCAAAATTAATCTCTACTCTTCCTAGTCTCCAACTACATCTTCCAGAATGTAACAGTGTAATACAAAGGTACTTCCTTCACTGTCCCTGATCCTCTAAAGAAAAATAATCTCAAGCTCTCTCTCCCTTGTTGTTTGTTTTTCATGTGTGTGTGCACAAGTGCATGTATATATTTGATGTAGATCTTCTTATGTTTTTGTGTGTATATGTTAGTGGGCATATATTTGCCTGTAAGGCTGTGTGGTATTTTGTGTGTCCACTTCGCTTGAGTTCATGTGTGTATGTGTCCTTTTATCTCCTCTACCATTCCAACAGTTAAAGCCTAAAGAGAGTTCTCACTTATTTTTCTATGGAACCCCATTGTGGTACAAATTTTATAGATGCTCAGCAAATATTTGAATAAATAATTATATTTTGTATCTATCAACTATAATCTTTTTCCTTATCACATAAACCCCAGTATCTAAACATATTGACAAAAAACGTAATCACGCTGGATTGAATATTTTAATATGCCTTTCTTTAGATGGAACTGGTATAACCGAGTCTGGAATTCAACATACTATTAACATATTTTTGAAACTCATTAATCCAGGCCAGAGAAAAATGAGGCTACATTTTTTTTCTAACTTGTGAATTGGAGCATGAATACAAGATCAAAATGTATTTTTCAAAATAATGAAAAAGATTCATGATACACACTGCTGGTTTTTCAAGTACAGTAACACTTTATTCTATAGCACAATTTCAAAAATAAAAGCTTTTCTAAAACAATACCACTTTCTAATAGCAGAGTTAAGCATACAAGGTAAGATCAACAAAAGTCTTTATAGAGAAGAGAAATATCTACAAATTGATCAAGTCATAATTACTCGAATTCTATTTCTTAGAGGCTCTTGATAATTTTTTAAAAATACTATTTAAAACCTTCTTTTTAAAAAGTAACAGCTTTACAGAAATATAAATCATATGCCATATAATTTTCCCACTTTAAGTGTACAATTCATTGGTTTTTAGCATATTCATAGAGTTGTACAACCACAAAACCTAATTTCAAATATTTTCATTACTCCTAAATGAAACTCTGTACCCATTTCTTCCCACTTCTACCCTCCAACCCTAAAAAGCCACATCTTCTACTTTCTGTCTTTACAGAATTGTCTATTTTGGAATTATGTATGAATAGAACATAATTTTATCTTTTGTGACTAGCTTCCTACACTTAACATACAATTTTCAAGGTTTATCCATGTTTAATAAGCATTTCATTCCTTTTTTGGCATAATAATATTCCATTGTGTGGATATATCACATTTTGTTTATCCATTGATCAACTGATTGATAATTTGAACAGCTTTTACTTTTGGTTTCTATGAATAATGCTTCTATGAATACTCACATACATTTTTATGTATATGTGACAAACATTTTTAATTTTCCTGGGTATATACTAGGAATGGAATTCTGGAATCATATATAAAATATGTTTTAATGATGCCTCTTCCCAGCAATTATATGTATTTTTATAACATAATTTTTAATTGGGTGTTTTGAGGTCACTTTATTTAGAACACTGAAATGTGTTTCATATTTATTTCAACCTAATAAAGGTAGCTAATTCAGAAGAGTCAGCTAAGAATTTGATTAGAAGAGAAATATTGCTACATAAGTAAAATTTGAGTTTCTGCTAATATTTAAAATTTGATTTAAAAATCATGTCTAAGTTATAAATTATATAATCAAAAAATCTAAAGATACACTGCAATATAAATCATATCAAGTGCTAATTTCCACAGGCATATATTAGAGGATATTGTGATGTCCAAATTGAATAACTTGTCATGGACAAGTGCCAAATAGTTCCCAGTTCAAACATAAAAACCGTTATTTTCACCAGCATAGTGCAATTAGCGGGTACGACCTCTAAGCAATCTACCAACCACTGTGGTGGTATAGTCTCTCTTACATAGCCCATCCAAAGGACCCCAGAGCCAAGACGAAGGTTAAGAGAAGGATAAGAGTACATGTGCTTCATTTACCTCCAGATTTTAAGAAATTGGGGAAATATGCAATTCCCAGGTACAACCATGAAATAACAGAGCAAATACCTCTGACAGGTGGAAACTGCACTCAGATTCCAGAAAATATCAAAAAAAGCTGAGGAAAGTTAAAAAGTTTTAATACAACAGCATTACTTTTCTCTTTTTCTAAATATTCACAGTAGAATGGACTCATTTCATCATCTTCTAGAGCTGTTATTTTTAGTCTACTCTGAATTATACTGGATAGAGGAAAATATGGGGCATTCAAGGACAAGTGGGGGGTAGTAGCAAAAGGGCAGTTCAAAACCATCAAACAAATCTATATCCAAGGAGAGTAGTTTAGCACAAGGGTACTGCTTAGTGAATCATCTTATAACATGAGATTTTATATTTGAGTTGGGCTTATTTGTAACAAAGGATCTCTTTAAATTTCATACTTGGGTGAGAGATAAGAGAAAAAACATCAAGAAGAAATACATCAAATATCTAGTCAAAAAGAGGAGGATACACTTTAGCTTTATTTCTTTCATATGAAAGACACATGCCATTCCCTTACTGATAAGGGCAAGTGATGGTTATAAGAAGAGGCTGATAAATTTATTTATGCCTGTAGTGTTTAATTGAAGAAAAACCACAGAGCAGAAGTAGCTCATAATCAATGTGAATAGCCAACCTACACACAGAGAGAGAAATAAAACCTACATTTGACATCTTCCCAGAAGTAGTGCAATGCTAGCTTAGAGGACCCAGGGCTGAGGCAGGTCACCCTGAAGATGAATGGAAATGTGGATTCACAGTGCAAAATGGAGTGTAAATGCAGTTTACCCAACCCTGTAGGTAGCACAGGAAAGTCTAAATAGTGGTCAAGAAGTATATAGGGGGAGGTATACACGGACATAGTTAAATAGAAATGAAGTTTTTATAACTTCCTTATGGTTTTGCTTTAAATTGGTGTCTTATCTATACTAATTTTTTAAGGTAGGCTCCATGCCCAATGTGGGGCCCGAACTCACAACCTCGAGATCAAGAGCTGGATGCTCTACCAACTGAGCTAGCCAAGTGCCTCTCTATACCAATATTTTAAAGAAAACACAGATTTATTCATTGTTCTGGTGATTTTAAAAGAGCTTATTGAAAACTGGTTCCTTGCAAAAGGGTTAAAAACACATTTGGTTAGGGGCGCCTGGGTGGCTTGGTCAGTTAAGCGTCCCACTTCGGCTCAGGTCATGATCTCACGGTCCGTGAGTTCGAGCCCCGCGTCGGACTCTGTGCTGACAGCTCAGAGCCTGGAGCCTGCTTCCGATTCTGTGTCTCCCTCTCTCTCTGACCCTCCCCATTCATGCTCTGTCTCTGTCTCAAAAATAAATAAACGTTAAAAAAAAAAAATTAAAAAAAAAACACATTTGGTTAATTATCAATAGCACTAAAACAAAATAGTAATTACACCAGCTGAAAACTTTTATTTACTAGAATTGTACCAAATAAATGCATATTTTGGCCAAATTACTTCGGGGCAAAGGTTAAACTCATTATTTGGATAAAGAAAAGGCCAAAATTGAATACTGATATTAATAGAATAAACATCCAGAATAAATATGATTTTTATTGTATTTTTTTAAACATGATTTTTAAATAAGCTACTCTATTACCATTTTGTTATTTAACTTTATTTAAATTTTAAATATTTGGGCTTATATTTGAAGGGCCCTTTCTCATCATGATTTGCTCTAAATTGCTCCCATAGCTACTACAATGCACAACTGCAATTGTAAATATTTGCTTATTTGCAACCTAGAACCATGCAGGAATGAGATATTTGTGACCAGCTCTGCCATTAAAGAGTACTGATAATGTAGAGTTAACTGTTTTTCCTTTTTCAATAATAATAACTCATTACGGTAGAGCAATCTTCACATCATCTTCTGTACTATAAGATCATTGGGGAAGATGTGATTTTTTTTCAAAATTAATGTTTATTTACATTTGAGAGAGACACAGAGAGAGAGACAGAATGGGAGGGGCAGTGAGAGACAGATACAGAATCTGAAGCAGCCTCCAGGCTCTGAGCTGTCAGCACAGGACCTGATGCAGGACTTGAACTCAGGAGCCTTGAGATCATGATCTGAGCAGAAGTCAGAGGCTTACCTGACTGAGCCTCCTAGGCATCCCAGCAAGATGCAATTTTATTCAAACAAATCACAAGCTTAACTTTCATATACTTCCTCAAGAAGATGCTTCCTAAATCAGACTAAGACTTTTGTCTCTGAAGTCATTTTTTAAAAATTTCTAATATTTTGGCAAAAACTTGCTGCCGCAAAGAATCCATTGAAAAAAATTATACATAAAACTTGAATTTAGAAATATAGCACTACACCAATGAAACTCGCTTTCAAGGCAAACAAATTGTTTCCAAACTTTCACTGGCATCTAAAATTTCACGTCATTTGTACTAATTTTAGCATCTCCCCTGAGGAAGAACGTTAGAATGCTTTACAAACAAATTCTATCCAAAAAATACCTGTATTCTCAAAGCACAGGAGTTTGACTCTAGCATATAAACTAATGCTTTTCTCCATGAAAATGTGATTGTTAATAAGTGTTTTATCTTGCCCAAAGCCAAATATGGCCCATCTCTGTAATGTTTGAAATATTACGGTGATAAGTATTTAACTGGTTAAAACAGGTGTTCTAGAAGTCTTCCAGATTTGAGTTCTTTTTCAATATAAAACAATTAACAAATTCCCACTTATTTGTATTTTCATTATTCACAGGTTAAAAAAAAATCCATGTGCAGATGAAGAACTAATTTTGCTCACCAAAGACTCACTGGGAGATCCATTTTCCTGACTGTAATTGAGTAACGACCATGTGTCTGGTACTGTTCTAGGTACTGAGGATACCAAAGGAAATAAACATCACTAGCAAGGAGAGAAGACGAAAGAAACCACTGATAAGTGCTTTGGGGAAATAAAATGGTGAAGATTGATAGGAGATGCTGACAAGAAAACCCCTTCCAGTAAATCAAATTAATCATCAGCATTTCTTTGCTCCTGGAAGCATTTCTTTAGAAACTAGATTCCTTTCTGAACTGTGATTTTGTTTTGACTACTACTCAAAGTGCCAAATAGATCTGTTTTGGCCATTTCCCTTCCATAAAAATTGTGCAGAACAAATCAAATACTGTAATGTCTCTAATGTTTGAGACAGTAATTTCTTTTGAAAACATTACAACCTGTGACATGTTTTACCATTAGATAATATGCTAAGAATATTCAGGATGTGGTCACATGAAATATATCTGGGAACATCCATTCAAATCTGTCCTACTTTGAATAACTATAATAGTGTTCCCTAAGAATGTTACACTCATCAGAAATATTTTACATGTAACCCAAAGTGTACAATATGATAACCTAATTAAAAGTTACAATCTGATGACACCTTAATTTTAATATGTGACAACATATGTCTAAAATCAAGAATCAAGAATAAGAAACTTCTGGCATTTTATCAAAGGGCAGATGCCAATAACAACACATTTCCAAACAAACAAAGCCTTGATATAATTTTTCTATCAGTTTGTATCAAGGTCAAAACATCATTCTCACCTAAGGTGATATGTGATTGTAAACTTCTCCAGAGTCCACTGCTTTCCATATATTAAAGAGCATCATTTATTTAAAAAAAAAACAGCTACTATTTCTTTCAAATTCCTTTAAAACCACAGATCAAAATATTTCACCTTGCTTCATATGAAATTCCCATTTCTCCCACTGTAGTCTTTCACTTATTCACTGTTGAGGATGAAAAGATGCTAAGCATAATGGTAGTGTTTAGCATTTAAATGTTATCTTGGCTTCCTCTATTTTGAATCAGTATTGTTTTTAAACACTTTTAGGGGCATTAGAAATGAATTGTGAAATGACATATTTTAAAGTGGTACCTGAAAAGAACCTCAAATGAAATCATCATTCTAAGAATTTTATCTAAAAGCAGAGAGACTAGAATATGACTTTTTCTCAAACCTCATTTTTGGTTATATTCTTTTTACTCTGCCAATCCTTGAAGGAGAATCTTAAAATATAATGAGAAATATGAACAGCAGACAGAAATCACTATCATTTAAAGCAACTTCAGATGAAATTCTCATCACATACAATATGAAAGGCAACATAAATACTCAAGCTTTTACTACAAAAGCTTGTTTACAAGCATCATTATAACTGCTAAATAGCTTGCTATTTTGTTTACACACTGTGTCTGGGTTATAAATATATGAATGAAAACTAATACATTACTTCTGAATATGCTGAAAGCATAATGACCTTTAAAGCAAGAATTGGGCTGGTCATGAATGAATTATTGTGCAAATCAAGATCTAATTGATTGGGCTTATTATAATTGGTTATAATAATAATTTGGGTTATTATAACAATTATCATAAAAAGAGCAGTTCCTACTCACTGAGTGCTAACTCTGAATCAAGGGTTTCCTATGCACTTTGTGCACATTATCTCACAGTGTAACACTCAAAAAATAACATGGCAGTTGGCAGTAATTCCATTAATTCCCACAGCCAATTTCATAATGTACGTACTATTATCTCCATTTTCCAGATGAGGAAATTGAGGCTTAGAAATATTAAATAACTGGTATAAGTCATGAACTTTGGATTTAATAAAAAGCAAACCTGGGGATCAAATTCAAGTTTATTTGTTTTTTAAAATTTTTTAATGTTTATTTTTTACGTTTTAATTTTTTTTTAGTTTTTTTTTTTTAATTTACATCCAAATTAGTTAGCATATAGTGAAAAAATGATTTCAGGAGTAGATTCCTTAATGCCCCTTGCCCATTTAGCCCATCCCCCACTTCCACAACCCCTCCAGTAACCCCCTGTTTGTTCTCCATATTTGAGTCTCTTATGTTTTGTCCCCTTCCCTGTTTTTATATCATTTTTGTTTCCCTTCCCTTATGTTCATCTGTTTTGTCTCTTAAAGTCCTCATATGAGTGAAGTCATGATTTTTGTCTTTCTCTGACTGACTAATTTCACTTAGCATAATACCCTCCAGTTCCATCCATGTAGTTGCAAATGGCAAGATTTCATTCTTTTTTGATTGCCGAGTAATACTCCATTGTAGATATATACCACATCTTCTTTATCCATTCATCCATCGATGGGCATTTGGACTCTTTGCATACTCTGGCTATTGTTGATAGTGCTGCTATAAACATGGGGGTGCATGTGTTCCTTCGAAACAGCACACCTGAATCCCTTGGATAAATGCCTAGTAGTGCAATTGCTGGGTCATGGGGTAGTTCTATTTTTAATTTTTTGAGAACCTCCATACTGTTTTCCAGAGTGGCTGCACCAGCTTGCATTGCCACTAACAATGCAAAAGAGATCCTCTTTCTCTGCATCCTCGCCTACATCTGTTGTTGCCTGAGTTGTTAATGTTAGTCATTCTGACAGGTGTAAGGTGGTATCTCATTGTGGTTTTGATCTGTATTTCCCTGATGATGAATGATGTTGAGCATCTTTTCATGTGTCAGTTGGCCATCTGGATGTCTTCTTTGTAGAAGCATCTATTCATGTCTTTTGCCCATTTCTTCACTGAATTATTTGTTTTGCGGGTGTTGAGTTTGAAAAGTTCTTTATAGATTTTGGATACTAACACTTTATCTGATATGTCATTTGCAAATATCTTCTCCCATTCTGTTGGCTGCCTTTTAGTTTTGCTGATTATTTCCTTCTCTGTGCAGAAGCTTTTTATTTTGATGAGGTCCGAGTAGTTCATTTTTGTTTTTGTTTCCCTTGCCTCCAGAGACGTGTTTGAGACAGAGCATGAGCAGGGGTGGGGGGTGGCAGAAAGGGAGGGAGACACAGAATCCAAAGCAGGCTCCGGGCTCCAAGGTATCAGCACAGAGTCCGATGTGGAGCTTGAACTCATGGACCGTGAGACCTGAGCCGAAGTTGGACGCTTAACCAACTGAGCCACCCAGGCCCCCCAATTCAAGTTTATCTGTAACTAAAAGTTTGTACTCTCATCCACTCTATATACCGCTTCCTACTAATTATTTTCCTCCATGCTGTTGAATGAGTTCTACCTGAAATTTCTGTTATCTTAGATCTGGACTTCCACCTTGTATGCGAAATGTAATTATGGGTTACTTTCTGTGCTTGCCAATTTGATTTTGCTGTTTGATCCTGCACTGTATCCTAGCTTTGATGTGCCATAGCCTAACAGTTTAATAAGTTGGGCATCCCTCCATGATATTTAAGGCATGAAACTGAGGTTCAAAACTGTATAATCATTTGACTTTTCAAAGGGATATACTATGTCAGCCTCAACTCATACTGGGTTTTGGACATTTTTATATATTTTAAGTGGTTGGATAGAAATTTAATCATCATATTCATATTCATTTTTAAAGTTAAAAATAATATGAGCCATGAAATGACCTTCATTTTTCATTTCTACTTACCCAAATAGATTCTGAAATCTGAAGATAAACGTTTTAAATAGGGTGATATAAATCAATTAATATATATTGAGATTCATGTTCTCCTTCAAGCTTACATAGTCAAAAGCCATCTTCCATTTAGGTATTTCCTTTCCATTTAGAATTGTATGGCATTTCTACTTGGAAAAGAAAATCCAATGATTTTTCCAAGACAGATTTTTTGCCAAGACAAAGAAGCTGGATTCATTCCCCTGGTATGTAATCACACTTCTTCCCCAGTAGCTGAGGACACTGGTGAGGAATCTTGGTGATAAGTGGCAAAAATCCAAATTAAATTGGCTTAAGCTCAAAAAGGAGAGTTGGCTTCTATTATTAAGAAGTTATAATTTTGTTCTAGGCATTGCTGGATTCAGAGGCTCAAATAATGGCCCCCTACCTCAGTTTCTCTCTTCTCCCTTATTAGTTCAGCCTATTTTCCCTTCCTTAGTTTAATCCTAGATTCTACATGGCAGTTGCCAGCATGTACAAACTGGGTGTGTGTGTGTGTGTGTGTGTGTGTGTGTGTGTGTGTGGCACTAATTACAGCTGATACCATTTTTTAAAAAGCTTCTTCTTCCCAGAAGTTTCCCCAAATTCACCAAGTTGGGGCTTATGAACATTGTTTGGATTACCTGACTATGCCTGAACTAAAGAGAGGGAATATATCTATAACCTGATCCTGGTTCACATGGCTGTCTGCTCGGGGCCAGTGTCCCCTTCAAATTCATTCACGTTGGCGGTAACCAATGTGATTATATTTGGAGATAAGGTCTTTAGAAAGTGATTAAGATTAAAGGAAGTCATAAGGGTAGGGCACTGATGTGAAAGGATTTGTGCCCTTAGAAGAAAAGACAGCAGTCAGCCCCTGCGAACCCTTTCTCTCTCTCTCTCTCTCTCTCTCTCTGTCATGTGAGGACATAGCAAGAAGGTCGCCATCTACAAGTCAAGAAAAGAGATCTCACCAGGAATAAAATCTTGCGGCAACTTAATCTTGGGACTTTCCAGCCTTCAGAATTATGAGAAATAAATTTCTGTTGTTTAACTAACCACGTCTGTGGTATTTTATTGCAGCTTGGGGAGACAAATGCACTACTCATACAGAGCAAGGGATTACAACAGGCCATCCTGAAGTTTAAGGACTGAAAGACAAAAAAGAGGTGATACTGCAGAAAACAACCTGAACACTATTTCCAAAAAGGTGAAGTAGATATTTGGTGAGTATTGGTAATCAACGTAATTTTGGCTAAGACAGAGGGAGGGCACTCCATAACTAGGCCTCTGGTACAAGGGAAATGCGTGCAAAGTGTGGGCTGTGTGCAAAGTTTGTGTTGTAGGCATCAGCACATATTCTTGGGGAGATGATTCAGAATCCATCAGATTCTGAACTGGTACAGCAGTCCTTCAAAACTTTTGGATCACCATTCACTAGGGCCTATAGAAGCTCCAGTTGGATGTAGGCTGAGGAGGAATAGGGGAATGGGCAGATTCCAGAAACACTGAAGAAAACGGTTTCACTTGATCTCACATGATCCCCTGGGAGACAAAAGGACTCACTCCAAGAGCTGCAGCATGAAGTGCTAAGTGACCCTATGAGTTACCCCCACTTCCCTTCATATATCCTAGGGAAAAACTGAGTGTTTAGTTACTGTCTTTTTAATGTGGTACTTTATTATTAAAAAGCACTCAGCCACCTTAAAAATGTGGCATAGTGTTGTTAGGAACCTTGAAAAGTTAGTTTAAACAAGTCTCTCCAAGAGTTTGCATGCAAAAGTCGTTCCTTCACCCACACTGGCTGCTACAAAGAAAAAGAAAACAAAAAAATCTACAACTACATGCTCATAAATGAACAGGGTTGTCAAAACAGCTGCTTTGTAATGCAAGTGATGATTGGGAGATTTTGTGGGGTGAGGTAGAAATGTTGCCTTTCACCTAAGTTGTTTGTGTTAGTCTGGATAATCTTAATCATCCATTCATATTAGCATGAAAGGAAGAGAAAAAATGAGGGAGAAGAAAATAACTTTAGAATAACAATCATGGGGTCACATTGTTATTTTATGACCATATGTCTCATAAAATTAGCTTAGATTATTGAAGCTATAGAATTTGCAATCTACATAAAATAATGTATTTCAGTATATAATTTATAAAATATGTTAAGTATGCCAGTGCGTGCATAAATCAGATTCACTAAAAATACAATCGTCACCTATGTCACCTGAATGAAAAGTGATTAAAAACATAACAACCTATGAGTGTTTCAAAGCAAAGAATAAAACTCTGTTTTTATTCTGACATCTTATTTTGCATCAAACCGGTACCTCATTTCCATTAAAAAAAAGTGAAATTCTTACCAGTTTATTTCTTAAATGATCCTAATATTTCTAGAATATCACAATCTTATATTCAAGGTGATAAATCCACATACAGATTAATTACTTTGTAGCCTGAACATTACAGCTTATAAGGACAATGATACCATTTGTTTAGGGTACAAGGGGAAAACTCTACCAAAGAAATGAGCTGCCCAAGGAGGGAAAAAAGTTCCAAATTTAGGTTAAGTTAAATTTACCATAGTCTCAAATGCCCATGACATCGATAAAAAGATCTACTTAAAAGCTTCTGGTTTGTTTGGTTTTTGTTCTTTTTTTTTTTATAAAACACTTACCATCAATAACAAATTTTATAGATAGAATTAAAAGAGAAGATAGTGGAAAGTTCTAGAAACCTTCTATAAAGGTGAATACCATTTCCTTCCCTGCAATGATTTTATTTGATAATACCCAAGGCTTACAAGTTGATGAGAAAACTTGCCCTCCCAGTCAGAAGTGCTGAGATAGAGCCAGGATGGCAAGGATGAAGGTCATGGGCAACTGCACTTGAGGGTCTGGATTGGGGTTCATAGATGGGAATAAGCACACAACCCAAACACAGATGTTTGGGAAAAAATCTAACTGCAATAGATGAGACTCTCAACAATAATTCTGAGTGGAAAGTAAAACTGGAATTATAGGTCAATGCCCATGGCTATTTAAGTCACCAAGAAGTAACTAGAGACCACTAACGTATGTTTGTGTCTTTACTGAATCTAACAAAGAAAGCAATATATATGTGTGCATATATACATATATATATATGTATATATGCATATTTTAGTTATAATAGTATATTTAGAAGTATAACAGAAAAGAAAAATATGCATATGATTGATAGTTTACCACATTAAAACAACTACTATAAGCTCAGGTGTCTTATATGTGTGTATGTGTGTGTGTGTGGTTTTTCTTTAGCTCTTACAGTAATATACAAGCAATTTTATAATCATTTCCTCTTTATTATAAATAAGGATTTTCTATGTTGAGAAAATACCTTGAAATATTTGTCCATAAGAAGAACATAGCTAATTATGCTTAAGAAGGGACATCACTCTGTGTTAGTAAGTTAGAGTTTATTCCAATGAGAGAGGCAGAGTAGATGTCAATTGCTTATGAAGAAGAGAAGATACTAGAAATGAATTTTAGGAATTCCTCTTAAGTATTGAGAGACGCACAACTTTAGAGCATTAGCTTTAAGAATGGTTCTGTAAAGACATGTGTTTTCTTTATTTTTAAATTAAATTCTATTATTTTTAAAAAGCAGACTTTATTTTTTAGATTAGTTTTAGGTTCAAAGCAAAATTGAGAGGAAGCTATAGAAACTTCCCATATACCTTCTGTCCCCACATATACACAGCCTCCCCGCATTGAAAAGTCCACACTGAATGGTGTCGAAATCAACAAATCTATATCAACACATCATTATCACCCAGACTCTACACTTTACATCAGGATTTACTCTGTGTTGTATATTCTATGAGTTTTGACAAATGTATAATGACATGAATACACCATTAGAGTAGTTTTCACTGCCCCAAAAACCCTCTGTGCTCTGCCTACTTATCCCTCCTTCCCCCTCCTTAACCCCAGAGCAACCACTGATCCTTCTGTTCTCTCCACAGTTTTGCCTTTTGGAAAAGGCCAGTTTTCCTAGTTAGAATCATACAATATGTAGTTTTTACAGATTTGACTTTTCTCAGTTAGTAATAGCATTAACAACTTCTTCAAGTCTTTTCATAACTTGATAGTTCATTTATTTTAATCACTGGATAATATCCCATTGTCTAGATGTACCACAGTCGATTTATCCATTCACTTACTGAAGGACATCTTGGATGCTTTGAAGTTTTGGCAATAATGATAAAAGCTTTCATAAACATCATTGTGCAGATTTTTATGTGGACATAAGGTTTCAACTCGTTTGAATAAAAAGCAGGAAGCACGATTGCTGGATCATATGGTAAGAACACATTTAGTTGTGTAAAAAACTGTGAAACTGTATTCCCAAGTGGCTGTACCATTTTGCATTCCAGCCAGCAATCTCTGAGAGTTCCTGTGCCTTCAGATCCTTGTTAGCACTTCCGCTATTATAATTTTGCATTGTAGTCATCCCAACGGGCATAGACTGGTATCTTCTCAATACTGTTTTGGTTCGCATTTCCCTGATGACATACAATGTGGAACATATTTTCATGTGCTTATTTGCCATCTGTGTATCATCTTTCATGAAGGGTCTGCTAAGGGTCTTTTGCCCATTTTTTAAAAATTGTTTTATTTTAATTGCTGAGCTTTATGAGTTCTTTCTATATTTTGAATAAAAGTTCTTAATCAGAAAGGTCTTTTGCAATTATTTTCTCCTAGTCTGTGGCTTCTCTTCTCATTCTCTTGTCTTTCACAGAACAGGAATCTTTAAATTTAATGAAGTCCAGGCTATCATTTTTTGTTCATGGATCGTATCTTTGGTGTTGTATCTAAAATATCATCACAGTGCCCAAGGATTTCTCCTATGTTATCTTCTTGGAATTTTATACTTTGGCATTTTATGTTTAGGTCTATGATGCATTTTGAGTTCATTTTTGTGGAGAGAAACTCTGTGTCTAGATTTTTACTTTATTCTCTTACACATGAATGTTCAGCACCCTATGTTGAAATTAAATTCTATTTTATGAATAAATGTATATAAACAGCTTAAATGTAAAAAAGGATTCATGGTTTTCATTTGCTCATTCTGAAATTCTTCCTACCTTATTAATATGCTTAATATTAATATAATACTGCTAATTAGTGATTTATCAACTTGTGATATTATTTATTGAAAACAATTTCTATTCCTGATGTAATTTTATTACAAATTTACCATACTATTACTAGTAAATAGTTCCTGCAGAATCAAACAGTGTACTTTAAAAAATTTTCCTCATTTATTGAATTCAGTAGTTCCTGAATTTACTAATTTTCTATCAGATCTAGCACATGCGTATTAATATTTTTCTTTCTTTTTGAACTAAACTTGAAACACTGGAAAATACATCATTCCAATTTTTTTTCTCTCTGGAGGTCCTTTATTCCTCTGTTTCAATCTGTACATTCCCTACTAAAATATATCTTTTTCTAGGAAAAATACAAATGTTATTGAAAACCCACAGCAATTGAATTTTGGCTGAATTTAATTTTATGTTATAGTCTCCTTCTACCCTGTACACCTATTAACTCCACCAATACACATACAGTATCATATTCATAGATAAAACTGCCATGAGGGGAGGGAATGGGAGAAATAGGTGAAGGGGATTAAGAGGTACATACTTCCAGTTATAAAACAAGCAAGTCATGGTATTATCAAGTATACCATAGGGGATAGAGTCAATATTATAATAACTTTGAATGGTTACAGATAGTAACTAGGCTTATTGTGGAGATCATTTACTTCTAACATATATAAATGTTGAATTACTATGCTGCACACCTGAAACTAACAAGATCCTGTATGTCAACTATACTTCAATAAAAAAGTTGTCATGTGGGGCACCCAGGTGACTCAGTCAGTTGAGAGTCCAACTTCGGTTCAGGTCATGATTCCATGGTTCATGGTTCATGGTTCAGAGCCCTGTATCAGGCTCTGTGCTCTACAGTGTAGAGCCCACTTCATTCCTCTGTCCCCGTCTCTCTGCACTTCCCCCACTTGTACTCTCTCTCTTTCAAAAATAAATAAACATTAAAAAAAAAAGGTGTCATGGATAACAATTTCTTCATATTTTGGCTGTGATATATGTTTAATTATATTAAGGCATGGTTTATAACATATTTTCTCTGATATCTTATCATGCCTTCAAACTGCTTACTGAATTGTCATTACATATGTATTTATTTAGGGTTAACGTCTGTGTTCTCAGCCTCTTCCTTCTCTTTTTTTAATCATGTGAACATAGTGCTTGATTCATGACATATTCTCACTTAAGATATGCAGATCTTATGTACAGATTTTTATGACTTTCACAAATACATTCACGTAATCATTTTCCCAATCAAGATATAGAACATCTCCTACACCCCATAAAGTTCACTCCAGCCCCTTTCTTGTCAATCCTCATGATGAAAACAGGGAGTTCCATATTTAACAATATTTATGTATCATTTTAACTTTACATAAACAGAAATACACTCAACACAACATTACTGAACACTTTCTGCAAAGTTTCAGCAAAAGCTAATTTAAAGCGATCATTCTTTTTCTGAATCCACATTTTTCAAAGGAAAAAATATATATATAATTATCATCGGAAATCCATATGCATTTCGGTAAAACTTAATATAAAACAAGTTGGCTTCAAAAAACTTTTCCTTTTTTGTTGGCAGAGTAGGTGAGAAGACAGTGGGAGCTAAGAAAACATTCATTATTGTTCAATATGCACAGCAGCAGGGGAGGGGAACTGAAGCAGAGGAGGTGGAGGACAACAGTAGTAATACTGTTCAAATCAGCAACCCTCTTTCATGGGAGTGGAAGCCCCCAAGGGGAAGAGAATCTTAGACTGCCCCTCTTCTTGATTTTGAGGCACTCTGTGAGTAAATATAAAATGGCAAAACAAACATGCTGCTAGAAACTGGAGGAAAAATAGGTAAATAACTGACTGAAATAGAACCACTCTGGTGCATGGATAAAGGGGACTGTTCTCAGCTTTACTGTGGCTTTAAACCTATCTTATGTATTAGTTTCTTCACATATCATGATAAAAATTTTTAGTCAAAAGACAATGAAATTTCCAAAGGGTGTCAAATAGTTAAATAAGCAAAAAAGAGCTGAAGTAGAATGAAAGAAGTAGCAATTCCTTGTCAGCTAATGCTAGGTAAGTACCACACAAAATTCCACTTCCTCAGCTATGAATATTTAAAATTGGCAATCACATTATAGGAAAACAATGAAACAATATGACAATTTGGCAAGCTCTCCCACCTAAAGATTTACAAAAACGTGGAACAAGAAGAATATGACATTTGGCAACTGCAGTTTCTGAACTGAACTGTTATTATTTCCAAAGCAAGTAATTTCTCAGAAAGCAAAGCAAGGAAACAATCAAAACACCATAAGCTGGTTTTTGAACTGAAATACAGGGGCCACCCTGAGTGATGGAAGACAAATCTAGACTGAATAATACAAGAACTGACTCAAGCCGTAATTCCAAGTCAATATGAAGCAAAGGAAACTTAAAAATTCATTATTCATTTCTGAAAAAACATGAACTTCTTAGTTCCAGCTGTGACCTGAAGTTGGAGAGCCAAATCAGAGACCTAGAAAACAGGAGGATTTTTTGACATGCATACCTCATTTGGCAGTGTGAAGGAGGAATATTTCATGGAAGTATAATTAGTAATCATTTCAGTCTAGCCTTGCCAGACTTACGAAATTTAAAATTCATAATTAGAAAAAAAATATCCTATAGATTTGATAAACCTATAGATTTGATATAAATTTGATAAAAAAATCAATTATATATTATTCCATGCAAGTGTGACTCCAAGAAGTTAACATAGCTCTTCTGTTCATCAGAACAGGAGAATTTTCTCTGACCATTGTACACCGGGTATCTAGTAGAGGCTGTTACATCGTAGTTGATCAGTAAATTCTTACTGAATAAATTATTATTACATAACTACACTTCACCATGCTATATTCCAACCAAGTTTTCAAGATTTAAAGGAGGGGAAAAGAAAAGAAAAGCATGCACTTAGTAGAAATAATGTGCTATTATAACAGAAGTGGAAAAGAGGTAGAAAACATGTCCTAGAAATTGTAACTCATATAATATGCATGTCTTCAAATGACTCTGAAAAGGCATGAATTTTTTCACTGTTTCCACAAATATTGAGTATCTAATTTGTGGTATGATGGTCACTTTACTAAATTTCACTATATAAAGCCATATAATGCATGGTTCCTGCTCTTGAGAAACCTACAATACAGGAAGGAAAGATAAAGGCATAATTATGATTCAATTTGAAAATTTTATATTAAAAGCACCTGAAATATTATTGTCACATAGAGAGTGAGAATCTTAAAAAATATATCAAAGTAAACAGTCTGTCTGGGAGATCGATCAGTCGATCAATCTGATGGTTTGTAGTTGGAAATATAAGGAAAGAGAACAGAAATGAAATAGAATTTTTTTGAATGTCATAAGTCCAAAAATAGGTTCCTTTTCTTTTTGTTATTCTAAATAGTGAAAGACACTTTGCAGTCTTAGAGATACACCTTATTTCTAAAGACACATAGAGCAGTGAAGACTCCAAGTCAGGTACCATGAAATCATTAACTGTGATGTAGACATACTCAGGTTTTATATAGTAAAGCAACACTTGAAATGGTCGAAGGTTATGAATGTATCCAGTGAAAAGAGAAATAAAGCATAAGCCAAGAATTGAGTTAAGCATTTAGTACTCATTTGTCTTCCTAGGGAAGCCACCAATCTCTGCCTAGGTACTTAAGATTTTTTTCCATCTTGTTCCAAATCAGATATTCTTTTAAATTTAATATACAAATGTAATAAAGTTTATAGGAATATACCTTTTTTTTTAAATGTTTATTTTAGAGAGAGAGAGAGGGAGGGAGAATGGGGGAGAAGCAGAGAGAGGGAGACACAGAATCCCAAGCAGGGTCCAGGCTCTGAGCTGTCAGCACAGGGCTTGATGTGGGGCTCGATCGAACCCATGAACTGTGAGATCATGACCTGAGCCGAAGTTGGACGCTTAACCAACTGAGCCACGCAGGCGCCCCTAAATGTAATAAAGCTTAATACATTTAAACATCATATACTCTAAAAAATAAGGAGGTTTTTTTCACTTTAAAAATAAATTTAAGGGGCGCCTGGGTGGCTCAGTCGGTTTGAGGATCCGACTTCAGCTCAGGTCATGATCTCATAGCTCATGAGTTCGAGCCCCACTGTCTCTGTGCCGACAGCTCAGAGCCTGGAGCCTGCTTCAGATTATGTGTCTCCTTCTCTCTCTACCCCATCGCCTGCTCATGCTCTGTCTCTCTCTGTCTCAAAAATAAATAAACATTAAAAAAATTTTCTAACAAAAAAAATAAATTTAAGCATACAGTAATTCTTACCTGTCTATATTTCTCAGACTAGAATTGTATTCACCACCATTCCACTGTTTCTGAATTGGTTCTCACCATCATATTCAATTAAATAAAATTCAAAAGTCTCCTATTTTGAAACAGATGCTACTAAAAATATAAGAGGTGTTTTTTGAAAACACTTCAAAGAATTAATAGGAATTTCATTTCACTTCCAAAGGAGTAACAGGATGACTGTGATATAGGAGAATCTGCTTTAAACTACCATCACCAACATAAATTCCAAAACTAGTATCCTTAGAAAATAATACAGTATTCTTAAATTTAAAATGCCAAATATTTGACCAAAATTTACAAATAAATCTAAAAACAAGGAAAATGAAGCATTCACTGTGAATGTTTCATTTTTCTTGTTTTTTTTCTAAATTAGGAAATATTCAAATATATGAAAAGTACATAGCACTTTAAAGAAACTTTGCTATAAGTGCTCCAATCAATTTCTTTAAGAAATAAAACACTGAACATTGTATAATTAGTTGAAATCCAGAGTAATCTAATTGTGATGGTCAATTTTATGTGTCAATTTGGCTGACCACCTGATGCCCAGATTAAATACTGTTTCTGGGTCTGTCTGTGAGAGTGCTTCCAGATGAGGTTAGGAGTTAAATCAGTGGACTCAGGACAGTGGACTGCTCCCCTAATGTGGTGGGTCTCACCTAATCTGTAGAGGACCTGAAGAGAACAAAAGGCAGAGGAAGGACAGATTTGCCCCTTTGTCATCCTGCCTGCCTAGTTTAGCTGGGGCATCTCAGCTCTTTTTCACAGGGCCATAGGCTGGGAGTGACACAGTAGGCATCTCAGGGTCTCAGGCCTGCAGACTCAAACTGGAATTATACTGCTAGCTTTCTGGGTCTTCAGCTTGAAGATGGTAGATGGTGGGACTTCTCAGCCACCAAGGAATCATGCGAGGCAATTTCTCTTAACAAACATAAATAATACTATATATGGAGACATAAATATGTAAGATATACATGTATTTCTCCTACTGGTTCTGTTTCTCTGGAGAGAAACTAATATACTAATTTACAAAAACTGACCACTGTTCTGATTATGATATATATACATCCTGACTGCATTTCACATTAAATGCATTAAAACAAGTTGGTATTTTGTAATTCCGGACTTTAAATAAACAAAATCAAGTTGTACATATCATTTTGCAACTTTTAAAAAACCCAGTATTGGGCTATGAGATTTATTCATGCTGTCATGTGTTGATTTAATTCACTTATTTTAACTGCACCGCAACACTTTCTCATATGAATATGCATAATCTATTAGCTCATTTCCTTACTGAGAGATACTTACATTGTTTTCTGTTTTTATTATTATTATTATTATTACAAGCAATGTTGTAATGAATTTCTTTGAAAATAACTTTGTGCCATGAGTAATATTCAAAAGATTTAACATTCAAAATAATTTGGGTGCTGCCTAGTAAGAGTAGAAGCCCTACCACTCTGAACTTGCTAGCTATAAAAAAAGGGTATTATATTATTTACATAATATAAAAATGAGATTGGGGCACCTACGCGGCTCAGTCAGTTAAGTGTCCGACTTCAACTCAGGTCACGATCTCACAGTCTGTGAGTTCGAGCCCCGCGTCAGGCTCTGTGCTGCCAGCTCAGAGACTGGAGCCTGTTTTGGATTCTGTGTCTCCCTCTCTCTGTGCACCTCCCCTCCTCATGCTTGTCTCTCTCTGTCTCAAAAATAAATAAAAACATTTAAAAAAATTAAAAATGAAATATATGTATATAATAACGTATATTATTTTTCTTTAAACTTTGTCACGGTGTCTTTTATATAGAGATTATATTCTCTTGTACTTTTTATCAAAATGAAATATTTCTTTTTACTGCTTAATTTGTTTTTGAATATTCTTTCATTATATAGCCCTTCCTCTAGGGTACACATTTAATTAACACACTTATGTAAACAAATGCTTGCCTTAAAAAAATTCATTCCAAACTGCTCTCAAATCTGTTCATTTAAATGCTTACAAAGTCATACTTTTAACTCATACTTTCAAACAGGTTTCCTTTTCATAATTATCAAGCTACATTCTCTTTAGCACTTGCCAATTTAGTCTTATCGAATTTCTTTCCCTAACAAATTTCACATAATTTCTGATCTTTTTTCTTTTCTCTTATTTTCTTTTTTTTCTTCCAGAATTGTTATGGACATGTTCTATTTCCTCTGAATTCTAAAAATGTTGGCTGCAGTTATGTAACTCTTTGCCTAGTCAACTATGTTCATCTAATCTCTTTCAATTTAACAAAAACATTTTTGAATTCAAAAAAGCTAATTGCCAGAAATATCAACTGTACACAGCTGGGAACTATCCGAATAGAAGGAATTCAGGTGTAGACTTAAGAAATGCAATTTTATGCATCCAGGTTCTCCAGGAGGCAGATATCAAGATGGGATTAAACATGAAAAGATTAAAGGCAATACTCAAGAGAGAAAAGGAGAAGGGGGGTGGAAAAGTCTGGAGGAGAAAACAAACCCCCATACAAGTCTGACCTTGAATAAAGGAGGAAAAGAAGGAAAGTTGGATAGAAGCATCCTCAATTATGTGCAATTTCAAAAAACATGTAGCAAGGCTTTGGGGAGTCCTTGAGCCAAAGAGAGCCTCCAGAGGACTCTTGTATCTCCCACGAATGGATGTGCCTCAGTACCCCTGCTGTGCTCACTCACAGACTGGGAGAAGCCCCCTGTGACTAGAGCTTCAGCACAAGCATGAGGGTGGATGTGTGAGGTGCTTCAAAGAGTTTATCTTTGAACTTGGAGGTCTGAGAGGCACATTCTCAGAGCCACTGGGGTGATATGTCAGTTTTCCCTATTTCATTGAGAGTTATGCTTCTTGAACTTCAAGTTTCATTAAGTATGAGTTTACTTATTTAGTATGTAACCTTCAGAACGGCAGGCATTGTATCCAATATATTTTGAGCACTACCCGCAGGCTCCTGGTCATTCATTTTATTGTAAAAATACTGATTATTATCATTTAAAATAATGATAATTCTTTTCCTAGCATTTTATTCAAACAGAATGTTGGTAGTAGAAAACCACCAATTCCATTTTTTTTAAGTTTTAAGAGAAGAAAAAGGCATTTCCAATTCTCTCCATTAGCATGCTGAATGGATATCTGCTTTTTACTCCATTCAGTTCACTACACATAGATTAAAGACCAATTAATAAATAAACACAAATGGAAAACAGTACATTGGCCAATAACGCTCATGATTAGTACCTTTCCTAAAACTTCCAAACACTACTTTTATAATTGCAATGGAATGTTCTGTAAACATTTCCATGAGATCTTTCTGTACTCAAACTTGTTTCTTTCGTCACTAGAGTTGTTTTTCTTAGGACCATATTACTAATTTATTCATGCATACTTAATTTGTTTTTAATTTTCAGTTAAAGCCTCATTTCCTCTCACATTTTTCTGTTCTTTTCTAAAACTGCTATTAATTTCAAGGTTTTAGTATTGTGCTTCTCTGAAATAAATGTAGTATTCCAGGTATAGTCTGCTCATCAGTGGAGAGAAGCAGGCAACTGCTTCTCATCGTGGTTCATGACATGATGCCTTTATAACCCCAGGGACACCACAATTTCTACCTGGCAGTACAGACTGCAGATCTCCATCTAATTTGCTATCCACAGCCACTTGTCTCTTCATCCTGGCTTCTTCAGAGGTCTGGACAATGTAGAACACATTAACACACTTTCATTGTTGCTCATCGAGCTTATCCCACTTAACAAATGCTACTCTTCACTCAGTTGGCCACATGTATGTGGAATCCATATTTGCTTTCTCTACTTTAACTGATGCTTGAAACTTAAAGTATTATTAATGTATTTATGAAAACAGTACAGTTGAGTAGATACTAGGCTTTGCTATTCAATAAATGCACACCAAATTGATAATAAGTATGTGGGGTTTCTTTTCATCTAGATATTCAATGAAAATGCTAAACTACATTTTATGTGCCATAAAGTATGCTGATTAGTATATTTTATACTATGTAGCATTTCTCTTTTTTCTTTTTTAAAGAATTTTATTTTTATTTATATATAGGTGACACACCAGTATTTCTTAATTTCGAAAAGAATGTATACTCATGTCCATACTACTCAAAGCAATCTACAGATTTAATGCAATCTCTATCAAAATATCAAAATACCAATAGCATTCTTCACAGAACTGGAGCAAATCATCCTAAAACTTGTATGGAACCACAAAATACCTCAAATAGCCAAAATAATCTTGAAAAAGAACAAAATTAGAGGTACTACAAATCCAGATTTCAAGATATATTACAAAGCAGTAGTAACCAAAACAGGTGGGTTGGGGATGGGCTAAATGTGTGATGAGTATTGAGGAGGGCACTTGTCATGAGCACTAGGCAGTACAGAAATGATGAATTACTAAATTCTATACCTGAAACCAATTGTACCAATTGTACCAATTGTGTTAAGTAACTTGAATTTAAATAAAAACTTGAAAATTAATTAATTAATTCAAAATGGATTAAGGACCTAAATGTGAAATCTGAAACCATAAAAATCCTAGAAGAGAGGAGAGGCATTTTTCTAGATATGTCTCCTTAGGCAAGGGAAACAAAACCAAAAATAAACTATGAGACCTACATGAAAACTAAAAGCTTCTGTACAGTGAAGGAAATAATGAACAAACCTAAAAGACAACTTATGGAATGGGAGAAGATATTTTCAAATGACATATCAAATAAAGAGTTAGTATCCAAAATATGTCAAGAATTTATACAACTCAACATCAAAACCCTCAAAAAAACAACTTAAAAATAGGCAGAAGAAATGAAAAGACATTTCTCTAAAGAACATAGATGGCCAACAGACCCACAAAAAGATGCTCAACATCACTCATCATCAAGGAAATGCAAATCAAAACCACAATGAGATATCACCTCACACCTGTCAGAATAGCTAAAATTAAAACACAAGAAACAACAATTGGTGAGGAACACTCTTGCACTATTGGTGGGAATGTAAACTGGTGCAGCCACTGTGGAAAACAGGATAAAGTTTCTTCAAAAAAAATTAAAAACAGAATTATTACATGATCCAATAATTCCATTACTGGGTATTTACCCAAAGAATACAAAAACACTAATTCAAAAAGATGTTTATGTTTATTGGAGCATTATTTACAATAGCCAAATTACAGAAGCAGCCCAAGTATCCATCGATAGATAAATGGATAAAGAAGGTGTGGTATGTATATATAATGGAATACTACTTGGCAATGAAAAAGAATGAAATCTTGCCATTTACAAAAACGTAGATGGAACTAGAGTGTATTATGCTAAGCGAAATAAGTCAGAGAAAAACAGGTATCATACGATTTAACTCGTGGAATTTGAGAAACTTAAAAGATAAATATGGGGAAAGAAAAAGAAAAATAAGATAAAAACAGAGAGGGAGGCAAACCATAAGTGACTCTTAAATACAGAGAACAAAAGGAGGGTTGATGGGGGTGGGATGGGTTAAATGAGTGACAGCATTAAGGAGGGCACTCTTTGGGATGAGCACTGAGTGTCATATGTAAGAGATGAATCACTGGGCTCAACTACACTGTATGTTAATTAACTTGAGAATAAAAACATCAAAAAAAGATTAAAAAAAGATGCTATTATACACACACACACACACACACACACATAAAGGTTATTCACTCATAGAAAAGAATAAAATCTTGACATTTGCAGCAACATAAATGGATCGAGAGTTATACTGCTAAGCAAAATAAAGTCATAAAAGACAAATATCATACGATTTCACTAATATACGTAATTTAAGAAACAAAAGAAAAAAGAGGCAAAAAAAAAGAGACTCTTAACTATAGAGAATTGACGGTTACCAGAAGGGAGGTGGGTGGGGGAATGGGGGAAATATACGATGAAGATTAAGAGTACACCTATCATGATGAGCACTGAGTAATGCATAAAACTGTTGAATCACTATATTGTGCACCAGAAACTAATATAACACTGTACATTAACTATACTGGAATTAAAATAAAAAAAATAAAAGTGAGTATACTCATTAAACAAATGAGTATACAGGAAATATAAAAAACACACACATACATAAATTGTAAGGAAAAATAACTAGATCCTAAGAATATACATACATGCATGTTGCACATAAATTGTACTCATGTTTAAATATTTTATATATACATATACAGCGACTACCTACACTCACAGTCATACTTTTAGGCATTATATGTCATATATTTATATATTTAAGCATTTTATATATACATATACATACACATAATGGCAATCCTACTAATATTTCCTATAAATTGAGGTTTATGTATCTCTGAGCAGATACAAATGAATATAATCTGAGGAATCATGTCTACGTCTTGAACAGCCTAGTGATATGCTTACTAACACCCCATTACACCATTCTTTTTCTTTTCGACTGTAAGTCTCAGAAAGTCATCTTGAAAGAATTAAGGCTGTACATTTCTTATCCAGGAGCTTGCATATTTCTGCTTGATATCCAAAAGGAGTTATCTTGTGCAAAACAACTACAATATGGCATTGTCTTAATTCTGTCCTGGAATAATTAAGACGATGATCTTCTCACTAAGCTATAGAAAAGCTTGAAAGAAACACTTTAAAATACTACTTAAAATCTGGGCAAAAAATTTGAAAGAGACCATTATGTTTCTAGAAAGCCTCAATCTAGAATATTAGGTATTTCACAGTTATCATATTCGAGTACAGGGAGCGACCATAGATATCAATTACTTAGACCATCCATTTGGCCATGGAGGAACCAGGGATGGCTTAGTTTTAAGGCCTTTATCAAAATCACATAACTGGTATGCAATTGGAGTACATGACCTAAGCTTCTCATTGAGGGCTCTCTCTTCTTTCACTAGCGGTCACACACTGGAGCTCCCATTCCATATGCAGACAGGTTTATTTGGCTGTTGGTGTTTTCATTTTCTAAAAAATTGAATTATTTGATAAGATTTAAAGACAAATAATTGGAAAAAAAATGAGAAGATCTAGCAACTGCGGACCTAAAAATTTAAGAAACTATTTGAATTAAGTAGTGGCTACTAAGTTTAGAAGAGATACACCCTCTTGACTGCATGGCTGTCCCTGCCAGGCCCATGTGATTCAGCTATGTCACATGCCTGGCCATGGCAGCTGTTCTGTGTTTGTGACCAGTGTATTACTTCAACTGGCTTCTCTGCTATATTATATTAAAGTGGAAATTAAGAAAGTATGTTTCCTATGACATGACTCAGAGCTTTCTCATAATAATAAGACCATCAACTCATTTTCCAACTGTGTTCATGGTGGTAGGATTCTTACAAGGGTCCTACTTCTAAACTGTTCCAGGATTAAAACTATCATAGGGTACTTTGTTTCTGTGTTCTCTTAATACAACATTCTTTCACTGGCAGGAATCTAAGCCCCTCTTTCTAAATAAAGTACCTTTGTGTAATATGCTAAATGATGTTCAAAATTACAGTTATCCCCAAAGCAGTAAATGGAGGAACTTTCCTGCTCTAGCCCTATGGACACTTAAAATCTCTGATTCCTAGTTTTCTATTCTCTCTCTCTTTTCTCCTTTTCATTTGGTTATCAGTAAGATTCTAGCATTTGGTATATGATTCTTTGTCAATACTTAATTCTTACAAATACTTCATGTTTAAACTATTAGTTTTTCTCAATCTGTAGCAGAGATCATTCACCAGAAGTGAGCAAGAAGAAGCAAAGTGAATCCTAGCACTTAATGACTCCTTTCTTTAATACGCAAATGGTGACCCTAAGGTCCATTTCTCAATCAAAATCTACCCTCTTGAGAGTCTCTGAGGATTGGCTACCTAGAAGCCATTCACATTCTCCTCAATTATCCCCCATTACAGAGGCCAAAAAATAACAAAAACAACAAAAAACACAAAGTTCAGCACGCATAACTAGGATTGATTTTATGACATCATTCCAGCCAGTGATTAGTATGCAGAATTTTCTGGATGAGACTTCTTAGAGATCGATCTTATAACTGCTATAATGTCTAAAAGAAAAAAGATTGATCATATAAAGTGTTGGCAAGGATGTGGGGCAGTGGAACTCGCAGACACTCTCAGGGGGAGTAAAAATTGGTAAAATTTCTTCAGAAAACTGGCAGCATCTGCTAGTGTTTACCACAGCCTGTCAAAGAGGCATTCCACTCTACATATATCCCCAGCAGAAATGCATATATATGATTACCAAAAACAGAAACTAAAACACACAAAACTACTCACAGCACAATTCACAGTAGTCCAACACAGGAAACAACACAAATATTTATCAATGATGAAATGGAGAAATTATGAATAAATAAAAAATAGATTGCTAGACTACAGTGAGAATTCAACAAGCTATAGCTCTACCTAGCAAATCACAACTGTAATATTGAGTAAAAGAAGTCAGCCACGAAGGGGTGCTATTAACTGCACATCTATATAAAGTTCAAATTAGGAAAAACTATCTATAGAGTTAGAAGTCAAGACAGTGGTTATCAGTGCCTGGAATGGAAGAGGGAATCTTAGGGGCTGGTATTGTTTTAATTCTTAATCCGGGTATTGGTTACACAAGAGTCTTCAATCTATGAAAATTCAACTTTCTGTATGCTTATGATTGGAAGGGTATGTTTTACTTCAAGTAAAAGTTTACTGAAAGAGAGAAAGGGGATGAAAACTGGAAAAATGAGATAGAGAGAGAGAGAGAGAAGGAATTTGTTTAGCAGGGTCTCCTTTTTTTCCCCTCTGGTCCTACCACACAATTTTCAGCTGAAACATACATGTGAGTCATGGATGTACAATGGTCATATTGAGACCAGGAGGATAAAACCTGTAAACCAAAGAAATCAATGTTCAAAAACAGAAAGTGCCGGGATCGCTGATCTTTGATGACATCACAGAACAGCTGTGCCAACTGTGAACATTTATTTCCCGACTTGTTGTTGCCTGAGACAAATTACCTCTTTACATGTTTTGGATACGGTTTGTCAAAACTTTTCTTAGCTGCTATTACATGTGATTCTTGAGTAATACACAATTTTATTCTGATGTTTAGCAATTTTCTTTCATGGTAGCAGTCCCACCACATGTAAATTTAATCCAAACCACTAAACCTGGCCATTTTTTGTGGTCGAAAGGAGAACTTAATGGTGGGAAATACTTACACTGAAGTTTAAAATATAGTTAGTCTGGGCGCCTGAGTGGCTCAGTTGGTTAAGCGTCCACCTTCTGCTCAGGTCATGGTCTCATGGTTCCTGGGTTCGCCACGGGCTCTGTACTGACAGTTCGGAGCCTGCAGCGTGCTTAGGATTCTGTGTCTCCCTCTCTGCCCCTCCCCTGCTCCTGCTCTGTCTCTCAAATGTAAATAAACGTTAAAAAAATAAATAAAATACAGTTAGTTTAAAAAAAAAAAATCTGGTACTGGTTCAAATGGTGGCAGAGGAAGATCCTGGGTTCACTTCCTCCCACAAATACACCAAATATGTAGCTACAAATTGGACAACTTGCTCTGAAAAAAAAAAAAAAAAAAAAAAAAAAAAAAAAAAATCTAAGATCTCTGAGCCACTCCTGTGCATCTGGCAAACAAGAGGCCCACAATGAAATGAGTAGGAAAGGCTGAGACAAGCCTCTCGCCATAAATCTCATACCCAGGGCAGTGACCTATAATTCGGAGGGAACGTAAAGCTCCGAGCTTCTTAGGGTGCCTGGGTGGCTCAGTCCGTTGAGCCTCTCACTTCAGATCAGATCATAATCTCCCGGTTCCTGAATACGAGCCCCGCATCGGGCTCTGTGCTGACAGCTCATAGCCTGGAGCCTTCTTTGGATTCTGTGTCTCGCCCCTCTCTCTGGCCCTCCCCTGCTCACAGTGTGTCTCACTCTCAAAAATGAATAAATGTTAAAAAAAAAAAAATTAATAAAACTCCAAGCTTCTTTCTGCAAAAATGAAGGCTTTGAACCCTACGTCGGTCGTCACAACTTTTTTTTTTTTTTTTTTAATGTTTATTTATTTACTTTGAGGCAGACAACACAAGCAGGGGAGGAGCAGAGAGAGAATCCCAAGCGGAGTCCACACAACACGCGCAGAGCCCCACCAGGGCTCTTAACTTACAAATGTGAGGTCATGACCTGAGGTGAAATCAAGAGTCAGACACTTAACCGTCCGGGCCACCCAGGCGCCCCAACTTTTAAGATGCGCATCTGAGAGGCAAATGTCCGAAATGAGCGTTGAAAACAGCAGGGCTCGTATCCAAGCGACCCACAAGGCTGGAACAATCTAAGAAATGCTTTTGCAAACTCACCTGCACCGGGGGTCACTGGAGAGGCAGCCAGAGAGACGCCAGGACGGTACGGGCGAGTGGTGGCCTGAGGAGCAGGCGTCCAAAGCATCACGCTGGGGCCGGTGCGCACCACCTTTGCGCTCTTCCTCTGCGGGCGCCATTTACACACTCCCCCTCGGCTTCTTTCCAGCACCCCGGCGCCATCTTTTCGTTTTTTGTTTTTTGTTTTTCCTGGCAGGTCTCACCCTGCCTTGTTCCAGCTGGTGGGTGCCATCCACCTCTGGGCGCTGGAGAGGGCCAGGATCTCTGGGAGCGGAGCTCACACGTGACTGCCAGGGCCCCGTTCCTGCGCCTGCCCCCTAGGGGCCGGCTGGCTCTAGCGGTGGCGGTGGCGTGGCGGGGTTACCCTCCGGTCCCTGGAGCTGGAGTAGGCTCTCGGCGGACTGCCACCCCAGCGCACCGCACAGACGACCCTAGATCTTTCTGTGAAAGAGGCCTACTTGCCGGCCTGCAGCGCTGGGCTGAGAGGCGGGTTTGAGGTTAGCCACACGCTTAGCGGCTCCAGACTCGCTCTGAGGGAAGGGAGCCTGGAGGGCACCACCCTCGCCTTCTCCCTCGGCCTGGCTCCCGCTGGTTAGCTAAGGCTCCTAATTAAGCGCTTCTGTACTTATCTGGGCCCCGATTTTTACCACTGCCACCTAGAGGACACTTCCAGATCTCCTGGCTCGAGCGGGCAGGGCGAGCTCACACTTGCAGTCCCCCTGGACCGTATATACTTGCACCCTGGAAAAGCTGCTGCCTGAGGGTCTGGCCTCTAGTCGGCCTGCATCTGGGTGGTGATGGAGACCCTCCCCTCTGGGACAATGACTGGTGTTGGTGTTAACACATCCGCAACTTCTGGGAGGGAGCCACTGAAAATAAAAGTCTCCTTGGAGAGTCACAAAAGTGTGACAGAGGGCCAAGGGCTGAGGCAAGGTTGACCGAAAAGGTTCATCTCCTACACAACACCACTTCTTCAACACTGGGAGAGATGGCTGTTCTTTACCATGCATGGAAACCAACACAGATAGTCAAGCAGAATGAAGAAACAGCAATATGTTCTAATTAAAAAAAAAAAAAAAAGATAAAATCTCAGGATAAAAACCTTAATGCAAAAGTATAGTGTAAAAAATATTATTTATGATTTAATAATGGGCAAATATGTCTGATATATTTGGTAAAAATACAATATGTTCATGTTTTCTGAAATAATATATTGTGTTTTGCACTCTCCTCACATTTTTCACATGCCCTTTTGACTCTTCTCCACTTACCTCAAAATAGCATTAATTGTAATCAGTTGTTTCAGTCTGTTCTTCACACTAGTTTGTGAGGTCTTTAAATTCAAGGACGTGGTTGTAATCTCAGCACTAAGCACAGTTTTGCAAGGCAAAAACACATTACATGTATATTTGCTAAATGTTGCATGAATGAATTAGAAGCAGATCTTAAAGTCAGGGAGTATTTAGAGTATGTAGTGGATATATGTCATTTTGGTTACCATTTATTCATTCCTTCTTTTTACTTATTTATTTTTTTGCAAGAGTCTGCAAAATTTTTTTCTTAAAACTTCAGATGATAAATCTTTTCAGCTTTGCAGGCCAGATGGTCTCAGCCACAACTATCAACTTTGCCATGGGAGCAGAAAAGAAGCCATCAACAACAAATGCATGAATAGGTGCACCTGTGTTCCCATAAAATTTATCTATAAAAATGGGCAATGATTGGCATTTGGCCATGGGCCACAGTTTGCCAACCCTTGTGTTTGAAGTTGTTGTAAATGAAATTCCAAGTATCCACCCCTACTAATGAAGCTAAAGGGATCTGAAACTTCTACTCCATTCTCTATGATAAACTGAAAGGGTAGAGGTTACAGAATGTCGCCGAAGGTGAGCCTGGACTTTGAATATAGAGTAAAGAATACAAAGAGGAGGGGGTGCCTGGGTGGCTCAGTCGGTTTAGCCTCTGACTTTGGCTCAGGTCATGATCTCACAGCTCGTGGGTTTGAGCCCCGCGTTGGGCTCTGTGCTGATAGCTCGGAGCCTGGATCCTGCTTCGGATTCTGTGTCTCCCTCTCTCTCTGCCCCTAACCCACTCACATTCTGTCTCTGTCTCTCTCAAAAATAAATAAACATTAAAAAAAAATACAAGGAAGAGAAAAAGTGGGAAGCCATTGTTTGTAACACGGAGAGGATGCTGGTCACATTTTTCTTGTCTTTACACCACTATGGTACTCATGGCTTCTCACATTTCTGGAGCTCTGATTTGTTGTTGTTGTTGTTGTTTGTTTGATGACTTTAACAACTTTAAAATGAAATTTTTTAAGGAAACCTAAATTTTCAAATCATCTTGGAAAGTTGGGAAAATTATGTCAACCTTTATACTGGCTGATCCATTTAGACTGAGCATGAGTTCAACATTCCCTTTCATGCCCCCCTGCCTTCCCTAATATGAGGCTTACTATCACTTGGCATTTTGCATTACATATATGCTGTTGTTTTTTTTTAACCTGGCTTTCCTTACTCAATTATGTTCCTTGCCTAGTACATGTATAGATCTAAAAGTTAAACTGCTGATATAGGTCACCATAATATACCTTTATTTTTATGATGATCCCATATCTAAAACACTCTAGTCTGGGTACGATTCCATAAATTGTCTTCTTCACCCAAATTAAACACAATAATCCCAAAGTGAATGTGAATCTGATTCTATACACTCAGCATGTGGAATATATCATTTCATACACTCTGAGTAGGGAAATTATGGTTTTTCTTTCAACCATAAGACAATGGGTTGCATTCTTGGTTTGGGGAGAAATAACTCCAACCACCTAACCCACCCCCACCTCCAGGCTTCTCAGAAATTAAAGTGTACAATCATATTTTCTAGTTTTGTTTTTGGATCCAAGGTTTCCAGACACAAACTCAAAATCTTACATTTCTTCCTGTCTGAAGTATCAAAATACTTGATGAAGCCCATCAAAATACTGTTGGATGGAGTCCAATATTAAGTGGACTGTCTCCTCACTATTCTCTAGGTTTCCCTGTATGAGGAGGGAGCTCCGTTCATGTAACACAACTGGCTTTTATCTTTCCTTTCACTCATTTAGTCCTAGAGTAGGTGATTTAATGTTCCCTTTTGAGGACTACAAAGAACATGGGAATGTGCACACAAGCCCCACTCTTTCTGGGAGCAGGACTTTCCTCACAAAGCATTCTGTCCTTTCTGCTCTGCTATTCCCAAGTTTACAAAACAGCGGATTTGGGCAACTTCTGTTTCTGGAAGGGGAGTCAGTCTAAGCCAGAGGTCTGTATCAGAAATCACATTCATCTGTAAATTTAATACACATTTTTCAATATCAATTTCACCAGTAAGGAAGGAGATATTTGGCCCTCATCTGTATATTCCTTTTTCTTACTGTAAAATGTGTTCAAAAGCCAGGCAGAGAAGGTGCCATGATATTACTGGGCACTGTCAAGATCACCACCACCTGTGAGTAACAAATTATGATCCAAAGGCCACATCCCTCCACATTTTTCAATGTAAGTCAGTTTGATCAACATGATTGGATTTAATCCGGACCCAGTAATCAATACAAATATCTGTCCTGGAAAGGTTACCTCTTTGAGAATCCACTGCTTTGTGTTAAATCAGCTCCCTGATGATAACTATTCATTTTGGGGGATCAGTGTTTTGGTTACAGGACCATTAGTCTTCTCAGAAAACAGCAAAATTGAGCCACGTTCTGTTTTGTGTCTAAGTACCATCACATTTAATATTTAAGGAGCTACATGCAATTTCTGGTCACTAAAGCAGGTATTTAGGATTTTGAGGTTCAAAGTGGCACAAGTATATCACTATGCCTCTTTCATTAAACAGGGAAAAAGGACAATCTGGTTAAAAGTATCCTCAAAGCCGACTTTTATCTAACATGCCTCAAAGAGCTCCAGGAGCCCCAGTGAGAAATTTAGCTCTGCCCAGTTAATAGGCCTTGGATACTGCTTAGCTTGCCAGTGAAAAGATTCTTTTCTCATTCCCAGATTATATTTTCTAAATTGATTTTTCACACTTTGGTCTCTGGAACTAGAGTTTGGTGATTTAATATGGGTATACTAAGAATTAGTAGTCACCATACGTTTCACTCACGGTCCTTAAAAATCATAATTATCTGATGCATGATATAGAATACATTTCAGCAACTGCCAGGCTATTAATAAGGGGAATGGGTTGTCACAGATTACAGAATAATTTTATCTCAATTCTTGAAGTGCAAGTCTATGTTTTAAATTATATTTAAGAAAAAAAAAAGGAGAAAGAATATTGCTTAACTAGGGAAAAATAGATTCTCTATTATTGCTTAGAAGAGATTACTGAGGAGCTTAATTTGCATATACAGTAAGCGCCCCCCCCCCCCCATTCATGGTTTTGTGTGCTACACACAACCCAGTTACCTGTGGTCAAGCGTGGTTTGGAAGAAGCCTAACATTACATCGTAATGCCAACCTCATTTGCCTCATGTCGTTTCATCACACAGGCATCTTATTATCTCACCTCATCACAAAAAGGAGAAGGATGTGTACAGTAAAGTAAGGTATTTCGAGAGAGGCAGAGAGAGACTACATTAACATAACTTTTATTACAGTATACTATTAGAATTGTTCTATTAATAGTTATTGTTATTAATCTCTTACTGGGCCTAATTTATAAATTAAACTTTATCATAGGTATGTTTATATAGGAAAAAACATACATAGAGTTCTGTAATGTCTGGTTTCAGGCATCTGATGGGGGTCTTGGAATGTATTCCCCACAGATAAGGCGGGGCTACTGTACTCTGAAAATGGAGATAACAAAATAGACTTATGGAAGGGAGACTTACGTATTTCAATGTGGTTCTCTAAAATAGTAACCATTTCTTTCTTTTGTATTCCAATTTTATACTCAAGATGTGAAAAACAATACAAATAGCTATTTTTAGGAATTCTGGATGTATTAGCAATCTAAAAATCTGATTCAAAATATTGCTTTTATATATTATAGTTTCCAGCATTCTTTCAAACATGCAACTATTTTCTGTTTCTAAAATCGATGTTTGAGTAAATGTGTAGTGTCCATTCCAATGCTATTAAGTCCAGTCCTTTTTATTTTTTTTAATAGTCCATGAATAACTTATTCTTAAAATCTTGCCTTTCCCTATCCAGGGAAAATCTGTCACACATTTTTTTTTTTATTTCAAAAGGGTAAATGCAAAACTCTAATGATTCATGAAAATTGTTTGAGAGCATAAACTCAAAGCGTAACACAGCGGTAGATTCTTATTAAGACTCTTAGAAGCCTAATAGAAATCGTCGCTACATCTCTCTCGAAAAAATTATTTCTTGATTCAAGAAATTTTTCAGAATTTCTGAAATGCAGATCTTTGTTAGTAACTTAACAGAGAGCATTGTGCAGGGGGAAAATGGCTGCCTGGAATCGCTACCCAGAGTAAATATTTACAAACCTGCCAACCTGGCAGTGATTTTTATAGAGTGAATGCAAACAAGAAATCCAAAGCCTATCTTCTTTTTCTGCAGAAAAATATTTTCAATAGAGACTTTCAGCAGAGAAGCTGGCCAGTATATCCAAATAAAATGAGAGGTATGCACGGTGTTTTACTGCATTGTGTGGTAATCCCTCCACAAAAATAAAAAGATCTAAAATAGAAGGAATCACAGATTTTGAAAGTTTTCTTTAATTATATGCCTTATGTCATTTTTATGTATACCACTTTATAAACCAGCCTATATATTACAGAAAATGTATACTTCAAACTTATGAGTTAATACAGTCAGTTCTACAAATTCCATTTTACAGTAGTAATAAATGCCTACATGATTTATAGAGTATATATGAAGTAAGTAAACCCCAAAGAAGTCACTTAAAATTCTCAGTTCAAACCTATATTTTTAAAAGACTGCAGTTACCTATTAATATTCTTATCTTAATTTGATTTTTGCTCTAGGAAATTGAATGAGAGAGTAGATGGTCTTATGAGCTTTTTCTTCTTGGCCAGAACCACCATCATATACAACACACATACAAAAATCAACTCCCAGTACCATCTGTAAGAAAACAGCTTAGGGAGAGCTAAAAAGTTTTAATTTCCCAGTGCCACTATCAAGCTGCAGCTGTAGGAGCAACCCTGAGCCTTTGCAAAACTACTCAGCTTGCTTATGTTTCCAGGCATTGGCATAGCCCACTATTCAAGGGAGGTGAATTTAAAATCATAAATGTGAAGTGCTGTTTTATGGATCTCTCCTGCCTTTAAGCAAGATTAAGAAACAACAAACTTCCATATATGCTAAGGGACATAATAGACCTGCACTGCCACAGGGTGCATCACCACAGATTTTGCATACCCTAAGAATTTATCAACCAAACGATATGTGGGAGTTTGCTTTATAATTTAATTTTAAAGGGTATTTAACAGAGGGTTGCTTTTTCTTCTCCCTTATGCCTAGCATCCAATCTGTTGCCATGTCTGGAAGATTTTACCTCTAAAATAACTTCTTCCGGCTTTTACTATTGCAATATTAGAAATTTTGAAATCACTCCCTATACTAGTTTGCTAGGGCTTCCATAATAAAGTACCACAGACGGGTTGGCTGAACTACAGAAATTTATGTTCTCATAGTGTTTGAGGCTAGAAGTCCAAGATCAACGTGTCAGCAGGTTTGGGACCTTCTCTCCCTGGCTTGCTGAAGCCACCTTCTTGCTTTGTTCTCACATGGTCTTCCCTCTGAGCACACTGGCATAATTTTTTTCATGTCCAAATTTCTTCTTATTATTAAGACACCCATCAGATTTGATTAGGGCACATTTTAATTACCTCATTTTGACTTAATCACCTTTAAAGATGCTATCTCCAAACACACTCACATTCTGAGGAACTGGGGGTAAGTGTTCAATTTATGAATTTTGAGGGATCACAATTTTGCTCTTGCTATTCCCCAATTTTATCTTTATGTCAAACGCCTTTTCCAAACAAGTTTTTCTACTTCTGTCAAGCAGGTTCCCGACTACAGCCTTCTTTTCCCAGATACCTTTTAATAAACCCCACTATTTCCAATGAGAAGTCCAAATTCATCACCTGGCAGTTATAACCTTCTATTCTTCTGCAACATTATATTTACATCATCTGCCAAACAAAAGAATTGGTCTTCCCTCTACTCTGGTGGAAACACCTTGCTTGCCACTGTTCTCAACACAAATGCTAAATTCTACACCAAATGTTCTTTAATCCTTATTTGTAGGAGACCATCCACTGCTCTAGAACAACATCCATGCCCCATTGTTTGGTAACAATTCCTGTATCTGTAATTCCACTCAGAATCTTAACAGGCTTTGTAGAACTTCCTTGCCTGAGCTCTTAATCCACACAGTTAAGGTGGACTGATCACAAGCCTCTGATCTTAGGCACATGCCCCGGATCTGGCCAAAAGTTTCATTCCAATCTCAGGATGTAGGTATTGCTCAAAGAACACACATTTATCTAATGAGTACTAATACTAGAATCTCTGTCAGGGCACTAGGGGAAGAGAAAGTCTTTTAGTTGGGGTTATTAAAACAATAAAAATACACCTGGGGTACTGGCACTTTGTCACTCCAACAGGATAAATAAAAATGGCTTAAACCCTGGAAATAGTTTGGTTGAACTTCAGAACATCAGTGATACAGAACAATTTTAAATGCTACCAGAGGGAATATTTTATTTAGAAAGGTATGGCAATTAGACTAACAGCAGACTTCAGAACAGAAGAGACAAGGGAGTTCTGTCATTAAATCTAAGGAAAAAAAGATTCTATCTAGAAGCAGGAATAAAGAATAAATTAAAAAGTTGTTATATACATAATAGCCAAGACACTTTACCACCCGTAGACTTAAAAGAAAAACTACCGAAGTGCTTTATCTAGAGGAATTGATTAACAAGTTAAAGTTATATGTATAACATACATGTATATTATACATGTATACATGTACACATATAATACATGTATAATATACATGTATGTTATAATATACATATAATATACATAGTATACATATATATTAATAACAGATGATGGCCATTTGAAGGTAACTTGAATTAATGCATGCTAAGATATAATGTATGAAGATGAAAGAGTAACTAGTAATCCTGTTTTGTGAATATGAGTTATTAACTAGGTGTAGTAAAATTTTCATATATTGATGATGTGAATATTAACTGATGCAACCACTTGAAAAAACTGACAATATCTAGGAACACTGAATATATGGGCATCTCATGATCTAGCAATTTTTAGCTTTATATTTAAATAAATGCACATGTGTTTATCAAAAGCACAATAATGTATAATTATATATGACATATAATTATGTTATTACATATTATATAACATATAATTATAATAATACCTGCACTATTAATATCCAAAAACCTCTGGACAGTGTTACCCTTGGGGTGGGGAGGACAGGTAGAAGCTAGAAGGGAGCAAAAAATAGCTTCTAGGATTGTAGAGATGTGCTATTTCTTCATCTAGCTGATGGTTACACAGATGTGTGCATTTCATGAAATTTAACCAGTATTTCACCTATACTAAATGTATAAAATACTTTAAAATAATAGCAAAAAATACAGAAATCATCACCTAAAAAGTAATAAAATGTGAAAATTCCAAGCCTAGAGAAGAAAGAAGTTTAGAAAACTATCAATTAATACAAAGTGAGTAAGTAAGCAAAGCAAATAAAATATTTTGTAAGAGATAATAATTTATTCATTTATCCAGCAAATATTTACAGAGCACCTACCAGTTTCCTGGAACTATTTTAGACACTGATGATACATATCAGAGAAAAGGAAGAGAAAATGCCAGGGGGAGGGAAAATCCATAACGGGGTGGCCAGGGAAAAAGTCACATTATAAAAACTGACATTATAAAAAGATATGAAGACACCGAGAAAGAGACAAACCAAGAAACTCTTAACTATAGATAACCAACAGCTGGTTATCAGAGGAAAGGTGGGTGGAGGGATGGATAAAATAGGTTATGGGGATTAAAGAGTACACTTATCATGATTTAAAAAAAAGTAAAAGAGGGGCACCTAGGTGGCTCAGTCGGTTGGGCGTCTGACTTCGGCTCAGGTCACGATCTCACGGTTGGTGGGCTCAAGCCCCCGCGTCGGGCTCTGTGCTGACAGCTCAGAGCCTGGATCCTGTTTCTGATTCTGTGTCTCCCTCTCTCTCTGACCCTCCCCCATTCATGCTCTGTCTCTCTCTGTCTCAAAAATAAACATTAAAAAAATAAAAAATAAAAAAAAGTAAAAGAAAAGAAAAAGGATGAGAAAACTTTATTTAGAGTATTGCATATGTTCATTGTATTATTTTTACAGATGTATACATATATCACATCTCAATTTATACACTTAAATATGTATAGGATTGGGGGGGATTTCAATTATATCTCAATAAATGTACTTAAGAAGGAAAAGAAAGAGAAGAAGGAGAAGGAGAAGGAGAAGGAAAAGGAGAAGGAAAACAAAGACTGGAAGGGGTGAAGTTTTGAATCCAAAAGAAGAAAGTACCAGAGAGAACAAACATCAAGTGCCAAAGTTCTGAATTGGTAGAGTGAGCTATACAAATTCAAGGGATGGAGTGGGGTCAGTGAGGCTAAGCAGAGTGAGGATGGAGAGGGTGAAGAGGAGTAAGAACAAAGACCAGATTATATGCGGCCTTGAAGGGAGATGCTGAGAGAAGGCATGCAGTCAGTAAGAAAAATGAGAGATGACTCTAAGGTTTTTAGCCTAAGGAAATGCAAAATAAAGTCACTGTTTACCAAGATGAGACATACTCTGGAAGAAGCAAATATGTCATCAATGACAATAAATATAAATGGATTAAACTCATTTGTCAAAAGAAAGAGTTAATGGATTTATTCATTTGACATATAGTAATAATGATATTCTTTCTTGTATGTATGTGTATATATTTCTGAGATAAGTTATGTAAATGTGGCTCTTTTCTTTAAATGTCAAGTTTCTTGCAATTTTCTAGGAGGGTCTCTTGAGGCAAAGAGATATTTTAAAACACTTTAATATATGCAAAAATGTGATGTATCTAATTAGGCAACAAGAACAGTCTAAAGAAAATTTATGGGGTGATTTTATCTCTTTACTTAATTTGATATGATTTTATAAGCACTTAGTTCAAAAATTTCAAGTTTGTAAGACCTTAGTAAATGTTTGATAATGATAATATTATTTTTTGCAGGTATAGCAGCTCTGTTCCCTTATATAAACTAAAATAACAAGTTTTTACATATATTATTGTAATGAAACATAGTCTTAAATTTGAAGTAATCATCTCCACTCACTTTGTATGCCAAGGGTAGACCTAATTACTTTAGATCTACTTAGGGGACCAGTAGAGAAAAAGAGGTTTTGAAACAATGGAACTAAACCCCTTATTATTTTCCCTTTGAGGGCTCAAAAGAAGATATTTTTGTTAATTATATTTCTCAGTTCATGGCAGAGTAACAAAGTAAAAGGCCCTTTTTTAAATTCTCCCTTCCTTACTTTCACTCCCCTTTCTTTTCCCTGGTAACCATTTTATTTGTTATTTGTGTCCCATTTACGTGTATTCTTTGGCAGATTGTATTATTGGTTTGTTTTCTTTTGTTTTTCTCTGCATGTATTCTTACTTTACATAAATGAGATTCTGCCATAGGTCTCAGTCTGTTTTGTATTTTCTCACTTATCACTGCTTTTAAGATCTTTTCGTGTTATTGTGTGCATGTACTTCATTGCTTTTACCTGCTGCTTAGGTTTTATTGCAGATAAATCAATGCCCCAGTCTTGTCCTCTGTCCCACCACTTCGTTGAACATCTGTGAACTTCCAAATGCCTGCATGTGCATTTTACTGCCTGAGTATGATTTCTGGCCTCCAGATATCATACTTGCTGCCCACAGCGTGCCCAAAGTGCTAAGGACTTTAGACCTCTTGAGAGCAATCCTCAATCAATGACTGACCAGAGTTGGTATATAAATTCTCTAAAAATCTTTCCTCTTGACTATATAGTATTCCAGGCCAGCTTCCAGAGTTTCACCAAAGGGTCAAGCTTTAGTAGCTGGTTGTTGAATTAATGTTTCATCATTTATCGACAGCTTCCTTCCCTTTCATTTGGCACTTTTCTATTCTCCTACTTGTTTCCTGTATATCCCACAAAAAGTATCCTTGTCTCATGGTCTGCTTCTAGGTGATCCCAAACTAAGAGAGAATTCTATCTACTTTGTTATGCTAACCTATTACCCTGGTGATGGACTCCAGTAATGAATTCTAGATAACTTTCTACTCAACACAATATCATAAGTGCCCTCAAACAAGTCCCCTTTAGGGCCTATGCGATAATTTATCTGGGTTACATACATAGTGGCAGGATTGTTGGGGCACACTCATATGCAATTAGACTAAGCACTCCTAGATTCCCCTTCAAAGTTATGCACATGATTTTCTAGATCCTCCATTATGGTCAGCCTTACTTTACCCAGCTGAGAAGTATTTGAGGTTTATCGATGCTTTAGTTTGTTTGTTTGTTTTAACATTTATTCATTTTTGAGAGACAGAGAGAGACAGAGCACAAGTGGGGGAGGGGCAGAGAGACAGGGAGACACAGACTCCGAAGCAGTCTCCAGGCTCTGAGCTGTCAGCACAGAGCGAAATGCGGGGCTCAAACTCACAGACTGCGAGATCATGACCTGAGCCGAAGTCAGACACTCAACCGACTGAGCCACCCAAGCACCCTGATGCTTTAGTTTTAATTTCTTTAATGACTAATGAGTTGGGTCTCTTCATAAGCTTTAAGTTTTCTGGTCTGTGAAGTATCTGTTCACATCCTTTTCCTATTTATCCAATCACATTCCATTCAGGAAGTTTCTTGCATTCTTGAGATCAGGTCTTTGGCAAACTTAGACACTGCAAATATCATATCCCAAACCCTCATCTATTAATTTTGTGGATGGTATCTACTGTCATGTTTTGAACAGAAATACTTAATATTGATCAATTATTCAGTCAATATATTATTATTTTCTCTGTAATAAGTGTTTTGTTGGGCTTATTCAAGTAGTGTCTTGTCACTCTTTTCACTCTGGTCATAAAAATATTCTTCTACTTTATCTATTACTTTAGAGTTTTACATTTCACATTTATGTCTTTAGTTTAGTCCTTTGTTTATGACTTAAAATATTCCGAAATACATGTTAGCTTATATCTATATAATTAATCAATTACACATTATTAAAGGGTATATGAGAATGAACTACAGCAGCAGAATTTATTTTCAGTATTTCGGTGAATACATGTGAATTACTCTTGATCTTCTCTGAAAACCACAGTTTTGAGCTTGTTATTCCAAAACTACTAGATGACATAATAGATTCATTGGTTTTGATCCCTGCTGCTAGATGAATTACTCTCTCAAGGACACTTTCTTTCCTTGGCAAATATGGGGATTCTGGCTCACACCTTTAGGCTATTTTTTTCTCTATTCCTTCAAATGCAGCAACTAGTTCTCTTTCTGATATGCCTCTGAACCAAAAAGCAACTATTTCCAAACACAGAAAATGAACTTTGTCTGCTTGCTGCCCGTGAGTTAGTTCATCGGACCAATTAGACTCTGGAGGTGTCCCACAGAGCACGGGATTCCTACCTCGGTTGATACTGCTGCATTTTTGTGGAACAGCTGAGTCTCCTTATTCCCAAATGTACAGGTTGAATGGCAGGAAAAAAAGACACAGTCTCCTAAGCAATCTGTTCATCTTGTTTTCATGGAATTTACCTCAGTATGTTTCTTTCTTTCCAGAGGAAAAAAAAATACATGCTTAAGAGATCGGTTATTAATAGCTAGAATTTTCCTTTAAATATCCTACCAGATATTAGATCAGCCAGATGCAGCAATAAATATTAAACAAATACAATGATACATGCTTGAAATTATACGATAGTTTAGGGTACTTATATGGATGCTTTTATTCTTTTAATCATACAAATATATATGAAAGAAAACAGTAGATCATCAGAAAGTTTAAATTACAGAATTATATTTAAGGGCTGGGTGGAAACTTAGACCTCATATCAAGTTGGGATTATAGTGAGATCACCGTGGGAGCTTATTAAAATAAAGATTCCTGGTCACCAACACTGGATATTCCAATTCAGTCAGTCTTTGTTGACGACTAGGATTGTAACCAGCTAAGGGGATTTATCTTGTCAGTTCAAACCACTCATAAATGATAAAAATGAGTAAACAGAATGCATCTTATGTCAACACAGATCATTACCTACTAAACATCCATCTGTCTTCCTCACTTGTAGGTAAAATATTTTATTTCCCAGCCTCTCACATGTAAGGGTCACCGTGTGACACGTGTCATCCTACTCATTGAGATATAACAGAAGGTTCTGGTAGGGCTTCTGGAAAAAAAATCCATGAAACATGACCAATTTTGGCTTGTTAAGCTCATTTTCTTTTCATATATATGTTTTGTTTTGTTTTTGGTTTTTGTTTTTTGTTTTTTTACCATCCACCCTTCTCTCTCTCCCTTTTTGGAACATAGATATGATGGCAATATATCCGGTACCTATCAAGTGAGCATAAGAACAGGCTCTAAACGGGTCACCTGGGTGGCTCAGTCGGTTGAACCTCCGACTTCGGCTCAGGTCATGGTCTCTCAGTCTGTGAGTTCGAGCCGCACAGGGGGCGCTGCGCTGACAGCTCAGAGCCTGGAGCCTGCTTCGGAGTCTGTGTGTGTGTGTCCCTCTCTGCCCCTCCGCCGCTCACACTCTGTCTCTCTCTCTCTCAGAAATAATAAATAAACATTAAAAAAAAAAAAAGAATAGGCTCCAAACTATAAAGAAAGCCAAGCAGAAAGATAGAAGGAGTCCTGATGCCTGGTGACACCATGATGGTACTGTAATAACCAGGACAGCCTACTTCCTAAGTTCCTGTTATATCAGAGTACCAGGTGATCACAATTTCTTATAAATGCAAATGCACAGAATTTCCTTTATGAAAGCATACATGTGCAAGTCTCAGCATCTGTGCATATGTTTGCACATTGACACATAGACACAACACTACCAGCGGACTTGAGCAAGGATCAAGGGTACCAATAAAAGCAAAACATAAACTTCCATGGCCCTTTTGCTGGGGATTCTCACACAAAGGTGAATGAGGGATACTGAATTAGTGAAAGCTCTAGTAGTTGCAGTTAATAGAAAGGCAACTTAAAAGTGAGACGTTCAAGAATGAGCTTCTTTAAGTTATGATTTGAATCAAGACCTTACATGATGTCATCAGGATACTGTCTTACCTTCTTACTGTATCAGTCTGCTTTCCTCTAGTCTTTGGCACATAACCCTTCAAGGGATCAAAGATGGCAAGCAGCATCTTCACTCATACATCTACTAAGTTAAAAATCAAATGAAGATAGAACATACCTCCTTTTTCCCAGTAGCTTTGAAGGCAAATGTTTTTGACTAAGCTACACTGGCCCCAATACAGTCATGTTCACATTTCTAAACAAATAACTCTAGCCAACAAGATGGGGCCATATACTGTCAGGTATCCACCCCTGGAGTCAGATTCATGAATTGGCCCTATCCAAAAAACATGTACTGACAGCGTAGAAGGAGTTGTTACACAAAGAAAAGGAGGGTGTTGTTATCATGAAGACTATATTTTGGGAAGAGGATGTTGGGATGGAAACTGGGCAGATTAAAAAAAATAGAAAACTACCACATCACACCTTGACCATTCTGTTTATAAGCCCAAGGTAAATAATGAGATGGGAAAGCCAGAGACAATTTAGTCCAGCAAGAATTTACACTATGTCTCTTCTCAAATGGTACTAGCTCATATAATTCTTAAGTTCTGGATCTAGTTTACTACTTATAAATATAAGCTTCCAAACTTTAAGAATAACCACGGGCTAGATGTGTCAGGAATACTAGGCCAAAGCTTCGGAAGGGATTTGCTCTGACTTATCTTTCGTTAATGTACTTTTCGATGTGGTCATCTTATACACCTCCATCATGGCTCACGGTAAGAGGCCAGGATAAGAAAGGAAAAGATCATGTTGAAAGTACATATGTATCTGTACGTGTGTGTATCCAAATATAAGAACATTATGTTAATAGATATATGTGTATATGCATAAAATCTGTGACTGTATAATATTAATATACATCCACCACTCTATCACTAGCATCTAGCACAGAGCCTAAAAAAACAATAGAAATTGAATAAATATTTGATGAGTGTATGAGCAAATGAATGAAAGAAACTGAGGCTGAACGTCTTGGAGGGATCTCTCCAAGCTTTTAGGTAATATAAATACATAGGAAAACAATCTGTTAAGTTGACTTTGACAGCTGAGAGAGCTCTGCATTCCTAACTCAAACCCTGACTCAGCTGACAAGATATTATAAATAAATCAACTTAAAAGTTTTCTCTTTTTTTTCTCACTTAGAGAACACAGTGGTAAACAAAAACATTTATCAAATACAGAGTCATAAATAAATAGGTAGCTATATTTTGCATTAATGACTCAATCTAACCTTATCATTATAATGCTTGCATAAGTTCAATAGAAACACAGAATTCATAAAAAGGCAGAAAAGGAATAGCAAAGCAAGGCATGGCAAATATAATTTGTATATTATAATTTTTTAGAATTGTATTTCTCACTAGGGCCATATGAAAGACAGCAATATACAAGACACTCCATATCTTGCGATTTTCCAAAGGATAGTACCTTGCCATAAATTCCGATTCATCCTTCCAATGAAGAATTATCGTGGCTTTACTCTGCTTCTTTCTAAGATGTTGGTTACTTAATTTTAATACTTATTTTTATATCAATCATTATTTATTATCCTTATTTATTATAGATTAAATTCCATTTTCCCTAAATTAATTTTAGAATTATTAAGGTAGGCATAGGCATTAATGTGGTATTTAAGCAATATAAAGAATTATCATTCTTTTCTTTTCTATTCCTATCATGAGATAGTGCTCATTAGCTCAGGTTTTATCTCTGTCTATTTCACTTATGAATGCTACTGGCTCAAGTAAACTGCTTTTGACATGGAGTTTTAGAGGATGATGAAATGTAAAAAAATAAGAATACTCTAAAAAAGTATTGTAATTATTAATAATGCAGTTCCAAAAGAATTAAAAAGCATATATATATATATACACACACACACACGTATGCACGCACACATGCATGCATGTGTGCATGTGTGCGTGTGTGTGTGTGTGTGTGTGTGTGTGTGAGAAAAAGAAAAAAAAACTGAGTCCAAATGTACTTTTACTGGAAGAAAAATAGAAAAGTAATCATCTCCAGGTGACAAAATTGTAACTTAAGTTGTTTGCTTTACTATTTTATTTTTTCCTACATCTTCTGCAAAAATGTTTACCATGGAATTAAGATAATATTTCTAATGTAATATGTAATGTTTAGTCCTAAATACCTTTTGATTCTCTCAAAAACTTTATTGAAAAAAATACACTTCATTGATATCTCTTGATTTCATTTTTTAAAAATTTTTTTTCAACATTTATTTATTTTTGAGACAGAAAGAGACAGAACATGAACGGGGGAGGGTCAGAGAGAGAGAGAGACCCAGAATCTGAAACAGGCTCCAGGCTCCGAGCTGTCACCACAGAACCTGATGCGGGACTCGAACTCACGAACTGTGAGATCATGACCTGAGCTGAAGTCGGACGCTTAACCGACTGAGCCACCCAGGCGCCCCTTGATTTCATTTTTTTAATTGTGTGGTTAATAAATTCATAGAAAGTAAAATGATTAAAAGATAAAACATGATGGCAGAACATAATACAGATGAAAACAGACTCAGAAAAAAGTAAAACAAAACTGTAGGACAATAACAAGAGACCCAATCTTCATATTATTAGAAACATGGAAGAAGAGATAAACATTGGGGCTCAAAGAGTATTTGAAGAAATAATGGCTGGAAACTCCCCAAATTTGTCGAGTATAAACCTATAGACACAAGAAGTTGAATCCATGCCAAAGAGGATAAATCTTACAAAAAAAAAAAAAAAATACCAAGACACACTGTAGTTAAACTTTTAAAAAGTAAAGAAAGGTTTTAAAAGCAGTCAGAGTGAAATGATGCATTACCAGAAGGCAAAGGCCAAACTTTCAGATTTTTCATCTGAAAGTATGGAGGCCCAAAGTAAGTGGCACAATATTTTGTAAGTTTTGGGGAAAAAAAAAACTGAACTAAATTCTCTATCTGTCAAAACTATTGTTCAGGAATGAAGGGGGGATAAAACCATTATCAAATAAAGGGAAATTTACAGACTCCATTGCTAGCAGATATTTCCTTTCAGCTGACTAGGGAAAGTTCTTCAAACAGAAAGAAAATAATAAAAGAGGGAATCTGGGAGCATCGGGAAGAAAGAAACAACTGAAAAAGCAGAATATGGACACATGCAGTAGACTACCTTTCTCCTCATGAGTTCTATAAATCAAGTTTAAGATGAAAAGAAAAATTACAACACCGTCTGATGCTCAAGACAGTATTTAAAATGGGGAAGATAAAGGACGTAAATGAACCACAACGTATCAAAATTTGTGAGGCACAGTTAAAGCAGGGCTGAGAGAGAAATTTATAGCACTGAGTGCTTACATTAAAAATGAGGAAATATTTCAAATCAATAACATAAGTTTCTACTTTAAAAAATTAGAAAAAGAGGGGCACCTGGGTGGCTCAGTCAGTTGGGCGGCTGACTTCAGCTCAGGTCATGATCTCACAGTTTGTGGGTTTGAGCCCCTCATCAGGCTCTGTGTTGACAGCTCAGAGCCTGGGGTGTGCTTCGGATTCTGTGTCTCCCTTTCTCCCTGCCCTTCTCACACTCTGTTCTCTCTCTCTCAAAATTAAATAAACATTAACAAATTTTTTTTAAATTAGAAAAAGAAGATCAAAGTAAACCTAAAGCAAGTAGAAGAACAGACATAATAAAGAAAAGAGTAGAAATCAATGGAAATTAAAAATCGGGGAATAACAGAGAACATCAATGAAGCAGAAAACTTTGTATTCAAAACACTTAATAAAATTGAGAAATCCATAGTAAAAGTTTAAAAAATAAAAAGAATGCATAAATTACTAATATCAGAAATGAAATAAGGACTATCACTATACAGTCTGCTGTCATTAAAAGATAATAAGAATAAGAAAATACTGCAAACAACTTTGTGGTCATGATTCTATCAATTCAGAAGAAATAGATCAAGTCTTCAAGAGTTACAAACTACCATAACCCAACCAAGATGAAATGGGCAATCTGAACAACCCAATAACAACGAGAGAAATGTAATCCATAATTTAAAACCTCCCCCAGAAGAAATATATACATCCACTTCATCTCACTGGAGATTTATACCAAGCATTTAAAGAATCATTAAGACCAATTTACATATGTTATTTCAGAAAATAGAGGAGGAAGGAACTTACCGTAGGCCAGCATACCCTAATAGCACACCAAATACTGCAAAAAGAAATTTATAATGAACTTGACTCCAAAATCCTCAACAATGTATTAACAAACCAAATCCAGATCTAACAATATGTGGAAAGGATTTTACAGCATAACTAAATGGGATGTATTCCCGGTATGCAAGGCTATTCAATATTTAGAAATAAATCATGATAATCAATATAATCCACCATATCAAAAAGCTAACAGTGATAGCACCATATTAGCGTATAGGTTGCCTCAAAAATAAGAACTTGACAAAATTCATACCTATTCAAAACAAACATGATCATAAAAACAGGACTAGAGAGAAACTTTCACAACTTGATAAAGAATAGGTACCAACAAACCCTGGAGCTAACATTACACTTAACTGTGAAAGACTGAATGCTTTCCCAATAAGATTAAGCACCAAAGAAATATTTTTAACTTTCATCACTATTACTCAACATCATGTTGGAAGTTCTAGACAAAACAACAAGGCAAGAAAATCAACAAAAGTATATAGATTGTAAAGGAAGAAATAAACCTGGCAAAGGACATGAAAGAAAATAAAAATTGTGAAGGACATAAAAGTCCCAAATAATCCAAAAGCAAACAAATAAAAAATGTTACAGAACTAATAAGTGTGTTCAACAGCGTCACAGGCTCTAAGACCCACACACAAAAATCAATCTCATTTCTATGTATAACAATGATCATGTAGAAACTAAAATTAAAAGCATAGTATCAATGACATCAGCTATAAACAATTAAATATTTAGGTATATCCTTAGAAAGTATATATTGTATATGTATGCTAAAAGTTATGAAATGCTGATGAAAAAATTCAAAGAAGACCTAAATAAATGGGGAGATATACTTGATATACTGTTCATAGATTGATAGATTTAACATAATGAATATATCCATTTGTCCTGGTAAATAGACAGGTGTCTTCTCACTATGTGCTCACACGGCAGAAGGGCAAGGGAGGTCTCTGTGATCTCTTACAAGGGCACTAATCCCATTCATGAGATTTGCACCCTCATGACCTAATCCCAAAGGCACCATTCATGAGCTCTCCACCTTCACCACCTCCCAAAGGCACCACCTCCTAACGCCATCATATTAGGGGTTTGTTTTCAATATGTGTTTTTTTGGGGGGAGGCACATTCAGTCTATATCACTGCTTTGAAGAAGTGCCAGTTGATGTATCATCAAGCTGATGTTCTATTTTAGTAATCAAGAATGGTAACACCCTTTAGAGCCAGACGAGAGTGACCTAGATCCTATGTGGTAGACAGTCCTTCTCTAGCTTTCTCCAGCCACATCCCACCCTGCAGGGTGAAGAATCTAGAGGGGTAAGGAGATACACTTATCAGTAGCCTGCATCCCCACCTTTTAGACCATGCTATTGGTACTTGGCCCCACTGTACAATCCCAAGGCATGTGTGGTCTTCTTCCTTGCTCTGTTTTGAAGGCAGACTTCACTGAGTGTGCCCACCTGGGTCCTGGGAGTGGCGTTAATGTCATCCCCAAAACTGTGGACCAAGTCTGGTTGTGCATACAGAAGGATTCCACGTACTCATGCAAAGCCCCTCATGGTACAGGACACAGCCTGAGATAGGCAAGGAAGGAGGATAAGCCACAGGCCACATTTTGGTTCTCTCAGTACCACTATGTTTCAGCATGAGACTTCAAAGAGTTTACAAAGAATTCAAGGAATATTTTCAATTTTAACTTCACATTTCTAGTCTGTTGAAGGTATATTTATTAAGTTAAAATGGTAGAACATTACATTTGATACCTTGTTGGCTTTATTTTATAATTTAAATATTTAGAACTATCATATGGTAGAATTCTTGGTATATTGTATAGGGGATTCTTGAGTCCCTCAACTATGAATGACAAATCTAGGCAGTAGGCATGTGCTCTGTTCCCTAATATAGCGACCAGAGGATCAACCTAAAATGCCCTAACACTGACAATCCTTCCAGGAAATCCTCCTACAGTTTTAGTCAGTAATTCTGGATTTGAAGATTCTAGACAGAAAGCAAAGATGTGGTCTTCTGAATTCAATAGCCTACACATCCAGCTACAATAAAAACAATAATGATTACCATGTACCAGGTACCATATTAGGTGCTTTACATGACTTACCTTATGTAATCCTCACAACAATTATATAAGTGATGTGCAATTCACCTTATTATACAGATGAGGAAGCCAAATCTCAGAATTTATGTTCCAGAGCATACAGCTAGAAAGAGACAGAATGCAATTCTGTCTTACTCCAAGGCCAATCCTCATAACTATCACTCTTCTGGCAGTAGATCTATTTAGAGTCAGTTGTCACATTCCCTTGAGTGCTGAATTAGAGGAAATGTTTCCTTTGAAAAGGCCACAGCACTCTAGGGAGACATTTACACCAGGGCAGGTCCCCAAAATCTATTCCAACTCTAAGAGTTTATCAGCTTAGCTTATTAACCACTATTGACTTATTTTTATGTTATTATAGAAATGTTATTTCTAAGTCATTATCAGATATTAATATAAAAACCAAAGGAAAGGGAAACATCAAAGATTAAGCATTTAGAATATCGTATAACAGATATGAACCAAAAATTAGATTTACAGATATTAAAGAGAAAAAAATATTAAAGGAAAAAATAAGGGAACTCACTGGAGATTATGAGTCTACAACTTAGTCTGGCAGTTTTATGTTGTACCATAATTTAATAGAATGGAGGAATGCAGTCTCTAAAGTGTTTGTATTAAAGTGCTCATGAATAATAACGTCATCTTCATTTTAGCTGGTCACATATTCTATTTAAGTTATTTTATGGTCCTCCAAATGGTGAGAGGGCAAGAATTGGATGATATTAAGTCAACTTAAAAGCAACTACTTAAGTTGCTTAAGATTTAAATAATTCCTATTTTGTGAGAACTTAAAACACTGACGAGTAAATCAAGGAAGAAAGACATTTACGAAGGCATGAAACATCACTCAGAAATGACTGCATTCTAGTTAACACTTCATGTAACGATTTGGCATATAAGGGAGTTGGCAGTATGGTTTAGTACACTATTTTGTCAATTTTATGCAGAAAATAATATATTTAGCTGCTAAAATATAGCACTGTATAAATGTCCCAGTGTCTCCATATTGGAAGTACATGCCCCAAAAATATGTTTATATTAATTTGCCATTGAACAAATGATATAGCCCTATAAAAAAAGTCAAAACTTTTCTGTCCTAGCTCTACTTTACAGATAGAATAATACTGTGCCATGTCATCTGGTATTATTACTTACATAAAATTTTCTTCCAGGATGAAAATGCAAGGTGAATGATAAGTTTCTTTCTGAGCTGGCATCCTCACCACAGAAGATAAACCTCTAATACACCGTAAAATCACAAACTGCCTAATGTAATAAATTTCTTTTCCGGATAGCATTATCTTTCACCTACTTATTTCTTCCATCTTTCATCCATGGAGTTTTACATTATTTTCACATTGTGTACAATGAGCAAGTCACACTTCATAACTAAACAATCTTTGCCCTTGACAAATCCATTAACCAAAAAAAGTGAGACCCAGGCTTTAAGCTGGTCATCATCTGTCCTCTTGGATATCATGCACATGTGAGTTCCCATCCACAAGTAAATGCATTCTACCTAATTCTATATAATCCAGGTTTGTTTGAGTTTGCATCTTTTGTCTACTTCATTTTACATTTTATTGCTTTTAGACTGAAAGTATGTAGAAGACACTCACAAGCTTCAAGAATTTCATATATATGGACTCTTTCAGTTTGCCAAACTATCCCATGAAATACTTTCCTCACCAAAATGCAAAGTAAATTTTAAAATCCTCATTTGCCTTCAATAACTCCCTAGTCTGTGTGTCAAAGAAACCTCTCTTCAAATCATTTAACAACACATATTTCCAACTACCAAACACAAATATTTACATTTATATGTACATACATACATACATACATACATATACACATCCATATATACATATGCATATTATAACTAGCAAACTCACCTTCTCATTTGCTAATTATTCCATATTTGTGGGATATGCACAATGTATTCCACATTTATTTCCAGTTTATCTCAACAAAGGCTTTTTTTTTTCATCTAGAGCCAAACAAAACACAAGACAATAAATTTAGTCTCCTGCCTATATCCCAAAAAATTATCCTGTGAAAGATGACAATGAGGTTTTACTCCTCTAGAGAAAGAAACCAATCTCTAAAATAATGTCCTAGGAAATAGCTTTTCCCTAAGATCTTCTTCTCTATTTTTATAAGAGAAAAAGAATACAAGTAGGGAAGGCATTTGAGCAAATCAAATGGTAAGAAGTTTCCATGTTAGGCACACTTTTCTCCTTCTGTTTAGAAAAGTTTCATCTAATGCTGTAAGTGTTGCAGATTATCAAGAAAGGCATTTATCCACCCCCCCCCTTTTTTTTGCTAACTTTTTAAAGTGTCTTTTCTAAGGCTTGGTTATTGCTTGACCAATTAAGACCACAACTAAGATTATTTTTAGTGAACATGACAGAACTTGAAATAACTGAATCTTAAAATAACTGAACTTGAAATGATTCTTGAAATAACTGAATCTTTATGCTGAAGAGAAATTTAAATCTGAACACCTTCTAATATTAATTTACATTAAATTGATTACATTAATTCTAATTACAATCAATTAATCTCACCTGAAAATGCAAATACTTGTCAAGGACATTGTATCTGTTGTTCATGGATAGGTAACATGATGTGGATTTTGTACTAACACAACTACATTTAAATCTTTTGTAAAACTAGGAGAAAAATAGAGATGAGCTTTCATTTAATTATCACAAAATCCAGAAAACATTCAGAAATGCTCACTCAACTCTTTTTCTATCTGTATACTAGAATTGAGGCTTGTTTTTAATAGTTCACAGATTTTGGAATTTGGCATCAGACAACCTGAATTCAGGACCCAGTTCTTGTCTGGCAAAGAGCAAATTATTTAATATTTGAGGCCTGCTTCCCTGAGTATAAAATGGGCCTTTAGAATTTTGTGATGATTAAACACTACTGCACGTGTAAAGCACTTAATAACACCCATTTCTGGTTCATGGCACATATTCAACAAATAACACTAGCTGCTGCTGTACTTGCTGAGACCCTGGTACACTTGTTCTTTCTGTTAGATTCCACTGGATGTAGTTCAAAAGAGGTGGGGTTCTTGTTTTTGTTCTTGTTTTTCTGATTAACAAAATCAGAGCATCAACTATAAAGACAAAAGAAACATGGTATTCTCCCACCATGTTCAACAAGTGATCCTTCCTGGCCTTCCCACAACTATTCAAATTGGTATTAATGCTACTTCAGTTTAGACAAAGAAATATATACATGGTCACATAACTCAGTAAAAGGCAGAGCTTGGATTCCCTTCTCTGAACCCCATGGAGGTTCCTTTTCACCACACTATAAGCACATATTACACTGAAAGGAAGTGGGGAGGGACTCTCCGACCCTCCTTTTCACCTGATTCATAAACATGAAATAGTAAATACCGTTCTAAGGTTTGCTCTCATAAACTTTAGATGTAAGTGGCAGTGAGCAGGCCCTTCTGACAAACACACAGATATCTGAATATTTTAAAGGCTCTCTAAGTTCCTCTTAAATGCAAACACTCCTTGGAGAGATTCTATTACACAGCCTTGAGGAAGACTTAGTTGACTGATATCTGACTACGAGCGGCTGACAGAATGGAAAGCAGAATTGGGAAGCGGAGGGGTGGAAGGTGGAACAAGAAATGGAATAGAGGTCCTAGCTGAAGACAAAGCAAAATACCAAATGAGAAGATAATCCCTATTTCTTGAGTACTTACTAGGCAGAAATAAATATGAACTTTATAATTCACTTTTAATTTGGCTGTAGTGTCCTAATCATTAGCTACTGCTTATCACTACTAGAATCATATCCCATGGGAAAAAATAGTAAAGAAATTATGCTGGCTTAGAGGATAGAAATTCTGCCCGTGACAGTTCTGCCATTTGGTACCCATACTGCATGGGGCAAATTAATACAAAGCTCTGCTTCAGTTTCCTCACTTGTAATAATTTCCTTTCTTCCTCACAGAGTTGTTAGGAGAGAAAGTTCGAGTATATGTTAAAACACATGAGAAAACAAAAATAATGCTGGATAGATGCTTAGTACTCTCATGCAACAATGGCTTAAACAAATACTTACCAAGCAAACCATTATGCAGGGCACTGTTTTACTATGGAGTAACAAAGGTAAGCCACATGTTCATCCTGACAGGAAGGTCATGTAACAAGATGGTTATCAGTAATTATCACTTATTCTATACTCTTACAGTGAACCAAAATACAGCGATACTAAGATGGGATTCTAAGACTATTTTAACCAAAGTCACATGTTAGTCAGCTCCTAAGCCCCAAGCACTTGTCAAGTTGTGTAGGTCCCTGGTTTCCACTTCAGATTATGCTGTCATCTGTGGGTGAAGGGTCACATTGATCTCACTTCATCTCTAAATTGATCTGAACTTGATTCCAGACCTCAGGATCATGCAAACTTGAATGGATCCAGTTGGCAATGGATCAGTATTTGCACGCCCGTTCATATTCACAAAGTTTTGTCATTTCTGTTTGAGTTCTAGCTGAAAAGAATCATTGGGGAGGAAATCTATTTTTTTAAATCCCAAGGGAAAGTATAATTAACAGCTGCGAAGTTGAGGCCAGTGTTAAAATCTGCAGGGCAGATATTTTAGTGAAAAAGAGTCTCAGGTGAATTCCTTGGCCCACACCAGTATATCTCATTTATCAAGGAAACAAATTCTTCTTCAAAGTGTCTTAATCAAATCATAAAGCAGTTCTCATCCAAGTCTTCTCTCCTGGCTCTCAACAGCCCATCATTTCTCTTATCAGTTATACGGCCTGGCTATGCAACATAGCAACATGCCTTCATTTCCAAAGCCCTTTCTGTTGGGGCACCTGGGTAGCTGACTTGGTTAAGCGTCTGACTTCAGCTCAGCTCATGATCTTATAGCTCGTGAGTTCGATCCCTGCATCGGGCTCCATGCTGACAGCTAAAAGCCTGGAACCTGTTTCAGACTCTCTGTCTCCTTCTTTCTCACTATTTCCCCACTTGCACTCTGTCTCTCTCACAAAAATAAATAAACGTTACGAAAATTACAAAAAGCCCTTCTTGTCAAAAGCAAAAAAATAAATAAATAAACTAAATCATAAAACTTGGACCCATATATATTTATTTTCTTCTGATAATTTTCTTCATTTCTAGTGCCATTGTCTTTGTCCTTTGCAACCACTGAATTTCTTCAACCTGTCACCGTTCTTGGACTCTGCTTGCTTACTCTCATAAACAACATCATGTAAAAAAAAAAAAAAGTAAAGCTGAATTTGATGTTGGGTCAGTGAGGATTTGAATCTTTTATTTACTACTGTAATCACAAAGCAGAATTGCTTCCTTCAAATTACACTCATAAATTATTGGCTATTATGCCTTAGTGTATTGGTGTAAAAGTTGACGACAAATAAAGTTTTAGAGGGGCAAAAAACTTGTAATTTATATGTCACATGTGGTCACGACATACCTACTTGTCACTTGCTTGAGTAGCTACAGAGGGATGGAGAAAAGTAATGTTAATATACCCATATGGATGCCAAACCTTCTCCTTGTAAATGTTGTGATGCATCCAAAAACCTTGCTTGTGAGGTCTGACACCACTTTGCTTCTTTAACCAGCTACTCAATTTTCAATTTTCAGCTCCAGAGGACCTAGTAATTTCCCTTTAGGAAACAGAAGAAAATGAGACCAAAAAATAAAGCATGCTCATTTTTTAGGCACAGGAGATTATTTGTGTCCTCCTAAGGCAAATTAGCAAATCCAAGCCCATAGAAACATGCACAGCTTTCATTTTGTCCATAAGCAATTGCATATTTATTCCTTTTCAGAGAAGCAAGGTGAAATTAACTCATGGAATATGAACAAGGGATTATTTAAGTCTATTTTCCTCATTAAACCCACCATTCAGTGTTTATAAAAATTAGTAAGCCAAAAGACTCATTATTTATCCTGCAGGTAGGCTGACCCTTAGGTGTGCAACTCTTCAAAATAAGGATAACTTCTTGATTTTAAGTGGGAAAAAACTAATACATACAATAATTGATGCTAGCTCCAACATTACGTGTTCCAGTGAAAAGTTAATCAAAATGAAGAGTAAAAAACCATGTCATAGAGTGGGAGAATATACTGGTAACTCAAACAAAAAAGCCCCAAACAAAATATAAATAAAAGCTCTCCAAATAATTTATTTATTTTTTAAAGTTTATTTATTTATTTTGAGAGAGAAAGCAAGCACAAGTCGGGGAGGGGCAGAGAGAGAGGGAGAGAGAGAATCCCAAGCAGGCTCTGCACTGTCAGCATGGAGCTCAATGTGGGGTTCGAACTCACCAACCATGAAATCATCACCTGAGCCAAAATCAAAAGCCAGACACTTAACCGACTAAGCTACCAAGGCACCCCCAAAACGATTTTTTTTAAAAAGACAGATGACTTAATAGAAAAAAATGACAAAAGAATAGGTTATTTCATAAAAGAGGAAATGTCTGATAAACAAATTAAAACCTGTATATCTCATTAGCAAGTTAGAAAATAAATGTCTAAAATTATAATGTACTATCAATATATACCCATTGAATTGGTAAAAATTCAAGTGTCTGACAATGCCAAGAATCTGTGCAATTGAGAACTCTCATATATTGTTTGTGAGGATGAAAATTGCACTTTAAAAAATAATTTAATGTTATCCATTAGAGTTGGTGATGTGTATCCCGTAAAACGCAGCACTAGATGTACACCCTAGAGACATTTCTGTACCAGGAGATGGATTAAGAAGGCCAGCAAAGTACGTGATATCACCAGACAGGAGTAACCAAAAGTCCATGATGATAGAGGGAACATAAAATTGGGGTACTGTCCCATAATAGAAAACTGTATAGCAATGAAAACACATAAACTACAGTTAGACAAAGCTGAGTCCAGGGTTCTATCACAAATATTTAATAATTGATGTGACATTGGTTTGAAAAAACAGAAAACACGCCAGATATGAATAACCCATATAGGTCTGCTGGAAGAATATGAATGAGCACAAGATAAATGTAAGTACTACGAGGTATGCTCAGAACCGGACTTTTAGGAGGGTAACGTTATGTTTATTTACTTGGGAAGCAGTGATACTCATTCACTCATACTTAAGATGCTATATTTTATGCTGTTTTCTTAAAATTTTTTAACGGTTATTCATTTTTGAGAGACAGAGGGAGACAGAGCATGAGCGGGGGAGGGTCAGAGAGAGAAGTAGACCCAGAATCCAAAGCAGGCTCCAGGCTCTGAGCTGTCAGCGCAGAGCCCGATGCGGGGCTCGAACCTGCAAACAATGAGATCGGGACCTGAGCCAAAGCCAGATGCTTAACCAACTGAGCCACCCACACGTCCCTGCTGTTTTCTAAATGTGGAAAATATTTTACAATAAAAACATAAAAACAATAAAGCAAAAGAAGAAAGCCAAAGTCATATATACTTGTACAGGTATTTTCTTCTGGCATTGGGAAGAGATATTTATAGTTCTAAAGTTCTAAAGTTCTCTAGTTCTATCATAGTTCCAAAGTTATTATGCATTTTTTTCAAGATTTCCAAAATTGTTACCTAATTCATACAATTGTGTTTGCCTCCACACCCTTTTCATTGTCACTGCTGTGTCGGAACTCAATGCTGCTGATTCTTCCTGCGTCCTCCTACTCCAGGCAGGAGCATCTGAGCAAGCAGTACCGCCAGTACCTACACTGGCACCAGCCAGGAGTAATTTCCTCACTTATCATTACCACACCTGCCATCTGCCCAGACTCTAAAATCCATCAGAAAGGTCTACTTTGTAGGGAGAATTCTGGTACCAGTCTTAGCCTAAGCAGACACTAAGGCAGATGCTTACATACAGGTAGTGTGGGGGGAGAATGATGCCATTGCCAGGAATGGGAGACAGGAGGGGAGGCCAATACAAGAACCCAAAACCAAGGGTGACTAATATTCACTTGTGCATGGCCCTGGGGAAGGGGGATAAAAAGCAGAGGAATTTAGCCATTAGCTCCTGTCCCTCAGTGGTCAAGGGTGACCCATGGATGGTCAGCATCTTTGCATCTGCAGGTTCCACATGCCTGAGTGCTGTGAAGCTTCTGGGGAGTGACCTATACCATAGAGGCAGAACATGCTCAAAGCAGGAATCAAGAGCATGAAATAAAGGTCTGAGTTGAGGATGTCTTAGGTTGCCTTTTCACAAAGCTTGCTGAAGCTTGCAAGGACCTGGCCACCACCAGAGTGGTTGGACCAATGGGTAGTGATAGACAAGCGATGCCTGGTACACAGGTGCAAATCTGTTTATGGGCCTTCTGACATCAATTCACCTACTTTTGTAACAGAATCTCCATTTCCTTGAGGAACCACTCATCCTCCACTTCTATTTAGCTCCTGTGATGAGCCTGGGTTTGAAGCCGTGCCAAGCTCTACAGGCAAGCTTGTGAATCGGCTCTGGCCATTCACTGCCAGTGAGTCTCCATCTGGGGACATTTGTTGAACTATGAATGGAGGAGATTTTCTGTCACTAAAGCTAGGAAGATGTATAACCGGAGATTATCACACGGATCTAAGCTGCCTACAAGTGAAGCCAGTGCACTGAGAAGCTGGGTGCGGAGAAGGAAACAGAAATATCTCTAATAATGTTACTTATGTGTCTGCAAACAACCATGCATGAAGCCAATGCAACTTGTTTTGTTGTTTCTGTTTTTAAATATGAGCCAATGAATTGAAGTTCCTCTCTTTTACCTTAGCAGCTTCTAAACATCCCCAAGAAACGCTGTTGTGCCTAAGATTTTTAAAAAGTTATTTTCAAATAAGAATTAGAATTGAAACTTAATAGGCTGTGCATGAATTTGTCATACTGCTTTGCACAATTATTGTACACATCAATTCACAGGTGTAAATTCCTAGTCACTTTGACAATACCTATCAGATTCATTGGAGGACTACTAACTCTGGCTCCTTAGAGAAAGGAGAAATGTAAATAAAATATATTATAAGGACTTGGATGATTCAAAGCCCAACACAGGGCCTTGGAGTCTCTTCATAAGTTTTTCTTTGACCAATATTTGTTGTCAGAGCATTGAAATTAGCTCCTGTTGGGAAAAGAATTTTTTTCCAAACTTCAAGAACACACAAGGCAAGGCAAAGACAAGTGTATAATTACATGGAGAGTGCTTTCTTATTTTTTTTAAAGGTGGCATAATGCCGCAGATTCACATTCCCATCTGTGGAAGGTGGAGCTGCTAATATACCATTTAGATGCAGTGGTTCTCGCTGGCTGAAAAGTCAGTTTGATGTTACTCCCTATTAACAGTTTTGATTTTCTGAATATTATGATGGAATTGGCTGCAGGTGGCTCCGTGAGTTCATCACACAACATCTAACTAACAAGAGGGTATTCAGGTGTGGCATTACCTAAACATGGACTGGATATGCTGGGGAGAGAAAAGATGGATACATGGACAGAGAGATAGATGGGATACACACACATTAATAAATGCCTTATTTTCATGAGAACCAAAAGTTCACAAAGTATTTATACAGCTATCTTACTTAAGCTATATAATCCACTCATGAGGTAAGAAATTTTATCTACATTTTAGACATGGTTACGTGACATTAACCATAGATACAGACTTAGAAATAGAGCAGAGAAATAAATGCTTTTTTTCCCTTTTTCTAAAGTTCTTTGCACTCCACTAGAATTGAAATTTTTGCTAATAACAGAATGATATTTTGATAAAAACTGGCTAGGAGTTTAGATTTGTTCATCCTTCTGTGAATTCCTTTAAAAAAATAATTAAATAAATAAATAAAAATTTTTAAAGGTTCTGCATCCTCAGATTGCTCTGCAAAATTTCAGGGGATATTGTACATATGTCTATAAAGCATCAATCATCTTGAATTACAATTACGTACATATAGAACACTTCTGGTTGACCACACAAACCCATTCCATACCCTTCTTTATTAATACTTGTGCAAAAATCGTGTAGTCATGTGCCTCAACTGATGTTAAGTCGCTCCTCGACACCAACAGCACACCAAATTTACTAGGTGAATATTGCCTGTTGAAATTTTGACTCTAGCGGGGCACCTGGATGGCTCAGTTGGTCAAGCGTCCAACTTCGCTCAGGTCATGATCTTGCAGTTTGTGAGTTCAAGCCCTTTACTGGGTTCTGTGCTGACAGCTCAGAGCCTGGATCCTGCTTCAGATTCTGTGTCTCCCTCTCTCTCTGTCCCTTCCCCGTTTACACTCTGTCTCTCAAAAATAAACATTAAAAAAAATTGACTCCATCAACATTTAAAATTTCTATTGCTCTTGTTAATGATGAGTATACAAACGGTCACAGGATACACAATTCCATTCAGGATACACTGAAAAATGAAGGGTTAAAAAAAAAAGAACTTTAGACAGTTATGCCTGCGGTTCTCCCTCTCCCTTCTGGCTGTTAGATGCTATTGTGTGAGGAGGTTATGCTCGGAGCTGCAGCCATCTTGATGCTATGAATGTAAAGCCAATGAAAAAAGACAGCTCATTAAGTATGGCTGAGAGAAAAGATAAGAAAAAAACAAAAACAAAAACCCCAAAGCACTCCTCTGTACTGTTGAGCTGCTAGATTTTCTAATTTTTACTGTGCTTTTGTTTCTTGTAGCCAAAAGCATCATATTAGAAACATCATGTCTATACTATTTTTGGTAACAAATTAAACTTTGAGTAGCATGAGGACAAAGATTCCATCATAGTAATCTCTGTAACTGCAATGTCTAGCACAATACCAAGCACACAGTGAGTTCTCAAACACTGCTCGTTAAATAAACACACGAAATGAGAACAACTTTCAAAATAATGAATGAAAGAAAGAAAAACTATGCTAACTCTGTCACCTCCCAACCAATTTTTGGCAAATAATTAACAATCAGAATTTTCATTGTAGAAAACTTTGGAGAGGTAGAAATTCTGAGAATATTTGTTCTGTCAGGTTAACAACTTAGACTTTTTCAGGTGTACATTAATGGAGGTTTACTGAATTCACACAGAAGTCATTGGAAATCCTTGTGTTTAATACAGGGTATCATTCACTTAAACTAGCAATTTCTATTGTGCTCTTCTTTTCGAATGTCTATTAATACGGATCACCTGCTAGGACTGGGGCATCACTTTGTTCTCTAGACTCTCTTTCATCTATGGGAGACCTTCCAATATGAGAATGACATCTAGAACACAGAATAAAATAAAATAAGTGAGTACAGAGATGACTTTTAAAACCTCCCCACAGATGATTGATAAGTAAATGGAATTCTTTGGAAGTTTCATCCTTTACTTGAAAGAGATTTTAAAACAAAAAAAAAAGATTTAATTTTCCACATGGTCAGGGGCTCTATCTGAGCTTGAGGTGATCCCCCACACTCTCCCTTGTTCCTGTGTCACAGAACGAGCCTGACTTTTCTCTGCTAAACTTCTCTCATTCCTCTGAGCCGTCAAAGCATTTTTGCCAACAGTCTTAAATAGATTGTCCATCATGATTTCATTTAAAATATATATAAGCATAAAATGTATCCATTTGGAAGATAGATTTGAACTTAGTTTATTACAGTTTTTAATTTTTTTTAATGTTTACTTATTTTCAGAGAGAAAGAGAAAGAGCATGAGCAGGGGAGGTGGAGAGAGAGACAGACACAGAATCTGAAGCAGGATCCATGCTCTAAGCTGTCAGCACAGAGCTCAACGTGCGGCTCAAACTCACTACCAGTGAGTTCATGACCTGAGTCAAAGTTGAACACCTAACCCACCAAGCCACCCAGATGCCCCGATGTTTGTTGTTGTTGTTGTTTTTTATGAAAGAAAATTATCTCCCATAAAATATATATCTTATATATTATGTCTCTCACTTGGAGCTAATATTTAATCTATAATATGTATTTTTCATTTAAGTTTATCATCTTCAGTTTTTAAAAATGGTAATGTTAATCCAAAACAGACATGTAATTTCCTGCATTTATTCAACCACAGACTGATCCTACAGTGACTTTAGCATGCATATTACTACAAGCAACAGAAACTAGTATTGGCTGTCTTAAACCAGTTGGACAGATTAGATGGATGGATAGATGGATGCATGGATAGAGATAGATGGATAGATAGATAGATAGATAGATAGATAAAAGACAGAGAGAGAGAGACAGAGAGGGCACCTGAGTGGCTCAGTCAGTTGAGCATCCACGTCCTGATTTGGGCTCAGGTCATGATTCCAGAGTGGTGAGTTCAAGCCCCGTGATGGGCTCTGTGCTAAGCATGGTGCCTGCTTAAGATTCTCTCTCTCTCTCTCTCTCTCTCTCTCTCTCTCTCTCTCTCTATCTCCCTCTGCCCTTCTCCCACACTCACATGCACACTCTCTCAAATATTAAAAAAATATATAGGTATAAAAACATAAAAAGAAAATAGATAGATAAAATAATTTATTGGAAACATAGGAGAACCAAGGGAAACTTGAATAGTTTGTCTCAGAAATTATAGGATCCAAGGCAACTCCAGAGTCTAGACTAGTAGAAGTTAAGATGAATGACTTCAGGGAGTCATCTGAGGAATCAATTAATTCTAGATACGTTTGTACTCGGGCCACCCCACTGAGGATTAAAAATGCAGAAAAGACAATTTGGATTTAGATTAAGAGCCCATATCAGTGTCCATTACTCTTCTAAGAGAGCCTTCAATATAGAAAATGTAGTTCTTCACACAAAGACTATAGAGCTATTACCAAAAAATAAAAAAAAATAAAAAATAAATAAAATTAAAAAAAAGCAAAACTAAGGTAGTTGACCAAGCCCAGTGACAGTGGGCTTCAAAATCTAATTACCAGACTTCCTGGATGTGAGATTCATAATCCAGGTTATAACCTCCCTTTACTTTCATTCATTAAGATCTACTTAGTATTCTTCTGGCTTTTGATTTTTGCTTCCTAATAGGTTATACCTCACACTCTCTCTAATGTTGGACACCTACTACTGTATATAAACCTTCTTCCAGGCCTGGCCCCAAAACAGGTACCCTCCATGCAGGTGCACTGGTGTCTAGATTATTCGGGCTCAATGAAAAAAGCCCACAGAAAAGGCTATTCATATACCAACACTTTCATTAAATGTGATAGGTGCTAACTTAGGTGCTATGGCAGGTGGGGAGGTGGAACAAAGGTGAGCTAAGTACAAGAAACCTTTCATCCTTGATGGAAATTACACTTGAGAGGTGGAAACAGACATTAAATAAAGACTCCCACAGATGAATGAAAACTATACCTAGAAGTAGTGTTACAAAATAGAAGTGCACAGTCCTATTCGAGGGAGAATTTGAGCACGTCTGCAAGGTCAGAGAAGACTTCTCTGAAGGAGGAACAATTACGGTGGGGATCTCAGGAAATAAGAGACATTAAACAGGTAAAAAGTCAGGTAAGTGGTGGCAAAGGAGGAGGCACCAAGAAGAGGAGCAGGTTTTATGAAAACTCTGAGGTAGAATGGAGACCGGATTGTTGAAGGAAAAGAAGAAAGCCAGGGAGGCTGAAGGGAGACAACTATGGTGGAGAGAAGGCCTGGGAATTGTTGCTTTGTTTTAGATTGGTATGAGATGATGTTAGAAAATTAGGCAGGTACCAAACAATTCAGCATTTTACAAGCCACGTTAAGAATTTGATCTTTGCAGCGCCTGGGTGGCTCAGTCAGTTAAACGTCCAACTTTAGCTCAGGTCATGATCTCACAATTCATTAGTTTCAGACCTGTGTCGGGCTCTGTGCTGACATCTCAGAGCCTGGAGCCTACTTCAGATTCTGTGTCTCCCTCTCTGTCTCTCTCTGACTCAACTAGGAAGCCACGACAGGAGTCCAGGCAGCAATGATGATTATTTGAGTTAGGGTGATAGAAATGGAGATATGCAAAGATCATCTGCTTGAAAAAATATTTAGGAGTTAGAATTATCAACATTTTTACATTATGTTGGATATGGGTGGGGGGGATTGAGGAAGAGGGAGGTGTCATTGACTGCCCTCTGTTTCTGATATTCCTACCAGACTGAATGGTGGCACTATTCACTTAGGAAGAACTAGGAGAGACTGGGATTTGGTGAGATTTGAACTGGGATTGATAGATTTGGGGCATGCTAACTTTGAGATGCTTTGGAGATATACAAGATGTCCAATAGGTGATTGATCATATAGACCTATGTCTCAGACAAGAGATAGGAAAAGCAAATGTAAATGTATGAAGCACACGAAGACCCAGTTATAATTTGACATATCCTAATCAATTTCTATTTATCAACCCCATTTGAAAAAATCTAAAACTCAAATTAATCTTCAGAGCTCTAGGTTCTAACTACGCAATGAAATTCACAAAAGGGAAGATAATATAATGGAAAGATGGCAGAATTTTGTGTTAAAGGACTGGGGTCAAGTCTCAATATGCCTGTTATGTAATTTTGTAATCTTCAACTGATCACCTTTTCACTCATAAATTTAGTTCCCTGCTCTGTAATATATCAATAAGGATACCTCCCCCTGTTTGATGTTCTAAGGAATACTGCGATGATATTCATGATGAGGGTAGATGAAATGTCTTTGTAAACTGAAGACTTTGTAAAAAGTCTCAAACCAAGCTTACATGCTAGACTATCACTGCTTCACAGGTCATTGGGGAGCTATGTTAAAAAAAAATACAACCTCAGTTCCCTTTCATCTGTTGGACTTCCACATCATGACTCCATTCTTTGTAAGTAATTATCATGAAAGATACAGAAAAGACTGTGCCAACATGGGAATTCAGTAGTTGTAACCAAGTGTTTTCCATTTAATTTCGTATCTTATCTTAAAAGACCAAGTATTAAAATGGGCTGTGAAGAAAGCATAAGAGACTCTTAAAAACTGAGAACAAACTGAGGGTTGATAGGGGGTGGGAGGGAGGGGAGGGTGGGTGATGGGTATTGAGGAGGGCACCTTTTGGGATGAGCACTGGGTGTTGTATGGAAACCAATTTGACAATAAATTTCATATATTGAAAAAAAAAATTTAAAAAAAAATAAAATGGGCTGTGAAGGATTTTTCCCTTTTTTAAGACAAACTTTTGTTTTCCTCTCTTTCTCACTAGATATAATAAGTACCATCTGTCCAACCGCAGGATGAGGAGATACGGTCCCCTCAGGGAATTTGACATAGTCCTAACAAGTGTATGAGACTGTTGCAAATTAAAACCATAGGAACACTTTCTGCGGACACTCTATCAATGTCCCAGAAAAATTTCTGAGAACCAACTTTATGATTTTGCAGAAAATCATCAGAGATGCTAGTAGAATCAAAGAAGATGGAAGAAAATGTCATTTAACTATAGATGTGTTACAACACATCTAAAAACATGGTAGTCAGAAGTCACATTTCAGCAATGATATAAATATTCTGGTTCAGAAAACATTTTAATAAGCAGCAACAAAACTTTCCCAGCAAATATGCGTCCCTTGTTACTATATTCTGTTGCTAACTCCACATCGAGACTTACAAATAAAATTTGGATTCTTCCATAATGTAGCTAACGTTGTTTTCCATTTCTATGAACGAACACTATCAACAAAAGCGTCAAACTATGCCAAGCATTACTATTTTTATTATATACTGTTATTAGCTTTTAATAAAGATATAAAATTTATATATGGTACTTTTTATCTAAAATCTAGTATAATGGAAATCTGGAATCTAGTGAGGGCTAATTATTATATTTTAAAATTGGTTCACTTTAAGATAACATTTAATTAGGAAACATATCTACTGCTCCAAAAAATTTTAAAACAGAAGATTGAAAACAATGACAATTTTGGGATGCCTGGGTGGCTCAGTTGGTTAAGCATCCATCTTCAGCTCAGGTCATGATCTCATGGTTTGTGGGTTCAAGCCCCGCATCGGGCTTTGTACTGACAGTGCAAAGCCTGGAGCCTGTTTTGGATTCCGTGTCTCCCTCTTTCTCTGTGCCTCCCTCTCAAAAATGAATAAACATTTTAAAAAAAGAAAACACTTATAATTCCATCATTTATTTTAGGTTGTTAGAAACAAAACCTACCTTAGCAAGAGACCAAAGTTTAAATCACCAGTAAAGAGGCATGTCAACTTCATGCTTTTCCAGATGTAGTTAAGAAGGATATCACATTACCTTCTGTGGTATTATTGCCAGTGACACCTCAATCAAATCACAACAAATCCTCAGACAAGCCAAAGTGAGGGACATTGTACAAAATAACTGGCAAGTACTCTTAAAAGACCAAGTAACACAAAGACAGACAGAGGAACTCTCCCTTCTCGGAGGTGACTAGGAGACATGAAACATCTAGTTGTATGAGATCCTTGATTGTGTTCATGGGCACAACAAATACATTAAGGAACAAACGGAGACATCTGGATAAGCTCTGCAAATTAGTTAATAATATTGCATCAATATTAATTTTCTGATTTTAATAAATTACACTAATTTTTTTGTGAGACAACATTTGGGGAAGCTGTGTGAAAGGTATATGGGAACTATACCTAGTATTTTCGCAATTTCTTTGCTTACATTTTATACTTCTGAAACTGTTTCAAAGTTACATGGTTTTCTTTAGAGTTATGTTTTATGTAAAAAGTAAACATGAGACTTTGGGTATATATAGTATACATATGATGCATACACAGTAAAGTTTGTTTATAAATGTTAACTATCTTAGAAGTTGTTTCACTTCATCAAATCACTTCCATAGTTACTGTCTGACATAGTATTTAATCTATTAATAAATAAGTGGAAACTTACTTATTTCAAACTATGACTTGCTACTGTGAATTATTTTTTCTCTAACATTTTTATATTTTGAAGTAACAATTCCTGAAAAACTGCTGAAATGTATTTGCAGTCATCCTCATGAGAGCTCAGGTTTGGTAACAAACTTCTCTTTTCTTCATATAGACATGGTTTTATTTTTATGAAAGAAAAAAAAAGATAATGTTTCCAAAACAATCATAAAAGCCTTGCCACCTGTACATCCTGAGAAACATAGTTACTGTGAAAGAGCACAATGGGGTTCAGGATATACCACCCACAAAACTGGCACCATGACACATTGAAGATTTTAAGTTGAAGGAGTTCTTGGTCTAAAATGTATGAGAGCTTCCAGCTCTGGCTACTTTTTTGCAGCTTCATGCTCTTGTGAAGGCTCCCATGTACATATAAAAAAATAAAATGTATATGCTTTTCTCCTGTTCATCTGTCTTTCTCAGTTTAATTTTAGGTCCTGCCAGGGATCTTAAGAAAGTCAAAGAAAATTTTCCTCTTCTACAAGCACAGGGCAGTTAAGTGACTTGCCCTGGGTCACCAAGTTGGAAAAACAAACACAAAAACAAAAAAAGGCAGAGCTTAAAGTCAAATCCATGACTACAAAGTCCACATTTGTTATGCTTCCTGAGATACCACTGTTTCTCCCAAGAGGCTGCTTTAATATATCTTTGACCTCATCCCAGGCTACCACCAGCCACATTCTCTGTTGCTGTCAGAGGTCTGCATAGACTGCACCGACTCACTATTAGAACAAAGCCAGCGGAGGGGGGTGGGGGATGGACAGCCACCCTCACAGGTTGGAATCCCACAGATCTTATTTAATGATTCTATTATGAACTGAAGTATTAGGTTCAAAGGAACATGGTTTAAGAAAATCATATGAGATGGAAGGCAAAAACAAACAAAAAAAGAGTAGTGGTAGATGTAACTCCATCCAGGGCTAGGACAGTGACTCACCAATTTGCCATGTGGTAGTTCTCCCTCCACCCTCTCCACCCAATTTCCCTTCTTTCCTTCCTCCTCCATATATCCAACTGCTGCAATAAATCTCTACCCTTGCATCTCCATAAGTTCTCATTTCACAACTACTGCTTTCTGGGTAGTGTCTTATTTGATAAAATAGCACAAGATAGAACCCAGGGTAATGCTGAACACAGTGGGCATTCCCAGCTTGTCTGGTTATACCATGAGAAAAATTTCAGGATGTTCTAGTAGCAAGCAAAAATAACATTAAATAAACAGTGCCAACACATACCCACTTCTTAAAATGGTGAAATACAATCTGTATATTATTGGAGGTGCTATTAGAAGACCGGGAGGAAGCTCCCCTGGACCCATAATAGCAAAACTTATCTTCCTCAATCAACTCCCTCCAGCCATTACCCTTCCAGTTACATCTCTGCCTTTTCTCCTTCCTCCCTGACAGCCACTCTCTGCCCTCTCACCCCAGCCTCACCTAACAAAGTACCTGTGCATAATTCAATCATCTGCCTCAATAGTCCAAACCCAAACCATTCTATTTCTCCCAAATGTTTCTTCCCCATGGGGGCCTCCATTCATCTCAATATAGAATTTTAATCATTAGATCCAAGATCATTACTCACTTTAAAATATCAAGACTGAGGGGTGCCTGGGTGGCTCAGTCAGTTAAGTATCTGACTCTTGATTTTGGCTCAGGTCTTGATTTCAAGGGTTGTGAATTCAAGCTCCATGTTGGGCTCTGCACTGAGTGTGGAACTTGCTTAAGATTTTCTCTCTCCCTCTCTCCCTACCCCTCCCTCACTCACGTGTGCTCTTGCTATCTGTCAAATAAAAAGATAAAATAAAACAAAACGGCAAGAGGGAATCCATTCTTTTAAGACTGCTGCTAATTTCTGATGTGAATTTCAGTCAATCAGTCAAATATTGCTCTCTGCATCTATTAAAGAAGACTATAAATTCTGGTACTTTCCAGTGGATCAAAGACATCGACAGCTCATGATTTTGTGTCCTGAAGGTTGAAGCTGCCCCTTGAGGTAGGCAGGATATGCAGAATGACAGCTGGTGATCCAGACAAAAACTGCAGATGGTTTGACCCTTCATGGTACATTTTTTCAAAAATCAAATTGCTTTACTTTCCAAGATTTATTTGCAAACAGGTTTCACATCAGCACTCAGAATTCTGTTTTTTCTTTAAAAATTGGAAAAACCCTGGTGTACATTCCATATGTCAATACTCACCAGGGCTTGAGAAGGAGCTGCTACCTTTCTACTGGGCATCTGACCTCCAGTCCCCACTCTGCCTTATGGTCCTCCACCTTGGCCATTTCACTCACTTTCATTGCCCGGCTGGCTCCTATAGCCATTCAGACTTGCAACTTGGGTTAAAAACAGAAATTAATATCAGATTATCAAAAACAGTAGAGAACTACTTAACATTACTTTATGAAAACTATAGGAAGCAGTATTTGTGAGAGAAATCTGTATATTTAAATAGAAATAGAGACACATGCACATGCAAATTTAGGCCAAATAATACATGATATTAAAATAAAATATGTTAATATATTCTGAAGCAATGGCACATTTGCCACCTTAAGTTGAATGTTATTTTTACTTTAAAAGCATTATGTGAAGTGATAAAAGAGTCATAAATTTAAAATTTGTTTGGGTGGAACATTAATGAACTTCATAAAATGTAAAATAATACAAAGGACTGAATATTTTAGAAGTTTTTTTTTTTTAATGTTCTTTTATGGAGACATACTTACTCTTTCCTGAAGTTCAAAATAATTTTACTAACATTTTTTTTTTAATCTGAAAATATTATTTAGAGGGTTTCAGTTAAAAAAAAAGATAAAATTATTAGAACAACAGATGTCTGTTAGTGCATTTCATGGGTGTTGTCACAATAAAAGAGGTTAAAAGACAAATTAATCATATGTTTCCCCTTCAAGAGAAGTACACTTGCATGAGTTACTATAGCAACTACATATGATTCCAACTATTAGCTTTCTTATTGCAGGGGAAAAAAATCAATAACAAGTTAGATTACTTAAGATAACATATAGCTTTGGAAGGTACCTATTTATTTACCCAATATTATTACAAAATCTGCTTTACTCTGAAAAACCAAAGGCAAACACTTTTTTTTTTTTTTTAATGAGTGTGCCAGAAGGGAAGCAAGTGTTAGCAAAACCAGCCAAGTGCCCTCCTCTTAATGTTTCCAACACGTGTCTGGACTAATTATGTGTAAAATATAATCCACTCTGGCCAGTTGTGCCTGCTGTAATTGTGCATGTTGTACTCGTAAAAATCTACCACTAACCTTTTCAATTTTCTTTAAAATTAAAATAGCAGTTAACTTTCTTTTACTTCCACTAAATGTTTATGCCTTGGATTTTCCAAAACTGGGTTAGCATACTAAAATATGAATCAATGAGGGCTTCCCCACCCCCGACCCCAGAAAGCCTGTCAAATATAATGTTATTTATCCTTTGGGATTTATCGAAACAATTGCTTGATCCACACTACACTCAGCAACAGATGTGACTCTTGTGGCTTTTTTTTGTGTTCTCTTTAATTTTTGTCTCACAGATTCGAATGTTTTGTTTTACAACAGAGCAAACAGAGGTTTAGTGGTAGTTGCAGGGGAGCGGCAGAAAACAGAGGCCCAGTTCTAGGGAATAAGAACATTCTCATCGCTTCAAATTAACTTTAATCTATTCACTTCTTATGGCCTCTGACTGTACAGGGTAAGATCTCAGTGTCCCACATACGGTTATCTTTGTTTTGAAAACGAATTGTATGATTGAAAAATACTTTCCACTTTTTATTCCAACCTTATTCATCTTATTAGTCCGAAATATGTTGGGATCTTGTTCATAAGGGGGAAAAAAGGGCCAAACACTGCCTGTAATACTCTTATTCCCTCTTTCCCTCAAAGCAGAGAATCAAAATCAAATAACTTATTTGGTTTTTTGTTTGTTTGTTTGTTTGTAGCCGAAAGACTGAAATAAAAATGAAGCTGTATGGTATCTGCTGGCCAGAAGGGTTGGTTTTATCCTACACACTGAAAATGGGTCTCATGCTTTAGATGTGAAAAGAAATTATTATATTTTTATCTCAGTTCCCTGGTTCCACTCATTGAACAATAGCATAAGGAATTTTGCTTGACATGTCAAAAATTTCACTCTGATTTCAGCCTAGAACTAGTAGAGTGCAAGACATAAAGGTAAAGCACAAGAATGTGTTATAATTCTCTGAATACTCATATCTGAAAAAGCTGGGGCTATTTGTATTATTTTTCTCAGGTAGATGAAGGTAAGATATTGAAGGAAATCAGAAATGTTATTCCACAATAGGCCACTCTGGCATACTGATTTTCTGAATTAAACGCACTTAAGAAACAGCAGGGGCAAAAAGACACTCTGGTCCCTCCTTCTTCTTCCTGAAAGCAGGAGATAAAACTCCCACATGAAGAGTACTCTTCTTGTAGCAGGAAGAAAGAAGACATTCTTACCAACCCAGAAACATCAACAAAGGAAGCTGCACCAAACATTACTTCATTAGTTTCCTACCATATATTTACCTACAGTTTGCCACCCTTGAAAGCCAGACACTGCTTTCTTTTGTCGTGTCATTTCTCTGCAAATTTATTGTTCTTTGTGAAGAGGCTATATAAGATGGAATTGTAAGTTGCCGTTTTGAGTTACTCGCTTTAGGTTTCTCCCATGTGATGTATGCTGTGTGCCTTAATAAACTGTTTATCTTTTGCTATTCTGTCTTTTTGTTACAGGGTTCTTAGCCGAGAACTAAGAAGGGTAGAGGGAAAATTACTTTTCCTCTTCCCCTGTATATAAATAGCCCAATTGGATCCCATTTTAGCCAAGTGTTAAATAATCTCATCTACTCTCATATATTTGGATTCCCTTTAAATAGAAACACAACTGGAGTGGACTATTAGAGATTGAAGAAGCTGTCCTATAATGACTCCTATTATAAGTAAAAAAAACAAAAAACAAAAAACTGATCAATTCAGAATATATCCCAGCTATCCCATTTATTTCCATTGGCTTCATAATCACCTTAATTTCTACCTTACCAGTATACTCCCCAATCTCTTATTTATCCATAATCTTTTCTTCACTGAAACTCAATGGAAAAAAATAATCAAAATAATTCTTACCAACTAATCTAGACACATTTCAACAATGGCTTCTGCTGTATGATAGTTCTACAAATAAGAAAGTCAACAATACTACATCTAATTTGGAGATTAAGTATGAATGGACAAGTACTGCATTCATATCTCCATATGAGACTTTCACTATTGTGAATTTGCTGTTACTAGATCAGTCAAGCAGCATTTGGCTGGATCTGGGTCTCACTCTCTGGGAGCCTGATCCTCTTATAGCAGCTTCCAATGGATAATGATAATCAAAACACATCAGCACCTTGCATCCTTTTCTACATGTCCAAACCATTTCCTTAAATACAGTCAGCGTCTCCTCGTTTTCTCATAGACATAGAAGACTTCCAATTAGTTCTGCTGGCAGCAAATATTATATAGTGTATTACTGCTAAAGTTGAATACCTCACTGCAGGTGTTTTACCAAGGGCTGACATAAGCACCGAGGAGCAGAGAATCTGATCATGCTTATTTAACAAGTTAGCCTTATGTTAACTTTTGGTTACCGTATCATTTTCCAGATGGCAATATTCTTTCTCTGAATGGGTGGTTGATTTGCCTTACGTAACATAGCTATTTTGAGACAAAGATCTCCCTTAATCTAACTGATTTTCCCTTCAGGAGATTAAAATCCCTACCATTAACTTGAAGACTATAGTTTTTCAAGTGGGGCAAGTATTTGGATTTGTCCAGTCTATTCTACATAGGCAGCAAGCACTAGGCTGATTCCCAAAGTAGCCTCCAAGACGTGATAAACTCTATTGCACCATGCCCCAAACCCATGAGTTGACTTCATCTAGTGACACAGAAATCATATCAAATACATTTTTTAATGTGATTGTTTAAAAAATTTCATTGTGTGTTTAAGGGAATTTAAATCCCATTGTGTTCCATTCATTAATCATACATCCTCCAAGTAGTTATGATCATTTTCAAACCCATCACCTTTCATGATTGTTTGTTTAGAGCAATGAATATGGCCATCATCTTCTTGGTTTTGGGTAGAGTTGGAGAAAAGTATGCCCAAATAGCTTGGGACACTTATTCATCTTATTCAAGATGAAACAATACAAAAAATGAAATCAGATGACCAAATTGGAGTATTTAGGATTTTTTTTTGTCACAAGGAATGTTAGTTTTTATTTCTCCTTCTATCTTAAAGTCCCAGAAATTAGTTTCTTGATATTAAACTTTTTTATTGTAAGGAATAGAAAAAAATCACAAAATGAGTATATGCAATAGCTATTCACCTAAATTACACAGATTTTCACTCTTCTCATTTATTCTCTTCAATTAGTAAGTGAGGATAAAACGTAATGTCATTTATCCATGATCCACACATGATATTTGATACATAACCACTTTAATTTGTATATAAAGAGGCAACATATAACATGTTCCAGAGAGTAAAATTAGTATTTTAAAAAGAATTTGCAGAAACATAGTCCCTAAAATCTTGGTTCCTGTTTAGATGTCCCAAACCACGTCCCTCATTCATCATCATCTCTCTCACCCAACTTCTTCTCTCTTGCCTTCCTAATGTTACTTCATGTATATTCTCTAGAAAAGTTATAACTGAAACGCTGTCTTCCACATGGAAGCACAAATAATCAAAGGTTTTAAAAGTAGTGATTATCTTATGACTAGATTTTTTTAATCAAAAAGTTTACTGAATGAAATACTGTGACATAAGAGGTACTTCTATTTCAATCTGCAACCCAATGATAATTAAATAGATTTTTTGATATAATTACTGCAAACAAAACTTACCTGTAGCTAATTATTTAATAGCTGTATTTCAGGCTGTTGATATTAACAAAAAAAGAAATACTGATCTGAATTTTAAAACTTTAATGACCAATGTCAAGCTTCTGAAAAGTAAAGGGGATTATTCGTCTTGACTATTATAACACTGTTAAAAGTTGAATTTTGAAAATAATACAGTGCCAAGTTCAAAAATAGAGGTGATCCATTTATTAAAAAAATTTTTTTGAGAAATTTTGAGGCTACTTTTAAATGCAGCTCCTTCTACTTCTGTTTTTTCTCGCCTTTTCAAATCAATGGCTCACAAGTTAGCTTATCTTGAATTTTTATATTTAAAAAAGAAATACTTGTTTATATACAATAATTCTGCTTTTGATTCTTCTGTTATCTTTCACTATACATTTATCAAGGTTAATTTTTTTGCATCAATTGATTTGAACATTTTCATTAGCATTCACCATTTCAAAACATTACACTGAGAAAAAATGCCCTGTGTCATGAATCCAGAAACTTCTTTGAATGGTAACAATTTGAACAGATGAGAAAACTTGAAAGCAGTTATCCAAATATACCAATTTCCAGCTATGCAATGACAATTTAATCTTCTGGCAAAAATTAATTTGATGTTTCTATAGAAACAACCTGGTGATCACCTTCCTTTCTTCCCGGATGCACAAATACAGTTGTATAATACATTGACCTGGGACACACTTTAATGTGCATAAAAAGCAGCTGGTATTTTCCTTAAGGGGGAGAAGAAGAATAAAAGAAAAACAGAAAAGGCAAGACTTTCAAAAAATATCTGTTCACACATTAACTGCATTTTTTAATCCCTCATAAAACTGCATATATTGAAAACTGAACACATATTTTGGGGACAGTATTTTTTAGGAAGTTCAAAGATCTTGCGGACTAAGACTACTCCAGTCACAGGGTAAGAAAAAACACTTTGGAATGAAGGTGCTTACTATTTTGCAGGGAGGCAAATGGCTACAATTTTAGAATCTTAGTCTCTGAACTTGAGCCTAAACCCATAATTCCAGAGAAGATAACTGCATATTTCTGGGTATGCATTTTCCTTGCATCTTTTTGGGCTAGAATTTGGTTTCTCACCCTCAGCACTGCTACTATTTGGGGCCAGATAATTCTTTCTTGTAGGAGCTGTTCTGTGCATTGCAGCATGTTTAGCGCCATCCCTGGCCTTGACCCACTGAATGCCAGGGGCGCCTCCCATCCACCTTTGTAACAACCCACAATGTCTCCAGATATTGCCAATATCCTATGGCAGACAGGAGCACATTTGCTTCCAGTTGAGAAGCTCTGATATGAAAGGAGGAAAAATTAACAGTCCTTAACAAAAAGAAGAAAGAAAAACCTAGAAATTATAGCCATAACACATGCCTTAATTTAGGTTCTCCCAGAAGACTGTGATATAAGGGTTTGAGGAAATGTAGTTCATTTGGGAGGTGGTGCCAGAAACTGCCAGTAGAGGAAGAGGAAAGCGAGACAGGGAAGGGAAAGAGGCAGTAGAGATTAGTTAATGAACACAATACTGCTGTGTGCCACTGGGAAGACCTCTGGGAGATTGTGCAGAACCTTACCTGAGAGGTAAGAGACATGAGGTATTTATTTACCTATTCCCTTCCCTAATCACTACCCCCTACTGGCTACTCCCAGGTCACTGATTTTCTAACACTTTAAGCCTGCTTCAAGGGGAAGAGTGCCAGAGAAAGCCTTCAGGAAGAGTGACAGGTGTTTGTAGCAGGAAGCTTTTGGTATCTACAGCAGGGGTTCTCAAAGTGTGGTCACTGGACCAGTAGCATTGGCATTACCTGAAAATTTAATGGGAATACAAATTATCAAGCAGCACCCAAGACGTAAAACAGAAACTCTGGGGTTAGGGCCTAGGTGTTTCTGATGCACACTCAGGAATGTGAACCACTGGTCTAGCTCAGTGGTTCTCAACCAGAAACAATCAGGCAACTTCTAGAGATACTTTTGTGGTTGTTTTAACTGGGAGGAGGAGGCAACTATCGGCATCTGATGGTTGAGGCTAGCGATCTGGCTATACATCCTGTAACGTATAGAAGAGCCTCCCACAACAAAGATTGAGCCTGCCCCAAATGTCAATAGTGCCAAGGTTGACAAAGCCTGAGGATGAAAAGTGATAAGGAAATAAAGGCCGGGCATCAACAGCGTCTCCCATATGATAAGTTTCACTCTTTTGTGTGTTTGTTTCATTTTCTTCCAAGTGCATATTGCAAACCTTAATAAACATCCACTTAATCGGTCTAGTTTTTCTGTACACACTGCCGTTACCCTTACATTTTTTCACTCTGGATAAAGCTCAGTTACCCTTCCTTTCTCCTCTCTTTGACTATTCTCCTTGGATGTCCTTTTCCTTACCTTTTCTTGCTGTACACAGCTAACGTTGCTGTCACCATCCCAATGCCTCCTGTCACATTTACCAGTGATTTCTAACCTAAGGGCTCCCTCGGAAATGCAGATTCTTTTCCCTGTGAGCACAACAGTGTCTTGTTCTCAATCTGCTCAGTTCCCATCTCCCTTAAACCTCAGAAAGGGCATAAAGGTTAACACCCCTCTCTAATTTTCATTCCTCATTTTAGTTGAATAAAGTTGTCATTGAAATATTCTGGTAGTGTCTAACTTCCTAACAAAGCATCTTAAAAGCGTCATAGTAAGTAACATGCCTTGGGATTTACTTCAGGCTAGCACGCTTGTTTAGAATGCAGAGAACACCCACATCATGAATGTGTTGTCCTCATGTTACTGTAAAAAAAAATAATCAGGATTCATTCTGTTTTAAGCAATGCATGCCAAGTATTTTACAAAATGTGATACGCAGAATTTTACACCCCGCCCCACAACTCTGCTCCTTGGTGTTACCTCCGAGACTATGTTACATGGCAAAATGTACTTGGCAGATGTGATGAAGGTTAATAATGATTTGACCCTAAAGAAGCCATAGTAGCCTGGACTATACAGGTAAGCCCTATATAATAACACAAGCTCTAACAAGCAGACACAGAAAAGAGTGTCAGGTAGAGTCTGCAGAAGGGAAGACAAAGAGATGCCCAGCACCAGAAAGGTTCAATGTATTGTTTATTATGGCTTTGAAGATGGACAGAGCATGAACCAGGACATGAAGGTGGCCTTTAGAGGCTGAGGATCTTGCAGCCAATAGCCAGTAAGCAAATGAGGACTTCAATCCTACAACTACACAGAACAAGTCTAGCAGCACCCTAAATGAGCCCAGAAACAGATTCTTGCCCCACCTCCCCAGATAAGAGCCCAGGTGGGCCTACACTTGACACCTTAATTTCAGCCTGTGGGACCCTAAACTGACCATGCCATTGAGCCTGCCTAAACTTCTGACTTATAGAAGTGAATGGATAAGAAAACGGGTGTTGTACTAAGATACCAAGTTTGCAGTAATTTGTTGTAGGAATTGAAAGTTATGGGGCGCCTGGGTGGCTCAGTCGGTTGAGCGTCCGACTTCGGCTCAGGTCACGATCTCGCGGTCTGTGAGTTCGAGCCCCGCGTCGGGCTCTGGGCTGATGGCTCAGAGCCTGGAGCCTGCTTCCGATTCTGTGTCTCCCTCTCTCTGACCCTCCCCCGTTCAGGCTCTGTCTCTCTCTGTCTCAAAAATAAATAAACTTAAAAAAAAAAAATTTAAAAAACTCTGACCCTTCCCCGTTCAGGCTCTGTCTCTCTCTGTCTCAAAAATAAATAAACTTAAAAAAAAAAAAAAATTTAAAAAAAAAAAAAGAAAGTTAATGCAAAACGGTAATTCCCTTTCTGCTTATGGCAACACTATAAGGTAAAGTCTTCTATTTCCATATTGAGAAAACAGAGGCTCAGAAATACTGCATTTATTGATCAAGATTGAAAAGTCGATAATTCAGAGCGTTGGGTCAGAATAAAGATCTGCTCGCCACCGAAGACCACAGCCTTACCAACTCCTCAAATTTTACCTTCAAAAGGCAAGCTATCAGAGTTGAGAACAACTTGTTTTAATTTATTGGTTTATCTGGTGGTGATTCCTAATGGGTTTGAACAATTGAATTACTCACACTAAAATCAGATAAGTGTAGTAAGGAAAAAAAATAATCCAGAAGTTGCACAGGCAACAGCATAAATGACTTTCATTCAGTTTTGGTTTACTAAATATTATCTAAGACTGATCTGGATAATATGGTCATAAAATAAAGTATGTCACCCATTTGAAAGAAGCATAAACAGAACACTATGGTCCATTAAATTTTTTTTTTTCATTTCTCTTAGTACAAAAGAAGTATTATAGTAGACTTATGGAATGGGTTCTTCCATTCTTTCCCCAACCCTTTCAAACCTAACACTAGACAAATTCTTTTGAAAGCAACATTCTTAGTACAAAGTCAACATTAAAGACCTCCCTCCAAAGGCACTTTTAAAAATGGAGCACTTGTCCTAACATTATGCAATGTTTGAAGATCTTTTCTTCATTTTTCAGGTTCTTATTTAAATCCTCAGTGATGCACAGCAGGTTTCGTGAGGCTTTTAGTATAAATACAATTGTACTTAATTCAGTGAGAGAAACTTGAAAGTGAACACATTAAGCACTACATATTTTTATTTCACATATAATGCCTAGAGAAAAGCAAAGGCTACCAAAAGAGGTTAAAAAAATGAAGATGAATAAATAAAATATGTTCACGACAGGATAACAATCTGGGACCAGCTGCTGCTGAACAAACATTTATTATTACCATCCATCTGAGGTTTGTTTCACAGAAAACAGAATTTCCAGAAAGACGGCGAACAGGAAATGTGTATCTGATAATCAAATATGCAAAGCTCCCACCTCCTAAGGATAATTGTTTTCCAGAGAAAGGCTTGAACCTATTTAAGTAACATATAAATAACTCAAAGCCTGCATGGGGATAAGAGGAACAGAGTTCAGGTCTGTACACAAGCAGACCAAGAAATAAGTTCTATATTATTTTTGGCAGAGAAACCTGTTAATTAACTTTAGAGTCTCCCTAGCTTGTCCTAAGCTTGAAAATAATTTTGGGTGGGGAGGGGAGGAGTTGAATGGTTTGGAGATCTGATGTTTCTCAGAATCTGTACTGCCACCCCCTTGGACTGAGCCATTTCCATCTCTCAACCAGAATGCTACAGAGCCTGCGAGGGGGGCTCCTGATTCCACCCTCGCAATGTATCAGTCAGAGAAATCCAGTTAGAATGGAAGTCAAATGTAAGGAGGTTATTCCTCCTCTCAAAACCCTGCATTGGATCCCCATTTCATTCAGAGCATAAGTCTTCACATGTCTATGTCTTCAAACATGCCATGATTTGTCCCATCTTGCACACCCCTTGCCAACTTGACTTCAGTCCCTACTATTCCCCCTTTAATCTCACTCTACCCCAGTCTCCTTGGTCCTTTTGTTACTCCTCAAACAAGTCAAGCAAGCTTCTCCATTAAAGTCTTTGCACCTGCTATTTCTACTTCCTGAAAAACTCCTCCTTCACACCTCAGGATTCTTTGTTCAAGTGTTTGAATTTCTTACAGCCACCTTCCCTCACAGACTGCAGATTGTGTTCTACCACTTGATCCCTCTTATACACACTCAATTGCTATTGGCTCTGGTACTGCATAGCCAAATATGAAACAACCCTGATACATAATGACATCCAAATTATGTTGGTTCAGTTTCCTGGCATTCAATTTGTTGGAAAAAAAAAAAAAAAAGAAGAAGAAGAAATGAGATTCCAGGAGTGTCTTGTCTGAAGTTATCTGTCCTATGGCAATTGATCATTGCTCTGTCCTTGTCTTGACCTGAATTTCAGTATAACAGAACCAGCACCCTCTCCCTCTGTAGCCCATCACATTACATTGTGCTTAGTAAGTCACCACAAGACTTTTCTCTTCCAAGTCCAAAGCATGAATACGTTCTCTAACTTTTCCCCAAACTTGCAATTGTTATCTTCTCTTGGTGCCTGGATGCCTCTTAGGAATATGATGAGAGCAGTTGACCCTCTTCAAAGATAAAAATACATTGACACGCACACCATATTTTGCACATAGTTTCAGGGGCTTCATGAAATACTGGATAAGAACTCTCCTGATAGCATTGGCTAGGAGGTAGGTTTTCAGGAGAGATTCAGCTAAAGTGGCCCTCACAGCTTGCATTATTCTTACCCTCTAAAGCTATAGCCCAGAATTCCAAGTCTATGGGCAACAATCTCTGAGCAATTCAATCCAATCTATCTTTCCTATTCCCACTTTCCATGTTTCTAGTCAGGATTAAGAAAACTCACATGAATTTTCCTTGTTGTCTCCTGACTCTTCCCATTCTCTCAACTTGACTTTGATTCCATTCTTTAAAAAAAAAAAAGTTATTTCTTTATTTTGAAAAAGAGAAAGAGTGTGCAAGCACGCGCACAAGAGAGCATGTACACGAGTAGGACTGGGTCAGAGAGAGGGAGAGAGAGAATTCTAAGCAGGCTCTACACTGTCAGTGCAGAGCCCCATCTGGGGCTTGAACCCACAGAACTGTGAGATCATGACCTGAGATGAAATCAACAGCCAGATACTTCAACGACTGAGCCGAGCCACCAGGTGCCCCATGACTCCATTCTTAAATTTGCAAGTCCCTGCTACTGTATTTCAGCCAGTGTACCAATATTTACAGATACATATTCAAAGGTATGTCCTTTACTCAAAATACATGGTTTTCCAAAATATGTAAATAGTGAGGCAGTGGCTATTCATCACAGATGGTTACTTTTCTTCTAATATTCAATGGGATCTGTATTTTCTGCACTAAACTTCCTAATAATATATATACTGGATTTGCTTTTAACAAGACCACATAGGGGCGCCTGGGTGGCTCAGTCGGTTAAGTGTCTGACTTGGGCTCAGGTCATGATCTCGCGGTTCATGGGTTCGAGCCCACATTGGGCTCTGTGCTGACAGCTCAGAGCCTGGAGCCTGCTTCAGATTCTGTCTCCCTCTCTCTCTGCTCCTCCCCCACTCATGCTCTGTCTCTGTCTCTCTCTCTTAAAAATAAACATTAAAAAAATTGTTTAAAAAAAAACCAAAAAACAAAACAAGACCACATATAGGACCTGAGATCGGCCACTACTTAGGATTGACAAGTAAATCATATATATGTACTATTGGTGTGTGTAAAGCACATGACCACAAAAAAAGGATACATTTTTAGATTCCTAAGATACATCTGTAACAGTTACTACCTGTGCTATACCCATATTCCCACTCTTAAGACAACTACAAGCCCCTACATTTCTTTCTGAGGAAATTTTCTGTCTACTAGAGCCTATTTTGTAACATGCATCATAGACCAGAATTCTTGGAGAATCAACCCCTCAATCAATAACTCGTAAGACCTCGTGTACAAATACATGAGTATACTTGTTCCCTCTTCCTGGAAGGCTCTTCTTCCAGATGTCTGCATGGCTTACTACTTCCCCTCCTTTGGGACTCCGCTCAACTGTGAACATGGAAAATGAGGCATTTTTAAATAAAAAGATTTAAGTTGCATACCCTCACCGACAGCACTGCCTCCTGATTTTTTTCTTCCTTTATTTTCCTGCTAAACTCATCACCATGCAATATACTATACATTTTATATGTATTTTGTTAATTTTCTACTCTGAAATGTAAGGTGCATGAGGATGGGGTCTCGGTTTCGTTTCCTGCTGTCTTTCCAATGCTTAAGCTCAGGTACTGGCACACTGTAGGCAGTCTGATGACTCTACAAATATTTACTGACTTCCTTCTAGTTCTATTCTTTATGAATCAGATGCCCCAGAGGGAGATTCTGATTTAACGCTGAGTTAGGTGGAGAGTTAGGTGGGCTCAGCACTTGGGCTGGGTGGCTGTGTGTTGGTAGGACAGTACCTTCCTGGTCGGAGCTCAGGCAGCAGACACCTTCGGGATTGTAACGAGTTTTGAGAATCGTTCCTAGAAGCTCAAAATAGAGTTTGTTTCTTCAGTCTTCCCAATGATCCTACCACCTATTTAATCCCGTAATGAATCCCTTCATGATGAATCTGTGAAGAAAGGATTCCATTGCCCTCAAATGAGAACCTTGGCGAATAAAGCGTGATAACACTAGAAGAAAATCATGCAGTCATTTGCCATTCCCTTTAATGAGTTGTCCTATTTATCAATTAGACTAATAACTGATATCTCAAGAGTGCTTGCTTCTGTAAAAATGTATCATTGGATGCAGGGAATTTCTGCTTCCAGCACCCCTAGGCTATAAATGTATTACTTTAAGAAAAGTGCACTAAGTTATTAAAACATTTATTCCCCCAAAGTCAGTAATTTACTTGCTTGTGCTGGATAGTCGAATTCTCATCCGTGCACAGCACTGTTTAGTTAGTCCTAAATATCACGTCCCTGCATTTCTGTATCAGTTAACTATTGCTGCCTAAGCCACAACCATGGAATCTTAGCGGTGACCGTAAGCGATCTGTCATACATATGAGGGTCCATTGACTGGTAGTTGGCTGATCTAGAGAGAGACCATCTGAATGACTCTAAAAGAAGCTGTAGGTCTGGCTAATCTTGACTACTCTGTCAGGTCTGCTCCATGTGGCAGCGGCCGATGGCAGGGACAGATCTCTTCATACGATTGGAGAGGATCCTTTAGAAATGCACAAGTCTTAAAAAGGTCTAGCCTCAGAACTGCCACTGCCACTTGTCTACCTTCCTATGGGTAAAGGCCACTGTTCCAGCCATAGGGTCAAGAAGTGGAAGGGCTACCATCCCATCTACTTGTGGAAGATTCTGACAAGTTTCTGGCAAGGCTTATTAGGAGATTCAGAGCCATCAGGAACCAGTTCTAACTGTATTGTTATTTTTAATATATTAATAATTTAATTTTATTTATATTTATGAGAGACAGAGAGAGAGAGAGAGAGAGCCCACGAGCAGGGGAGGGGCAGAAGGAGAGGGAGAGAGAACGAATCTTAAGCTGAACATGGAGCCTGACTCAGAACTCGATCTCACAAGCATGAGATCATGGCCTGAGCTGAAATCAAGAGTCGAATGCTTCACTGACTGAGCCACCCAGGGTGCCCCCCATTGTTATTATTAATTTTAAATAATTAAGGAGATACATTCTATAGCTTTTGTTTGAAAAAATTACCCATCAAAATTCACATAATGGTTTTCGAGCTTAGGTTTTATAAATCATTTGCATGTATTTTATAAGGAAGTGGATGGAAATTCCTGAATACCACCCGAGAGTTCATTTCCCTTTTCTTTAATGAATGAATACCTTTACCCAGCATGTAGGTTGAGTTGAATTCTGAGTCTTTCACTTTCAGGAAGGCACAGAAGATGACCATAAATTTATAAAATGTGACATTTTAATCAAACCCCAAGCTGTTGGCTAATTACATTTCACTGCACTTAAAGTAAAAACAGGAGATGTCAGGTTGGTGTAGAGATGAGCACAAAATTGCCCTTAGTACTTCACTGATCATTATGAATACCACAGTATCAAATTACCCAGAAAGGAGAGAGTAGTAAATCCTTCTAAAAGTCATATTTCCAATTTTCTTTTCAATTTCATTTTGGAGTAAATTTGGACACAGGTTTATTCAAAAGCTGACATTTTCTTTCAGTACATCTTTTCTGTACAAAAATATGTATAATAGATCTACTAGAAGCATTGGAGACCATTAAGCTACAGAAGCATGAAATCAACTAGAAATTATTATTTTAATTCTATGCACTTGTGCATAACAGGATGAACACTGTGCCAAATAAACTTTCATCAGGACTCTACCTAGTATTCTACATGCTAATGGGGCTTGAAGTTTAGAATACAGATGTGTGGCGATACAGCCAGGGAAATGAACTCAAAATCAAGAGATTCGTTGCCTGTCTCCAGAGAATTATCAGCGACAGAACTAACAACTGAGGTAAAACATACACCACCCCTCTACTGTCACTTGGCTTTTCTCTTTGGTCAGGTAACTGAACTAATCTGACCTGGTTTTCTAAGGACCTAACATGTGAAATACTTAAAAGAAATTGCTGTTCTACAGAGAGATTTCCCCTCGCAAAAAGAAACTACTGGTAAACACTATATCCAAACACAAAATAGGTAATAAGTAAAAACTGGCCTTTCTTGCTGCTCAAGGAAGCAATAACTGAGGTTTTTGACATCACTTCACTCTACATTTTTTTTTTCCACAAGGTAAGATCACTTTCTAATGAGCTACTGGCTGATATGAGTATCAGTTTAAAGTAGAGGATAGTGACAAGGAGCCACGTTATTATGTATTTTGTCACTTTGGTGTCTCCTGGAAGGAGGAGGGTCAGTGTAGATAGCAAGGAGAATTGATACTCAAGTAAAAGCACTGTGGCACTTACCAGAAAGCACGTTGTGTGAAAAGCAGGACATGTTTACCTTCTTTAGACTTATATCACATTTGGAAATGAAAAACAGCACAGGACTAGAAAGGGCTTCAGAAGGTATATTTTTTTATTCTAAGGCTAGACCACAAAGAGACAAGCAAGGAAGTGATTAAGACTTGAACTGCAATTCTGTGATTTCCTCTCCTACATTCTGGAAAGCCCTTGGTTTAAAGAAATCAGGGTATTTTATGTTGCTTATTGACTGAAACTCTCAGAAAAACTGCATTTTTGATACCCCTCCATTCTGTACTTAAATTCTGGTCGTAAAGGAAATGAATGAAGAATTTAAAATTATGAGATGATTGTTATTTATCTTTTTTTTTCTTGCCAACATGGGGATTCAACTTACCTCCTTCTTAGGGATATTCGCTAGACAGACAGACATACGGATAGATATGCATCTTTAAAAATATTGCAGTCAATAATTTTTAAAGTGTTTATTTATTTTTGAGATAGAGAGCGAGTATGGGTGGGGGGCGGGGCAGAGAGAGCAGGGAGAGAACATCCCAAACAGGCTCTGTTCTGTCAGTGCAGAGCCTGATGCGGGGTTCGATTTCAGGAACCATGAGATCATGACCTGAGTCAAAATCAAGAGTCGAATGCTTAACAGACTGAGCCACACAGGTGCCCTGTAATCAATAATTTTGATGAAGAAAAACCATTATTATTTCTTTAATCCAACAATAGTTCTTAGAATGGTCAAAATATGTTCGAAAAAAGACAACAACCTAAGAATTCATGCATCTCCCACCTCAGGTTATTCAAGATTATAGGGATTTTTCCAAAGACATACTTCTTGGTAAGACTTTTTTTTTTCTGAATAATTATATTTAGACAAATAAGATCTCACAATGATATGATTTCAGGTCCTTTAGAAACAATGTTCAATGACCTTCTGCCTTATTTTTCAGCGTTTCAACTATCAATTCACAGCAGGAGCAGTAGATTAAAATTAGACTCCTATAAATTTTGCCAAACAACAACAAAAGGATGTGCAATCATACTGTTACTGATGGCATGCTTTCTGGAGTTACCACAGAATTGAATTGAAACATGTGGGATACGCTACGCTGAATATAAAAATGATTCTAAATAATAAGCTTTTCCAAAGTAGTAACACAAGTCTATGAAGGTAAATCTCTTGAACTACAATTCTGGAGAATTAAATCACATCGTTCCAAAATATCATTACAAACACTATAGCAAAATGAGCTTTTACATTCATATCCTTGAATTCACCAATTAAACATTTATTTTTTCCCCCTGAAATGTATATAAATTGTGTAGGTTTGTTTGTCTTAAGATGAAGTGTGTCAAACTAGGATTTATAAACTTCTTTCAGTTTTAGCTTTCTGTCCAATTGTTACAAAAATATGGTGCTTATATTTTGTTCACTCAAATTTATTTATAATGCAATTCATTATGTACTTGAAGCTACCTAAATCGTGCTAAAGATTTTCAAATGCCTGATCTAAAATGGAAATTACATTCAGAGACACAAGAGAAAATTACTATTATATACATATGGTTTACTAAGCTAAGAAAACTCAATAACCAAAACCCTCAGATACATCCTGGAAACTCAATGTGTCAAATACCAGGGTAGGTTTCTATGTCTATTTGCAAATAAATGACATGAATCACAGTTAATCCTTGCTGTAATGCCTGCATTCTTCATCAGTTATTAAAAAGCTAGGGAGACAACTAGAGGCAGCAGTGAAAAGGGCCTGGAATTATTTGGAAGAGATATTCCATGCTATAGCCTTAGGATAAAGGCTGAATTATAAATGAACCTGAGAAACTTTGTAAGGTACTGTCTGTAAGCCCCATGCTGTGCAGTATGCCTGTGCAAAGGAAAATCCCCTTTGAAGAGATTAGAAGAGGTGGATGGTATGTGATCACAGCAGCCAAGATGATGTGTGACTCTTGCCTAGCTTAAAGTGGATTAGCAAGACTTAAAAGATGGAAAATTGTTTTGTGTGAAGCTCTCCATGCTTTCGGAAACATAAATGAAATCACAGTCCTATGAACTTAAATCTGATTTCTATTGGTTCAATATGATGAAAATCCCCTTCTAAAAGTATAAACAAAAAAGAAATTGTGGCTTGCCAATATTCACATCGGCTAATAATTGTAACAGATTTGAAAACAATTTCCTAGGATTTTTGTTTTTATGCACTTCGAGTTCATCCACGTAGATGTCACTTTATGTGTTCTGAGAGCTAGGGCAATGAAATAGAACACTGAGTAAGAAATAAAATAATCTGATACTGTTCCCAGCTAGCCACTGACTATCTGGATGACCTTGGAATAAACACTTAACCTTTCTTAGCTTTTGTATTCTTATCTATAAAATAGGAGAATGTGCACCCCATAGCCCTTACGATTTGGCCGGGTATATATCCATTATACTGTGATTTTGAAAGAGCTTGAAATGCAGTGAAGTATTCTTTAAGCTTTAGGCATTACTATTATTCACCTCTTTGGTTGTAACTACTGATAACAACATCTACCATTATCACGTAATAAACCTATGAATCAAAGTATTCTTTTTCTGAAAACTGTCTGATTCCATAACAAAACCAGAAAGGCCAAGGATGAAAGACAGAAGAGATCACTGGGGTGTGCGAATGTTGTTTTATTCCCCTTTTCCACCAGCAAAATTTATCATCCTATCTCAACAGAAAATTTAGGCTGCCTGTAAACGATCAGACCTCACTTCATTTTTCACACACACACACACACACACACACACACACACACACACACAAAAGTAAAGCTAGAGTGCATGCTTAGTGGTGACCCATGGACTATAGGTCTTTTGACAAGAAATAAACTGTCTTAACAAGGCAAGAGAGCCTACCAGGGGCATTTGTCTTTCCTTTTCTATTGGCCTCCAGATGTCTAGCATTTGATGCTCTCTTGCTTGCCAATCTTGACCAAGAGCAAGATACTTTTCAGCAAACTATCAAAGTCATTAAGATTACAAAAATGATTCAACCATCTTTTTTTAACCTCTTTTTCTTCATTGGCTTTTGACAGGTACTTCGAGAAAGAAATATTTCAGACCTCTTGACATTTTTGTGAAAAATAAAGAGGTCGACTGACCAAGTACTAGGACACTTTGGTAAAGGTTAATCTCAGCTTTTAGAATTTGGGGATTTTGGAAAACAGCAGCTGGTCTGTTCTGTTACCATGCTACCAGCCATCGTGTTTCAATGTAGAAGAAGAATCTCCCCTTAACAAAACTCAAAAAAAAAAAAAATAACAAAACAAAATACACCACAAAAGAAGTTTAGTGGCTTAGACAGAAGTTAGAAATTATGAGAAAAAAAATGCACACCCTCAACCACTGATATTTTTGTGAAATTGTACACTTTTGACCGGGTTCAGACTTGTACCTTAGGTATTTGTACCAGTTGCAAAGTGGAAACTATTAAGAATTCATATATTCAAAATGGAGATAATGATCCTCAGGTAAGTATGCCATTAAAATCTTGGCAAAAAAAATAATACAAACTGATGAAGTTTTGGGATGATGGTGGGTGGTCTGGAGCTGAAGGCCAAGAAAGAATTCTCAAAGACATCTTTGGTGCAGAAAAGGGATGTTATTGGAGCATGGGACAGGACCCGTGGGCAGAAGAACTGCACTGGGGTCATGACGGGTAACTCATTATATACCAGGTTGGGAAGGTTGGGAAGGGGTCAGGGATAGGCTAAGTCTGTAAGATATTTTAGAAGCAAGGTTTCCAGGACCTTGAGGGACTAGCTGTTGGGAGTGAAACACCATTTATTACTGTTTAGTAAAATCTCAGTCATGACACCCTTCAGATGTATATTGGGGGGCCATGAGCTTGGCACATGATTGATGGCATATATCTTGGGGCAGTTGAGATAGAGGGAGTAGACTTACAGGATTCTTGAGGTTGGGATAATGTTAAAGTAAGGGTTTCTTTTGCCCCCAGCAAAGTGTCATCATTGAGGCAGCTGAGCTCGTAGAGGGAGGTCACTCTTCCTGTTTCAAGGACTTGTCAGTGGACTATAGGCAGTAAAAGAATTTAATTTTTCATTTGCCTTAGTTTCCCACATGCCATGGCAAGCACTTAAACACCTTTCCTTTGTTATTGGGTAGCCAGGAGTGTCTGAGGAATCCACCTGGGGTGGTGCCAGCCTGTATTTTGCCCTCAGCTTGCCCCACGCTCCTTCATTACAAACCACATTGATCCTTTTCATTGACTATCTCGATTAGTAATTTAATCCGGAAAATTTTGTGTCCATTTTTGTGGATTAACAGAGGTTGAAGCTGACTCCCAAAAGTCTAAATCCAAACATTACTCAGGCTATAATAGAATATATCACGATGAAACAAGTTGGCCATTTTTGCCAACCAGAAAATAACTTAAAGTTATAATACTACAAACACATTTACAACATATTAAGTGCAAAAATATGAGACCATAATAAAAAAGCAGAGTTATAGAATGTACAAATGATACATGATATTCATGAAAAATTACAGTAATAGCATATTATAAAATGCATATTATAGTTATATTATAATTATATAATTATATATACTGGACTCAAATCCATCCACAATTACTGAGTAACTGCTGGAAATCCCACATCTTCAATGAAAAAAGTCAAAATAATATGTAAGTTGAAGTTTTTGTAGTACATATATATTTTTTTAAGTTTCTTTATTTTTGAGAGAGAGAGAGAGCTCACAAGCAGGGGAGGTTCAGAGAGAAAGGGGGACCCAGTATCCCAAGCAGGCTCTGTGATGAGAGCAGAGAGCCCAATGTGGGACTCGAACCCACGAACTGTGAAATCATGACCTGAGCTGAAGTCGGACGCTCAACCAACTGAACCACCCAGGCACCCCGTGCAGTGGATATTTAAGTGATGTCCAGCAATTCAAATAATATCTATCACTAGGCCTATCACCCATAAATCAGGTTGAAGGCCTTTGTTCAAACTGTTGAGAAGGCAGCAATCTCTTTTTTAAAACAAATTTGCCCTCAAGAGGACAGAAGCCTGTTTTAAGGACCATGTGACTCTGATAATAATTTAGCAGGTGTGAAAACTAAGAAACCAGGTAACAATGATATCCTTACAGCACTTGGTTTCAGCCATGCCAGCAGATAGGAATTCTATTCTTGGGTTTCTACTTTAGATGAGTCAAATAAATTAACTTTTTATATCTATGATAGTCTGCATTGTGAGAGGATCCTGAATTTCCTCAAAACATGAAGATTATGTTGAAGAATTCTTCACTAACAAGCACTGGTTAAAATGGAATGGATCAGTCAGTTAAGTGTCCGACTTTGGCTCAGGTCATGAGCTCATGGTTCGGTAAGTTCAAGCCTCGCATCAGGCTCTATGCTGATGGCTCAGAGTCTGGGGCCTGCTTCAGATTCTGTGTCTTCCTCTCTCTCTGTCCTTCCCCTACTCATGCTCTGTCTCTCTCTCTCTCAGAAATAAATAAACATTAAAAACTTATAAAAATTGAATGGATAAATGTAGTAAGTTGCTGTTGCCAATGCCATAAAATAAACAAATAAATATGTTCTTGGGAGCAAATCTAAGATGATGTGAAGACAAATAATGTAACAGGGCAGCAACAGCTTAGGTACAACATATTGTTATTAGAATAGAGGCAAAAGAAAATGCAAAACTATTTTGCAAAAGAAAAGCAATGGAGGGGCACCTGTGGTGGCTCAGTCGGTTAAGCGTCTGACTCTTGGTTTCTGTTCGGGTCATGATCTCACGGTTTGTGACTACGAGCCCACATCAAACTCTGTGCTAACAGTGCAGAGCCTGCTTGGGATTCTCTCTCTCTCTCTGCCCCTCCCCTGCTCACACTCTTTCTCTCTCAAAATAAATAAGTTAAAAACTATTTTAAAAAGATTAAAAAAAAGAAAAGCAATGGATGGTGGGAAGAAACATATTCATAATGATTGATTTCCACTTTTAGGGTTAAACATTTCATCTTTGTAGCAGAAGAGAATGGAACTAAAAGGGAAAAATACAAGGAGTAAATATGAGAGCTGGCAAGAGTGAAACTTCCAGTCAAAATGATGTGTGCCATTTTAATGTTATGTTAAAAATATTCAAATATAATCAACCTGTAGGCTAGCTCCAGATGGAGAGAACAGAACCGATCACACTGTAAGATATTTTCTGCTTTGCTCCCAAGCATCTTGCTCGGAGTTGAGGAATCTCAGAATGTCACTGAGGACAGACGGTCGGCCAGCAAGTTTTCAGGTGAAGTTGTCAGATACGGATTATATCCTGTGCCACTGCAGACTAAATCTGACTCAGAAAAAAAAAAAAAAAAAGAAAAAAAAGTTTCTCACCAAGATTAATAAGCTCTGAATTTAGAAATTCATAAATACACTCACTTCAAACAGTATTCACTGCATTTTGCCACATCCATCCACATTTTGTCTTCTAGCTCTTATTCTGATGTCTGATATTTCATTGGTGTCCCATGGCAAACCTCAGAAACCCTGATTTCTTGGATGGTTGTAAACCAGGTAGGGAAAACAGTTATGATTCACTCTTCCCACTCCATTAGAACCATGCTTTACCAAAAGCTAAAAGAGACTAGAGATGTGAAATCACGTTCACTAAACAGAAACGAAGTCGATTCGTTAGGAAAAAAGAGAAAAATAATTATAAGTAAATGAAAGATGTTATCCAGATGGACATCCAAAAGCTCTTCTGCCTCAAAATGAAAAATCTTTGCACTCTTGGAAATAAACTCTAATTCTGTTCATCATGATTACCATATTATGGTTTATATAGTCTTACAGTGCACTGATTACTACCTGGCAATGCTTTCAGTATTTCACACAGGGTAACATTTTACGTCCTCACAACAACCCTGTGAAGGAAGTACCATTATTATTTCCAGTTTGAAAAAGGGGAAGGTGACTTAGAGAGGGGTGATATAGCATGTCAATGGTCACATGGCTGTATTCCTGGTTCCATAGCTGAACAGCTGTACCATCACTCCAAAGTACCAAAAAATACTCATGCAATTGGTCTCCTGGGCTCTGTGAATAGAACTGAAATGTTTTATTCAGGCTAAGTCCATGTTGCACATACCCAGTCACCTTGATGGTACTAACCTGAATATATCTTTTGGGGTCTGAATTATTTAAAAAAGAAAGAAAGAAAGAAAGAAAGAAAGAAAGAAAGAAAGAAAGAAAGAAAGAAAGAAAGGAAGAAAGAAAGAACATAAATGTTAGAGGACAGTGCACCATATATTGAATGCTAGCAAGTTAATTAAAATTAATATCTGTAACATCATTTATACGTGAAGGTTTTTGTTTATGTTTGTCTTTTTCCTTCTCTCATTAGTACCAGCCCCATTGAGCTTCGGAATGCATCTCATTGTTTTTGCAAATTACAGCCCTCGTCTATTATGAAATCACTCACTGTGTTAAAAGAAAAAGACACATTCTCCAAAAAAGTTCATACTCAGAGTGGAGGTTATGGGCAACTAAAAATCACATATCTCCTAACCTATCCAGGATACAAACCCTGACAACGTTTTGAGTTGCCTTTATTTCTACCAGGTAAATCCCATTACCTACACAGACATAAATATGTGGACTTAATACATGCAATGAAATACTCAGTTCCAAGCAAAAGAACTGCCTTTTTGCATGATATTTAACAGTAAGCTGATAAATGAGTCGTAAACATCACTTAAATTTCAGAATTTTATGATTGAAGCTGACCCCTCCCATCTCCAAAAGCCACTAGACGAATCTCATACCTGCATAAGGTTATATGTCGTTATGCAGGCATTGAATTATCAACTACATGCTCGTTTAACATGAATGTGTACTTGATGCTTGAAGAAGCTCTCTTTCATTCATTCAGTTAGCATTTCCTGACTGCCTACTATGTGTCTGGTCTCATCCAGGGACTGGTGATAATAGTTGAGAGCACAGCAGATGCACCCAGGACACTATCAACCCACAATTAAACAAGAGAATAATCCCCACAAGTAGAGGCTGTGTAAAATGTTATGAAGTTGTAGTGGGTTGAATAGTGTCCCCTCAAAATTCATGTCCATCTGGAACCTATGAATTTGATCTTATTTGGAAATAGGGTCTTTGTGCCTAATCAAGGGCACCTAATCTAATTACACTGGATGCGGGTGGATGAGGGTGTGCCCCAAATCCACCATTACTGTCAATCGTATAAAAAGAAAGTAATTTGAATACAGAGATACAGACACATAGGGAAGACGCCCATGCAAGACACGGGCACAGATCTCAGTGACTTTTCCACCAGCCAAGGACTATCTAAGATTGCCCAGAGCCACCAAAAGTGCTATGGCCACCAGGAAGAGGCAAGGAAGGATCCATCCCGGGAGCCTTGAGAGAGAACATGGCCCTGCCATCACCTCTATTTGAGAGTTGTAGGTTCCAGAACTGTGAGAGTATAAAACAGGTGTTTTGAGCAACCAGTTTGTGGTACCTGTTACAGTAGTCATGGAAAACAGAAGGCATGAAGGAGATGAACAGATATGCATAACAAAAAACAATGTGGCAAGAGCTGTTAGGAGCAAGTATTCAGGGAAAGCACATCTATGAGAGGGTGATTTCTAAGGAAACAACTGAGGTATAATCAGCATTGTGATGGAGACAGGAGGAAAGCATACCAATCACAGAGAATAGCACGAACAAAGGGCCAGAATCAGAAAAGAGCCAGAGGGAGGAGCTTAAAGGAAAGCAGTAGGGTAGAAGCAGAGACAAAGAGATGGACCAGGGGATCGAGATCCATGAAAAGAAGAGGCAGAGAAAGGGAATATGGTATGATAGGGGAAGATAGGATTCAGGAGGCAGAAAGGGAAAGGCTAGGGCTTCTGAGGGGGGAAACACATATTTTAAAACATTTCTTCTGGGAAAGTCTGACCTTGAGCAAACTCTATCACAGGTAAAGTTCCTCTTGAGAATGTGACAGACACCATCTACGCCCCCTTAGGTTTCCCTCAGGAATGTGACAAAAGACCTGACTAAAAATGACTGGATTGTAAAACGTATGACCCACACAGAAAGGTATGGCCAGAGACCACCACTTATACGATGGAAGCGAGCCTATCAAAAAGGAATGACTCGCATGTAGTTACCTACCCAACAAGGGTGCAACCTGAGAAGGACCCAGCAGCCAGCAAAACCCTGTAAAACAGAATCCCTTGCCTATTGTCGTGGGCATTCACTTTCAAATGACCCCTCTCTGTAAAGAGAACTTTCATACTATTCTTATTTTCTGATCTTAAACTCTAATAAACTTTTGCCTGCTGCTCATTTTATTTTGTGCCCATCTCTATTCTTGGAAGCAGCGAGACAGTGAACACTGGGTATTTAGGTAAGGAATCCTCCAACAATGCAACAGATGATACCAACTATTTCCTAGTCTCAAGAAGAATCCATGCTAGTGTGGAGCAAACCCACATATTAATAGTTGTAATTCATGGTAGGCAATAATAAACACCCTAAGGAATGTACAAGATTCAGAGAGAGAAAGCAATTATTTCCTTCTGTGAGATTAGTAGGAGATTCGCTGACAAAGTACCATTTGTTCTGGGTTTTAAACACACAAATAAAATGTGCATATTGTTTTAGGTCTGATTTCCTAAAAGCAAAGCCTGAGAGGGGGATTCTCATGCAAGAAATTCATTAAAGGGAGCGCTCTCTAGAGAAAAGGAGAATCTAAGTGAGAATGTGGTTTCAAGTGATGGCTAGCTTTAGTCTGCTCTCACAGAAAGCAAGGAAATAGGAATCACACAGGAAATCTCTTTTGCCCCGCAGCTAATAGCTGGGCTGTGTATCTCTGCTCTAAGTAGTCTTTGGCTCCAGATCAATTGGGAGGCTTTGTCCCCAAGCTACTTGCCTGAGAGTAGCTTCTATTACCCATGGGCAATTCTGTGAATAAGAATGTGAATGGAATCCTTTGGCATATACTCCTCTAAAAGGGATCCTACAGATGTGAGCAGGGCAAAAGGTCATGAGCTAGAAATATGAAGACAGGAGCTGGTTTTATAATTATTCCAGGAGGAAAAATAATAAGGGCCAAGACTCTCCTATGCAAACTGTCTCCAGATAACTGAAGTCACATGATGAGTAAGAAGGGACTGGCCAACACTATTAGGTATTTACCCAAAGGATACAAAAATACTAATTCAAAGGGATACATGTACCCCGATGTTTATAACAGCATTATCAACAATAGCCAAATTATAGAAAGAGCCCAAATGTCTATTGACTGATGAATGGATAAAGAAGATGTGGCATGCATACACACACACACACACACACACACACACACACACACACACACACAAAATGGAACATTACTTGGCCATAAAAAAGAATGAAACCTTGCAATTTGCAAAATGTGGATGGAGCTAGAGAGTACTATGCTAAGCAAAATAACTCAGAGAAAGACAAACACCATATGATTTCACTCATATGTGGAATTAAAGAAATAAAGCAGATGAACAGGGAAAATAAAGACAGGGGAACCAAGAAACAGACTCTTAACTACAGAGAACAAACTGAGGGTTACTGAAGGGGAGGTGGGCAGGGGGATGGGTTAAATGAATGTTGGGTATCAAGGAGGGCACTTGTAATGAGCACTGGGTGTTGTATAGAAGCAATGAATCACTAAATTCTACACCTGAAACTAATAACACATTGCATGTTAACTAACTGGAATTTAAGTAAAAACTTGAAAAAAAATTAAAAGAAATAAAAAAAAAACAAAAACAAGGGACCAGCCAGACCCAGAATGGGGGTCTCTGGAGATAATCTTGACTAACTTTCTTTTTAAATTTTTTTTAATGTTTATTTATTTTTGAGACAATGCAAGAGACAGAGTGCAAGCAGCGGAGGGGCAGACAGAGGGAGACACAGAATCCGAAGCGGGATCCAGGCTCCAAGCTGTCAGACCAGAGCCCAGAGCCCCGACGCAGGGCTCAAACTCACGAACCGTGAGATCATGACCTGAGCCGAAGTCCGACGCTAAACCGACTGAGCCACTAAGGCACCCCTCTACTGGTTTTCTTAATCTCTCCTTCACTGTTGCTACATTCAACTTCTTCTAAAAGGATAACAGGAGAAAAGGGAAGAAAAGCTTTCCCCTTTCGTTTAACGTCTCAGAATGAAGTAAATCGATGACAAGAATTTTTAAGTTTTAACGTTGAGAACAGATGCTGGATCAAATAACATAGTGGTCATTTCCAGACAAAATATCTACAATAAGCAAAAGAAGGCAGGGCACACTGTCCCTTTGTTTTGCCTCTGTCCCGAGAGGCAGATGGATGATTAGTTATCCCATCCCTTAAGAATTCCAATACCTATCTCGATTTCCCTTCAATAAATTCTTGAATTCATGAATTCCCTTCAGTAAATTTTGTTCCTTTAACTTGTGGCCACTGAAATTTATTTATCACCCAGCAGATATCATCAATCCCAGGAAACTAAGTTAAAGCAAAGTAAAAATCATTTCACTGAAGTGTTTTGCCAGAACAAAAATCTGAGTAACCCTATTCCTTATATGAAACCAAGCCTGTAATATAATGAAATGCAAATAATGCCATTGTGTTTAAAGATGTTAGCTTCCTAACTTATTTTGTTTTTAATATTTATTCATTTCTGAGGGACAGAGAGACATTGTGAGCAAGGGAAGAGTACAGGGAGGGAGACACAGAATCTGAAGCAGGCTCCAGGCTCTGAGCTGTCAGCACAGAGCCCGACGTGGGGCTCAAACCCACGAACCGTGAGACCATGACCTGAGCCGAAGTCAGATGCTCAGACAACTGAGCCACCCAAGTGCCCCATAGCTTCCTAATTTATTAGCATAGTCAAGGAAATAATAAAATAATTTTTCAGAAGAATATATCCTATATATGTGTACACATATAGTAGAATATATGATATATTCTATTAGCAATGATAGGATGATAGGGCTAGGTCAATTTTTAGAGATAACGACAGAAATATGTTGATTCTCAGCATGAATACCAGTTGTGCATTAAACCCAAGGGGACTTCTGGGTTTAGAGTAATAGCAAATTGGAGGAATATCAGAATTAGGAGATTTGTTTCCTAAAGTCACATTAACTGTTATTGCCTTCAATGTCCGCAGGGCATTGTCTGTAACTATTTTGTCGCATGTGATTTTTTTCCTATCTAATGGGAGGAAACTCTCGACTGAATAGCCAGCTACTATTATCTTTGCATTTATATCACCCACTGATCATTGTGCTATAACTGTTAGCAGTTTTCACCTCCTAATAAATCATTTATGGTTATTTTTTAATACAAGCAGTTATAAATGACTACTTACAGTTAAAAACCTAACTCATTATTTTAGTCTATTTTAGAATATTCTCTGGGATAAAAAACATGATTGACTGTAATGTTAGTGCTAACAAATCTTTTGCTAATGGAACAGTTTTATCAGGTCTGTGTCTTTTTATGCTCCTACCCATACATTTCAAAAATCGTTTGTAGATATCATGGAGATTTTAAGTAGTTTGCTTTAGTTGTAAAAATTATTGAGGAGTATTAACTATATATTTTACATATTTTAAATGTTTCCTTATAAAAATTATTTGGTGGGAGTACATAACATTTATATAATGAGAACTTTACAGACAAAGTACTTGGCCTGAAAATTAGCCTATTAATTCTATAACAGGCTATTGAAATAAGGAAATGTGGTAAATTACATTGAATCATTATTTAAATATGTAATTTATGGGGCGCCTGGGTGGCTCAGTTGGTTAAGCGTCCAACTTCGGCTCAGGTCATGATCTCACAGCCCGCGAGTTCAAGCCCCGTGTCGGACTCTGTGGTGACAGCTCAGAGCCTGGAGCCTGCTTCAGATTCTGTGTCTCCCTCTCTCTCTGCCCCTCCCCTGCTCATGCTCTGTCTCTCTCTGTCTCAAAAATAAATTAAAAAAAATTAAAAAAAATTAAAAATAAATAAATAAATATGTAATTTATTTTATAATTCTGTTCATAAAATGCAGTAGCCATAATCAGATAAATATTATCTTTCATTTTTAGAGAAATATTGGGTTTATTTTATAATTTTCCCCATATTTTTAAAGATCTTTCCCCCCTCTGGAAATTCAATTCTTGATGAACTAAAAATTACATTATTTCCCTAAAATTCATATGTGGCCTAGACATGTAAACATTTATAATGCAAGGACCCATGTCTCAGTCAATACTAGAAAACCTTTAATAAACAGAGCTATGCAAAAACGTTTTCAGTTAAATTCTTATTTTAAACAAATATTAATGGGTTTATTGAGCATCTTTGTTGAGAGGCAGAATAACAGTTAACATATCAAAGTTAAAACCCTCCATTTCAATTCAGTTGAGTGCTCTGTCACTTATTTACACCTTCTTCAAGCCATTTTATGTTCCAAACTTCAGCATCGTCATTCATAAGGTGATGAAAACAATAGTATCAAGTGTACATGGTTGTTATGGAGATCAAATGAGGTATTGGATTTTTTTTTTTTGAACGTTTTTTATTTATTTTTGGGACAGAGAGAGACAGAGCATGAATGGGGGAGGGGCAGAGAGAGAGGGAGACACAGAATCGGAAAGAGGCTCCAGGCTCCGAGCCATCAGCCCAGAGCCTGACGCGGGGCTCGAACTCACGGACCGCGAGATTGTGACCTGGCTGAAGTCGGACGCTTAACTGACTGTGCCACCCAGGCGCCCTGAGGTATTGGATTTTATATAAGGTATCTGGCCTAGTGTCTGGCACAGAGTAAGTGCTCATTTAATGTCAGCTACTATTACAGACTTTAGCCAGTGTCTAAGTGCAGAACAATGAAAACATTTGTCTCATTAGTTAATAATCAGAAGGATGTACATAATTTAATGCCTCAAAAATACAAACTATCATTTTCTAGTAAAGACAAGGTAAAAAAGTGAAAATGATTCAAAATTTAAAGAAGCTACTGTGTCAGAAATGACAACTTATTCACTTTTCAAAGATCGATCCTTCCATCTCATATAATCTTCCTGATGAAATTACTTTTGTAACTCCAGAAATATCCTGGCATACCTTAAATAAAACCTGTTTTCTCACATTCATCTATTATATTAGGACTTGAAGTTATTCATAATCGTTGAATTTATAGATCCAACTTTTTAGCAGAGTATAATATAGAAAATGAACAAATTGGGGGTGGCTCAGTGGCTCAGTTGGTTGAGTGTCCGACTCTTGGTTTCAGCTCAGGTCATGATCTCATGGTTCAGGAGTTCAAGCCCTGTATCACATTCACTGGTGATGGTGTGGAACCTGCTTGGGATTTTCTCTCTCTCTCCCTCTCTCTCTACCCTTCCCCTGCTTGCTCTCTCTCAAAAAAAATAAATTAACTTAAAAAAATCTTAAAAAAAAAAACCCAAAACGGACAAATTGGTGAATGTTCCATTCACTGACTTTACTAGAGTGAATGCTCCCATATAACTACCAGTAAGATTTAGAAAGAATTTTACCAGCACCCCAGTAGCTCCTATCACACCACTTCCTAGTCAGTAGCTCCTAAAATTAATTACTATTCTGCCTCCTACTGACAACATTTCATTTCTCGTATTTTTCAAATTTATGAAAGTGAAAGCACAAAGTGTCTATCTTTTGTTACTGGCTTTACTTGCTTACTAGTTTGTTGGTGAGATTCATCTACTTTATTGTCTTCATTTTCATTGTGGATAGTATTCACTGAATGAATGCATCCTGATTTATTTATTCATTCCGTTCCTGATGCAAATTTGAGTTGTTTTCTGAATTTAGTTATTATGATAATGATGCTATGAACATTGCTATGCATATTTTCTAGGATATTTACGTATGCACTTCTGTTAGGTTTATACCTAGGAGTGGAATTCCTAAGTCAGAGGGTCTCAGGGAATTCCTGAGTCCAATTGCATTTATTTAGCTTAAACAAATACTGCCAAAACGAATCTATGTTAATGGAAATGGGACTTCGTGATTACCCATTTTACAGATGGGAAATCAGTGGTCTGTGTGGTTAAGGGACTTGTCAATGGGTCTAAGAAGTACCAATCAAAAGTGTGGGGATAAAAGAAGATCAGGGCACCTGGGTGGCTCAGTCAGTTAAGTGTCTCACTCTTGATTTCAGCTCAGGTCATGGTCTCACAGTTTGTGAGTTCAAGCCCTGTGTCAGGCTTCACGCTGACAGTGCAGAGCCTGCTTGGGATTCTCTCTCTCCCTCTGCCCCTCTCCTACTCTCTCTCTCTCTATCTTGAAATAAAATAAAATAAAATAAAATAAAATAAAATAAAATAAATCCAGTATGTGCCCAGCATGTGCAGTGTTTGAGATAAAATGGCAAGAGAAAGGAGCCATGATCTCTGTTTTCACAGAACACAAAATCTAGTACATGAGACCAATACAAAACAAAAAGTCAAAATGATTGAGTGTATAATTATAAGAGTCAAGTGCTCTGAATAAAAGGAACATGATCCTAAGACACCATATGACTGTATCACAGCTTCTAAACCAGTAGTTCAAAGAAGTCTTCCCTCAGGAAGCAAGGTGAAGCTACTATTCAAGGAATAAATAATAGTTAAGTGGAAAAAGAGGCAGCAGAGGGCCTTCTAGACATAAGAAACAGTATTTGCACAGAATACATGGTGGTGAGGAGAATGGCTTTTATATGAAGACCTGGGAAGGGGGTGGTAGCGTGGGTCTGTAAAGATAGGTAGCAATGAGGACATACTTGGCCTTCAGTCATTGCTAAGGATTTGGGATTGTTTCCTAAGAATAAGATGTTATGTAAAGGCTTTAATGTGGGGATGAGGAAAGGTACAGAAAAGATCATGCTGTCTGCCATGTAGAGAGTAGACCGCACAAGGGTAGCATGAATGTAGTTGCATAATCACAGAAGAGTTGATGCCATTTTCAACAAAGGTGATGGCAGTGGAGATGATAGGGAGCTGGTTGTTACATGAAAGGTAGTGAGTGAAATCAATGGCACTTGGAAATGGATTAGGTGGGGGCCATGTTAATAAAGAACATGTCAAAGATGACTACTGGGCTTCTGGTTGGCTCACCCAAATAGGTAACTAACTGGTTAATTCTGTGAATAAAATCATTCTAGCTGTTGATATAGCTAAATCTAATGTAGCTTTTGGGAGGAAAAGAAAAACTACATTTAAATGCTGAAATTAAATCCAAGAACAAATTGAACTGTATGTCTTTTGTCACCTTCAGAAATGCTGATTCTACTGACATGGCCCCAGATGCTGCCAGCTCTTTTCCATTCTTGGCATCCATCTCAAGTTTTCAGTCTTTTCAAAGACTATTGATTGTGGATGTCAGCATGAACCATATTTTTGGAGGTGTTTAATGATAACATCTGTTTTATGTGCATATGAAATAGATCAATGATAATCACCCACTCACTATCTACTGATCAACTTGAATGCTATTGAGATATCATTATGAATTTCTTCTCATTTCATTTCCTATCATTACACACACTCTATAAATTTGTTCTGGGTTTGGTTTATTATCATAAACCTAATGAAAACATTTCATCTACATGAGCTGTCACAGAGATGTCTATGAGTGTTTTGTTTCAATATAACAGTAAGGAAGAAGTGTTTAACTACATATATCTTCATAACCAAAAATGTCTCTAAATCATACATCTGCAATTTGGGATGCATTTAGTACACACCTTGTCATATTTAAGCTGTGAGTGATTCATGCATTGTTCTAGTTGGAAACTATGTTTTGGATGACTAAAGACTGCTTTTAAAAAGCTACAAATTCTTAAGAAAAGAAGAGTTAAACATATATTTTTACTTCCCTTTCCCTAACTCCTTTTTGCCTTTGTTAATGAATTCTGTGTATCACTGCCAGATTAATTTTTCTAAAAATACATGTTTCATCACGCCATCGAATTACTTAAGGACAAAAGATGCTTCCGTATTACACACTGCATGAAACTGCTTCATAATTAAGGTCGTCCATCAACTTTTCTTACCCAAAAAGCAATACTTTGTTTCTTTCCACTTCTTAGCAGGCTGGCTCTACCAGGTTCGACCAAATTTCTTCAGGTTCCCTTGCTTCTTTGAAGTCCGAACTTTTGTGCGTTGCCCCCTCCCATTTCCACCAGCTCCTAAAAATTCCATAACCTCTGTAAATACTACCTATTCATCAAAGCTAAGATTAAACCCAAACTCTTACATCAAACATCCATCATTATCCTAGCTCACAGTGTTTCATTTCTTAGTTACCTTGATTACATATTTAATTAATGCTACTTGGCTTAAGCAATTAAATAATTGGTTTGCAGCACAACATTTTCACCATTAATAGATACTATATATTCTCTAAAGGAAGGGACCTTTTCTTATGTATTTATATACCTGTATCACAATACTGCCATAGGCTCTCATTAGACAGATGGTCAATTGATTATTGATTGATCAGAATTCTCCAAGCTGTTAAACACAGTTCTGCAATTTGGGGACATTATTATTTTCAAGGTTATAAGAACTCTAGGGGATAGAAGACATTCCATTTATGTTGTCTAATCTTTCCTTGTATTTCTGACTTTAATTCTGTACCAACTGGAGAGAAACTTAAAATGAAAGTAACTGAACCATTTAGAAATTCAAAGTTATTGAAAGAAGAAGCTGCAGAGATTAGTCACACTCTTACTGCAATTCTGAAGAAGCATACGGCTAAATATTTCCTTATGAAGTTTGCTCATTGAACTCTGCAGCCTAATATAAGCACCACAAATGCACATCAAGATGTCATCCAACAATTACCATTAACAATAATAGGAATATGTACAACTCAAACGCTACAGAACTGAATATCAATTTAGCAATGTGTTTATATAAATAGGTATGATGCACATCTTATAAAGTACTTATATGTTACTGATACCAAGATATACATGAGATACCTATTTATATAATATATTCATTAATTTGTCCAATAATTATATATTGGGCACCTGCAATGTGACAAGAAATATAGTAGTTGCTAGAGATTCAATAGTGACCAAGAAAGAAGCTTAGTGTTCAGGTGTGCAGAAAGAGAAATAGGAAAGAAATAAATACAAAAATGATAAATCTGGATTATTTCATTTATAGGAAGTAAACAAGTGTCATCATAGAAAACGACAGGCCAAAAGAAAGAAAGAAAGAAAGAAAGAAAGAAAGAAAGAAAGAAAGAAAGAAAGGGAAAGAAAAGAGAAGAAAAGAAAAGAAAGAAAATGACAAGCATAGTGCACTGAAAATCCTCTCTGAGGAAATGAAATTAACTTGATCCCTGCAGGATGAGAAGGAGCTGGCCATGCAGAGACCCCTTTTAGTATTTTCCTTACTATGTCAGTAAGAGTTATGGTGAGACACAAAACAAAAATTTTATTTTGTAGGATAATAACCTGCTCTTATCCCCAAACAAAGCCTGTTAAGCAAGATGATTAAGTTATATGAGCAGCTGATTATTTGGTGTTTCTCAAAGTAATTATAGAAATCAGTATTAAGAAGGACTATAAGAATTTAAGAGCAAGATATACATCATTATGCCTCATACTTTTCTTTTTCTACTTAAACCTCTGGTTCTTCCTCAGTACTTTCCAATTCCTTTTGGCATGCACCTTATTTTTCTTAAAAAATAAAAAAAAATGGTGTAATAATTAAAGGATCACACTAAAGTACAGTAACATTTATAAAACATAACGGGGCTTGGAGTGCAGGCATTTGTATTTTGGTTTAATCTTTATCATTCAATGGCTGTTGGGTCTCAAAAACTGACATTAAACTCATCCATGATCCGTAACGAGCTTGATCCTCTGAAGTTTTCCATCCTCACTCCTGAAGACCTTAGGATTTCAGATGTCTCAAGGACCACCCATTTGGGAAGGGGAAAGAAGATAAGAGGGATATTGGAGCGGGAAGAGCTGTATGTCTCCCTCTCCCACTTTAATAAGGTAAGTTCTGATATTACATATGTTATATGTTGGGATATTGAGTGAGATTTAATTGGAAGAACACAGTCTATGCATAAAACAACTTTGTAAACGTTGGACTACTTGATCTGAGAAATCCATTTCCAAAGAGCATTTTAAGAAACCATGCCCTTCAAAACTAAGACTAAAATGATCATTTTCTTAAGATGAAATAAATGAACTGGAATGATAAGATCCAGGTGTTCTAATATGGTTCAATCTCTAGCTTAATCATTTGAGTTAAATCATTAGTTTGACTTACTTTGAAATGAATCAGACCCCTTAATCTGAAAAAGAGGAGGATTAAAGGTAGGGAAGGTTCAATGCACAAATGTTTGTATCTGCAAACCAAGTTATACTTCCCATAGGCCATGTGTGTGCCACATACCGGCTACTTCCAGCAACAATTATGTCTCCATCTTGGCCACCCCAGGCTTCCCTCATGCCATTACCATCTTCAGCCACATCCTCAGAACTCAGCATTGACCTGGCTGACCCTAAACAAAGTTGAAACTTGAGTTTTCACTTTGCCATTTCCATTCCCACATTTTAAAGCCTCACTCAAATGAACTGTATGGTTACTTGTGTGACATTAATAAAGGCAGATAAAAAATGCGATTAAAATTTTAAAACAATAGATTTGCCCATCATTCCTTCCCCAAACATGTAGCATATCTTATTCCTATAATGAATGAAGTCTGATGACCAAGTTGTACACAGACTGCATGGGAATCCACTTCTTCTCAGGTATATTATAGCAAAAAAAAAAAGAGATCATTGTGGTTATTTCTGGCTGGTGAGTTTCTGCCAGAAATAATGGAAACAATTTGGAAGGAAACCATTCCATAGCAATAATTCATTTTCAGCAATATTAAAAATATATGTACATATTTCAAATAAACTACGTGTGAAAAAAAAAAGAAAAGATCTAATAAAGCTTTTGAAATAAAGCCAGGTTCATACAAGGTATGTGCTGTGAAGAGTGTCTTATTGTTATACAACATTGAAAAAGGAGAGAATAAGATAGATAGTAAAGAAAATAGAAGCTGTTTATCTTTAAAAATTGAATTACTAAAAATGTTTTGTGCCAATTTATTCTGTGGAAAATATAGAGAAGGTGCCTTTTTCTCTCCACCTCAGGTGATAAAATGTTCATCTGAAAAACCAGAAATGTTTTCATATTTCATATGAGCCCTTAAGAAACATCCTTTCTTCAAAGAATTTTTTCCCAGTTGGCTTTAATTAAGTTTAGAATAGTGTACCTAGAAACTAAAAACTGAATGCAAATCAAATTACTGTCTAGACCAACAAGTTCTAATATTTCCCCTTACAGCTATATCCCACTTTCAATGTGTTCATGAAAAGTTTCTCCTAAATCAAATTTCTGATAATCAATCACACTTTAAATGTACTAGAATTTGTTATTTAAAGGACTCTCCCAGAGTGAACTCCAGATGTAATGATCCTTGGAGGTAATACACAATCTTCAACAGCTCTCACTATTATATAAATATGCCTTCACACTTAACAAATCTGCTTAAAGTCGGAGCAATTGAACAAAACAAGTGCTCCAATATCTTACAGTGTGATCTAGGTAGATACTGTCAGTTAAAATTTTAAGAGGTGTATTCACCCCCACCTCCTACACCATCCTCCACAAAACTGTCCAGAAGGATATGCTGCCAGTGCCCCCCAGCCAAAGCACGTCACTATTGTGGCTGTAGTTGAACAAGTTGGGTTTATCAGCGGTGGCAGTGAGGGATGACATTCATCATGGGTAATCACAGGACGGCTCAGTCAGAGGGTATAAGAAAGGACTTGTTAGAGAATTTGGGATTGTGTGAAGTGATTTGAGGAAGAGTTCAACAAAGTAGGGCTTTGCTCTGGATTGCCTACTCTCAGGAAGCGGGGGTAATTCTATGTGCTAATTCTTATCTAAAAGAAGGGAAAGCTAGATTAGTTAGCTGTAACCAGCAAAAAAGCAGCACTTGTATCAGATGGGAGAGGGGGTGTTTGGTATACGATGGTATGGATGATGTCCATGTTTATTTTGTGTTCAGACAAGATTACAGAGTGGTCTTATTCTTGTCTTAATCCATCATGCTCATAGACTTGCCTTGTCTGGCACTGATGTTCTGTGAGATTGCTAATGTTCCACAACGGAATAGTGAAGTCTGACCGTGAGTATCAGGCCAGCTTATAGTAATACCAAGTTCTGGCTAATACTCTGCCAGGCCAAATACTGAATGTCAGGGGCCACTTTTCTCTTCCTCACTACAAAAGTATTCAAACTCTGGCATAGCATTTTATGGTTTCCCACAGTGTCATATTTAAGTCACCATCTTCTTTCTCATTGCCAAGTAGTATTCCATTGTATATATAAACCACATCTTCTTTATCCATTCATCAGTTGATGGACTTTTAGGCTCTTTCCATAATGAAATCTGGCCACTTGTAGCAACATGGATGGAACTGAAGGGTATTATGCTAAGTGAAATAACAGTCAGAGAAAGACAGATACCATATGTTTTCACTCATGGGTGGATCTTGAGAAACTTAACAAAAGACCACGGGGGAGGGGAAGGAGAAAAAAAAAGTTACAGAGAGGGAGGGAGGCAAACCATAATAGACTCTTAAATACAGAGAACAAACTGAGGGTTGATGGGAGGTGGGGTAGAGGGCAAAGTGGGTGATGGGCACTGAGGAGAGCACTTGTTGGGGTGAGAACTGGGTGTTATATGGAAAACAATATGACAATAAATTATATTAAATAAATAAATAATCACTAAGCCTTTGTGTTTAGTGAACCCGAGTAGTCCAACTATCAGTAGACTTCCAATGGTTTTTAAGACATTGATTCAATAAATCTGAACTCATGCTATGCATAAAGTGTCCATATGCTGTTGATTTTCCAGGACATTGTGATTTCAAAAGTTTTGCATCTGGTTTGGCCTACATGCCTCATTTCAATTTGTAGCCTATAATTTATAGGACTCTACCTGTGTTGACATTATAGACACCTTAATTCACAAATTATCAAAAACTTCATTATCAAAAGCCTATTGCTTTTAATGTGCACTCTGATGTCCAAATTTAACCAACCAGTTGCTAAGTGTAAAATGCCACATTATTTACTCAATATTTGTTTATTAAATGACTGTTTTATTGTTTATTGAGTACTATAAAGTATGTACTATTCCAAACATTTTATGTAAAAGCTAATTAAAGCTCTGAGCAGCCAAGACACCCCAATTTCAGAAATTAACATTGTGGTTTAGACACATTGTCTGCGGCCCCAGGTGAAGAGATATGAGAGTGACAGATTTGAACCAGATAGTCTGATTCTTAAACTCATGCCCTTGAGCACCATGAGATACTGGGCTATGTAATCTGGGAAAAATGAAATATTCTGATAACTCATCTCTTAATTCCAATATAAATGTTTACATACAATGTTGTAAGAAACAGACACAACATATAAACTATTTACAGAAAAGATGAAGAATATTTGAAACTGTCTACTTAAAGATCTTTCTAAAGCAAAGAATTGACATAAATTGATACATTTTGAAGGTATGTATAATTTTGACCGGGGAAAGACGGTGGAAGCAAAATTTGACTTGGAGAATGAGATGTCATGAAAAAAGAAATCATTTCTTTTAGGGAACCCAGCATTATTTAATATGTTAGCTAGAGTTGGAAGGGAAAAATATAGGTGGGATGAAGGGTTAAAAAGATAGCAGAAGATACTACATAGCAATTGTTTAAATTTTCTCTATAAGAGTGTAATGCTTTCGTGTTGTATTCTTTTAAGTAATTTAAAAAAAAATTAGAGAGAAAGAGTGCACAAGCATGGACTAGGGGCAGAAAGAGAGAGAGAGAGAGAGACAGAGACAGAGAGAGAGAGGGAGGGAGAGAGAAAGAGAATCTTAAGCAGGCTCTACACTCAGCACAGAGCCTCACACAGGGCTCGATCCCATGACCCTAGGATGATGACCTGACCGAAATCAAAACTCCAATGCTCAACCGAATGAACCACCAAAGTGTCCCTGTTGTTTTAATCAAAAGACAAGATTTTATTTTAATCAAAAGACAGATGATAAAAGAAGTGTATTAAGAAGATTAAACTCATTTTTCTACAGATCAAATTTTACTTAGCACAACAAATATTTATGTAGTTGGTATTAAATTTCAAATATTTCACATGGAGCAATCAGCTCTAGAAGTTTCCACCATAGATGACAGCCCTGGCCAAAAGGCCAAATAGCCCATGAGAGAACTAAATGAAAGAAGATCCACTTTCTGAGTCAAAACAAACAAAACACAGCCTAATGTGAGAACAAGGCGTTCTCAAAGTGTGGTCCCTGGGCCAGCAGCATCAGCAGCACTTAGGAACTTGACAGAAAAGCAAATTAACAGGCCCCACCACAGACCTCCTGAATCAGAAACTCTGGTGATGGAGTGCAGTTCAACCTGTTTTAAACAGCACTTTAGGTGATTTAAATGTACACAAGGCTTTGAGAATGTCTGCGTTAGACATTGCTACTCCAATTATGATCACTATCAGTGTGGCACAGGCACCACCTTGGAGCTTATTATGAATACAGATTTCCAGAACCCACTCATGGTGTACAATGTCAGAAGTGACCTATTCACCAACTCCTCCAGGAAACCCATAGGTATGTTAACCCTTGAGAACCACTGACCCAAAAAGTATACTAGCAAATATGTTTTCTGGATTCTTTTCTGTCTTGTGTGGAGGGACCTTTCTACATAGGTCATGGTAGGTAACAAATCAGGGTTGTTTCACTGCACTCCCTAGACCACTTGTATACCTTCATTTCTTTCCCTTCTCTGTACCTGAAGTCCAGCCAAATAGTCCAGTATCAAGCTCCACGTGCCTACTTCAGGAAAGAAGTACCAAGTCTACATTCTTCTGCCGAATATAAATGTAAAATATTAGTCTTTATGTCTCACTACTTGATCAGTATGTAATCATAATGATTCCTGGTTATAGGAATAATTATAATCATTCCTGGTTATAGACTCATATCACTGCTTTTTATTATTTAAAAAATACTGATCAGTCCCCTCCCCACTCTACACACACATACTGAATTAAATTTTTGGCAAATGACCCAGCAGTATATATTATTAGAGATACCGCAGTGAAAAACCTACACCATTTAAAGTTTTTACAAAATGTATTCTGATTGCAAAACTCAATCTCAAAGTAATTCAGTTTTGTTTCCAAATGCAATGTAATGTTTTTTTTTTTTTTTTTTTTTCTCCTTTAGACCTCCTTTGGCATTCTACAAAACATTCCACCATGGACCCCCATCCATATTTTGTTTAGAAGCTCTCACCCTTGGCTGACCGATCTGTCAATAGTCTAAATAATCTTTGGCTGGATTTTGTTATTTGTTGTCTCCTAACCATACTTACTTTAAAGAAGATTATTTTCACTCTTCAGTAGTTGACTTTTCAGAATGAATTCCTCTATCCTATTATTTAAAAAAAAAAGTCCACAACAACCTTCCCTTCCTAATTAGTCTTTCTAAACTTTGTACTACATTTTTGAGAGGCCAATTAATCTTAGTACATCCTGTGTATCCTACTTTAAAATAGTACTTAAGTAGGTGATCTCTAAATTACTTACCCTAACTTAATTTCCCTGAATTTTCACTTTTTTCCTCAGATTTTTTAAAAATTTAAAACAATTTTTATTGAGGTATAATTGACACACATTATCTTAGTTTCAGGTGTACAAAATAAGGATTCATTATTTTATATATATATATATATATATATATATATATATATATATATATAGTAACATGATCAACACAGTTATGTCCAATTGACTTCTATCACTATATAAAATTACAATTTTTTTCTTGTGATGAGAACTTTTAAGTATTATTCACTACAGTTACTATGCTGTACATTACATCCTCTTGTTTATTTTATAAGTAGAAGTTTGTACATTTTGATCCCCTTCATCTCTTTCTCCCACCCCCTACACCCCACCTCTGGCAACCATCGATATTTTCTCAGTATCTCCAGAATAGGCTATTTCTCTGTCTGACGTATTTTTCACTTACCATCATGTCTTCAAGATCCATCCATGTCACAAGTGGCAAGATTTAATTATTTTATGGCTGAATAATATTCTATTGTATATATAAACCACATCTTTTTTATTCATTCATCCATCAGAGGACACTTGGGTGGTTTCCATATCTTGGCTATTGTAAATAATGCTTCAATAAACCTGGAAGTGCATATATCTTCTTGAGTAACTGTTTTTTTGTTCTCCTCAAATAAATGCCCAGAAATGGAATTGCTGGATCATATGGTAGTTCTATTTTGAATTTTTTAACAAATTTGTCTCAGTCTAAAAGTTAACCATTAAGAGAGGCATTCAGGAAAAAAAAAAGAGAAGCTTTTGAATAAGTAAGTCCTTTTCTTCAAATTACAAGTAACTCTGAGAAATTTATAGACAAATTGTTATTCATATTTTTTTACATAAATATGTAAAGAAGCACTTTTCCTAACCTCTTCAGAGAACCAAAGAAATTCGGAATTTAGATGTTTTGATAAAAATGGAAAACTACTGTAACTCCTTTCCATTACCTGCATTTATAATATTTTAATGACATTAACAGTTGGCATTTCTCCATTCTGGAACCTTGATGAGAATTTTTCTTAAGACTTTCCATGTCTGAACCCAGCTAGATTTAGTCACTTAGAAATTTCAAGCCAGGCACCTATGTTACTGAATTTATCTACATAGTACATCTGAACGCAAGAGCATCAAGCACTGAAACACCAGAATATCATATTAGAGAACTCAAGAGAGAGAGAACAGAATGACATTTTATTTAGTGGTTTAGTCTAGGAAAGAAAACAGGAGACAGAGGGAGACTAGTGATGATTATTTCCAACCAGATGTAGTAGGATCTTCATTTCTCCTGCTCCAAGGGGCAAAAACCATATGATAATATGTTGATTACACAATGGGTAGGATTTCGTCATTGGAAGTTAGACTGATGAGGTTAAAAGTTCTGTTCAAACTAAGACTTTGGGAAATGGTCTGGAAACACAGACAGTGCTTGGTTTAGAATGTAATTATTCTAGGCCATTTTGACGCTCATTCAAATATTCATCAGGTGCCAAGCATCATACTCGATGCCAGTGATGCACCAGGGAAACAAGAGACAAAGTGTCTGTCCTTTTGAAAACTATTTTACAGTACCCCCGCAACACACTCTACAGAGATAAACATATAAATTAACACAGTAAGTACAGACTGTGACAAAAGCCATGAAAAAAAATAGTTTAGCAAAAGAGAAAAGTCAAGCCCATCTTAGTAATAATATTTAAACTTTAACTTAGATGGTTACATCATGGGTTAATGAAGTAACAGGTAACTTCTCCTACTCCTGTTTTTACATTTTTGCTTATTTTTCACTTTCAACTTTGCTCTCAAGTACAGATCATTACCACTGAGGTGATTTCATAGGAGAGTATAAAGAAATCAATGTAAATAAGTCTTTATTATTGAAAAGAAAAAAGCAATTTAGGTATTAGATCTGCCGAAAATTTGTTTGATTTAGAGTATCAGCAACCTCTAATGCAGCACAAATATGTATCATAGAGCCATGATATATGGCCTTCTCAGAACATTCTGTTTCTTGTTCTAGAAATCCTTGCTGTTCCTGGCAGAGAACTTATACTGATAATAGTTGTATTTATTTTCAGTTTCTTGAAGAATTCATTCCATGGAATACGAAGCAAATGGTTTAACACATCTTTATATGATCTTAAAAATAATACTTGCATCCAAAGTATAAAGACAACTAAACAAATTCCATATCACAAAGTAGCACAGGTAATTTAGTTGAATAAAGCAGAGGCGAATGGATAAATCCCTCTTTAATAAGGTTCACAAATCCTTCACTTAAACAGGGGAGAAGAATGGAAACAGAGCAAGAAGAAAACCACATGTTTCTCACCAGCACACAGAAGCTACTGTGAAATTGATTAAATGGGGGATTTAGATCTACAAAAACAAGATTCAACAACAAAAACACCATCACCACCACCACCAACAAAACACAAGATTCAACCAGAAAATCTCTCGTATTACTTTAAATAAAAGCCGATAGGATAAGGTGGGATTGTCCCATGAGTCAACCTAAGCCAACAGCTTAAGTTTAAACATCCATCATGAAATAATGTGTATTTAGAATTGTGCTTTTTATCATGAAGCATGTTAACCTACATCTTCAAAAACTCCATAGAGTTTCCCTGTGTTAGCAACTTATAAGTATTAAGGGTTTTGTTTTATTTTGAAATTTCATGAGCAACTTGGGCTTTTTTTTTTTTTTTGGAGAATAAGTGGTATCAAAAGACACTGTTGACTTAAATTCTCATTATTCACGCATCTGAATAGTTATTTACCTCCCACAACAGATCTAGATGAAAGAATAAAAAACTTGAGGCTAATCCATGTATCTTAACTATATAAGCTGAACCTTGTTGTCTCAATTTATTTTACATTCCAATATTCTTCCCGCCAAAATGAGTGTAAATTAGGATCAAAAACATTTTTATCTAAGAAACTGTGTCCTTTTAACTGTATCCTTCTAACTGAAATATTTGATTCCAAATCAATTCACTGTTTATTCAACTAGATTTCTTTCTCTTCATTGTAAGCACATAATATAATTTTCATAGAAAGTTATTTTTTTAATTCCTTACTTTATTCCAATTTATCAGTATTTATAAAAGTCTTGTTGATTTTTTTTTACACTATTGTGTATTACTTCTCATCAGAGAATAATTTTCTCATTTATGGGACACTAAAAATGTTCAGTGATATTTATTTAAAAAACATTACATTAAGATATGTTTAATTGCCTTGCTGTAACCCAAAATTTTTCCCTAGAAGATAAATGCATTCAGGTCTGTCCTCTTATATTCATGATAAGCAGGATGAATTTCTATGATTAAAACAACTGCCTTCCAACTGAGGCATCCCTACATTAATTTTTATTATTATTATTATTTAAAAATTTTTTAAATGTTTATTCGTTTTTGAAAGACAGATAGAGCACAAGCAGGGATGGTATGGAGAGAGAGGGGGACACAGAATCTGAAGCAGGCTCCAGGCTCTGAGCCATCAGCACAGAGCCCGACATGGGGCTCAAATTCACAAACTGCGAGATCATGACCTGAGCTGAAGTCAGACACTCAACCGACTGAGCCACCCAGGTGCCCCCATTCCTACATTAATTTAAATAATGTATGGATATAATAATTTATCTTGCCTATCTTAATTTTTAATTAAAACAAATAACAATGTTCACTTCTGACCCAAAGGGCACATCCCTCAACAGATATAGGGAATGTGAATTTTACTATGGTAGCTAAGGAAAGAAATAATCCGTGATGAAATAATACATTTCTAAACACTAAGCCAACAAGACACATGCACCCCAATGTCTGTAGCAGCATTATTTACAATAGCCAAATTATGGAAGCCGCCCAAGTGTCCATTGACAGATGGACAGATTTTTTACAGATTCATGAAAAAGAATGAAATATTGCCATTTGCAATGATGTGAAAGGAGCTCAAGAATGTTATGCTAAGTGAAGTCAGTCAGTCAGAAAAAGACAAATACCATATGATTTCACTCATATATGGAATTTAAGAAACAAAACAAATATGCAAAGGGAAAAAAAGAGAGAAAAGCAAACCAAGAAACAGACTCTTAACTATAGAGAACAAACTGATGGTTACCAGAGGGGAGGTGGGTGGGGGGGATGGGTGAAATAGGTGATGCGGATTAAGAACTAAACTTGTCCTGGTGAGCACCAGGTGATAAGATGAAATTATTGAATCAATATAGTAACCCTGAAACTAATTTAATACTGTATAGTAACTATATTGAAATTAATGGGAAAAAAATAATTTCTAAATGTAAAGATTCAAACTTATTATACTTTTTAGTTTCACGTGGAATGAAGTTTCATTTATCTTGTCACACAAAAGGAAGGCAGGGAGCCTGGGTGGCTCAGTTGGTTGGTTAAACAACCAGCTCTTGATTTCAGCCCAGGTCATGATCTCACAGTTGGGGAGCTTGAACCCCACATCAGGCTCTACACTGAAAGTGTGAAGCCTGCTTGGGATTCTCTCTCTCTCTCTCTCTCTCAAAATAAGTAAAAAAAAAATGTTTTTTAAACTATTTTAAAAAAAGGAAGGAAGGAAGGATGGCAGGCAGTCAGACAAGCAGGTTTCCACATAGTCTGTACGGAAAGTAGAAATGTTTTCAGAGAGACAAAATCTTGATAGGAAACTACTATGCAGTGTTTCTCAACACGTGATATACGTATTATTTAGGCTGAACATGAATATTTTCATTTTAATACTTATTATAGAAGCCTATTAGAAAAATATCACTAGAAAATCAAACTCATAATTAATGTTTATTGCTGCTTAGGGTAAAACAAGAATTATTTAAATAAAAAGATGAGTCGCATTAGGAAGTTATTGAATAAATGATAGTTCAGTTGATATGGAAACAATCTATGAGGATAGCCCACAGGAGAGAGGGAAGATGGCGGCATAGGAGGACGCTGGGCTCACCGCGCATCCTGCTGATCACTTAGATTCCACCTACACCTGCCTAACTAACCCAGAAAACCGCCAGAGGATTAGCAGAACGGAGTCTCCGGAGCCAAGCGCAGACGAGAGGCCCATGGAAGAGGGTAGTAAGGGCGGCGAGGCGGTGCGCGCTCCACGGACTGGTGGAAGGGAGCCGGGGTGGAGGGGCGGCTCACCGGCCAAGCAGAGCCCCGAGTCTGGCAGGCAAAAGTGGAGGGGCCAGACGGACTGTGTTCCGACAGCAAGCGCGACTTAGTGTCTGGGAGGTCATAAGTTAACAGCTCTGCTCAGAAAGCGGGAAGGCTAGAGGACAAAGGGAGGGAGAGCTGCTGAGCCCCCGGACGACAGAGCTCAGTTTGGTGGGGAACAAAGGCGCTCGCCAGTGCCATCTCCCCTGCCCATCCCCCAGACAAAATCCTAAAGGGAACCAGTTCCTGCCAGGGAACTTGCTCTCTCCAAGCAAACACCCAACTCTTTGCTTCTGCAGAGCCAACCTCCGGCAGCGGATCTGACTCCCTCCGGCTGCCACAGGGCCCCTCCTGAAGTGGATCACCTAAGGAGAAGCGAGCTAAGCCTGCCCCTCCTGCCCCCGTGCACCTTGCCTACCCACCCCAGCTAATACGCCAGATCCCCAGCAACACAAGCCTGGCAGTGTGCAAGTAGCCCAGACGGGCCACGCCACCCCACAGTGAATCCCGCCCCTAGGAGAGGGGAAGAGAAGGCACACACCAGTCTGACTGTGGCCCCAGCGGTGGGCTGGGGGCAGACATCAGGTCGGACTGCGGCCCCGCCCACCAACTCCAGGTATACACCACAGCACAGGGGAAGTGCCCTGCAGGTCCTCACCACTCCAGGGACTATCCAAAATGACCAAACGGAAGAATTCCCCTCAGAAGAATCTCCAGGAAATAACAACAGCTAATGAACTGATCAAAAAGGATTTAAATAATATAACAGAAAGTGAATTTAGAATAATAGTCATAAAATTAATCGCTGGGCTTGAAAACAGTATAGAGGACAGCAGAGAATCTCTTGCCACAGAGATCAAGGGACTAAGGAACAGTCACGAGGAGCTGAAAAGCGCTTTGAACGAAATGCAAAACAAAATGGAAACGACGACAGCTCGGATTGAAGAGGCAGAGGAGAGAATAGGTGAACTAGAAGATAAAGTTATGGAAAAAGAGGAAGCTGAGAGAAAGAGAGATAAAAAAAAATCCAGGAGTATGAGGGGAAAATTAGAGAACTAAGTGATACACTAAAAAGAAATAATATACGCATGATTGGTATCCCAGAGGAGGAAGAGAGAGGGAAAGGTGCTGAAGGGGTACTTGAAGAAATTATAGCTGAGAACTTCCCTGAACTGGGGAAGGAAAAAGGCATTGAAATCCAAGAGGCACAGAGAACTCCCTTCAGACGTAACTTGAATCGATCTTCTGCACGACATATCATAGTGAAACTGGCAAAATACAAGGATAAAGAGAAAATTCTGAAAGCAGCAAGGGATAAACGTGCCCTCACATAGAAAGGGAGACCTATAAGACTCGTGACTGATCTCTCTTTTGAAACCTGGCAGGCCAGAAAGGCTTGGCACGATATCTTCAGTGTCCTAAACAGAAAAAATATGCAGCCGAGAATCCTTTATCCAGCAAGTCTGTCATTTAGAATAGAAGGAGAGATAAAGGTCTTCCCAAACAAACAAAAACTGAAGGAATTTGTCACCACGAAACCAGCCCTACAAGATCCTAAGGGGGATCCTGTGAGACAAAGTACCAGAGACATCACTACAAGCATAAAACATACAGACATCACAATGACTCTAAACCCGTATCTTTCTATAATAACACTGAATGTAAATGGATTAAATGCGCCAACCAAAAGACATAGGCTATCAGAATGGATAAAGAAACAAGACCCATCTATTTGCTGTCTACAAGAGACTCATTTTAGATCTGAGGACACCTTTAGATTGAGAGTGAGGGGATGGAGAACTATTCATCATGCTACTGGAAGCCAAAAGAAAGCTGGAGTAGCCATACTTATATCAGACAAACTAGACTTTAAGTTAAAGGCTGTAACAAGAGATGAAGAAGGGCATTATATAATAATTACAGGGTCTATCCATCAGGAAGAGCTAACAATTATAAATGTCTATGCGCCGAATACCGGAGCCCCCAAATATATAAAACAATTACTCATAAACATAAGCAACCTTATTGATAAGTATGTGGTAATTGCAGGGGACTTTAACACCCCACTTACAGAAATGGATAGATCACCTAGACACACGGTCAATAAAGAAACAAGGGCCCTGAATGATACATTGGATCAGATGGACTTGACAGATATATTTAGAACTCTGCATCCCAAAGCAACAGAATATACTTTCTTCTCGAGTGCACATGGAACATTCTCCAAGATAGATCATATACTGGGTCACAAAACAGCCCTTCATAAGTTTACAAGAATTGAAATTATACCATGCATCCTTTCAGACCACAATGCTATGAAGCTTGAAATCAACCACAGGAAAAAGTCTGGAAAACCTCCAAAAGCATGGAGGTTAAAGAACACCCTACTAACGAATGAGTGGGTCAACCAGGCAATTAGAGAAGAAATTAAAACATATATGGAAACAAACGAAAATGAAAATACAACAATCCAAACGCTTTGGGACGCAGCGAAGGCAGTCCTGAGAGGAAAATACATTGCAATCCAGGCCTATCTCAAGAAACAAGAAAAATCCCAAATACAAAATCTAACAGCACACCTAAAGGAAATAGAACAGCAAAGGCAGCCTAAACCCAGCAGAAGAAGAGAAATCATAAAGATGAGAGCAGAAATAAACAATATAGAATCTAAAAAAACTGTAGAGCAGATCAACGAAACCAAGAGTTGGTTTTTGGAAAAAATAAACAAAATTGACAAACCTCTAGCCAGGCTTCTCAAAAAGAAAAAGGAGATGACCCAAATAGATAAAATCATGAATGAAAATGGAATTATTACAACCACTCCCTCAGAGATACAAACAATTATCAGGGAATACTATGAAAAATTATATGCCAACAAATTGGACAACCTGGAAGAAATGGACAAATTCCTAAACACCCACACTCTTCCAAAACTCAATCAGGAGGAAATAGAAAGCTTGAACAGACCCATAACCAGCGAAGACATTGAATCGGTTATCAAAAATCTCCCGACAAATAAGAGTCCAGGACCAGATGGCTTCCCAGGGGAGTTCTACCAGACGTTTAAAGCAGAGATAATACCTATCCTTCTCAAGCTATTCCAAGAAATAGAAAGGGAAGGAAAACTTCCAGACTTATTCTATGAAGCCAGTATTACTTTGATTCCTAAACCAGACAGAGACCCAGTAAAAAAAGAGAACTACAGGCCAATATCCCTGATGAATATGGATGCAAAAATTCTCAATAAGATACTAGCAAATCGAATTCAATGGCATATAAAAAGAATTATTCACCATGATCAAGTGGGATTCATTCCTGGGATGCAGGGCTGGTTCAATATTCGCAAATCAATCAACGTGATACATCACATTAACAACAAAAAAGAGAAGAACCATATGATCCTGTCAATCGATGCAGAAAAGGCCTTTGACAAAATCCAGCACCCTTTCTTAATAAAAACCCTTGAGAAAGTCGGGATAGAAGGAACATACTTAAAGATCATAAAAGCCATTTATGAAAAGCCCACAGCTAACATCATCCTCAATGGGGAAAAACTGAGAGCTTTTTCCCTGAGATCAGGAACACGACAGGGATGCCCACTCTCACCGCTGTTGTTTAACACAGTGCTGGAAGTTCTAGCATCAGCAATCAGACAACAAAAGGAAATCAAAGGCATCAAAATTGGCAAAGATGAAGTCAAGCTTTCGCTTTTTGCAGATGACATGATATTATACATGGAAAATCCGATAGACTCCACCAAAAGTCTGCTAGAACTGATACATGAATTCAGCAAAGTTGCAGGATACAAAATCAATGTACAGAAATCAGTTGCATTCTTATACACTAACAATGAAGCAACAGAAAGACAAAGAAACTGATCCCATTCACAATTGCACCAAGAAGCATAAAATACCTAGGAATAAATCTAACCAAAGATGTAAAAGATCTGTATGCTGAAAACTATAGAAAGCTTATGCAGGTAATTGAAGAAGATATAAAGAAATGGAAAGACATTCCCTGCTCATGGATTGGAAGAATAAATATTGTCAAAATGTCAATACTACCCACAGCTATCTACACATTCAATGCAATCCCTATCAAAATTGCACCAGCATTCTTCTCGAAACTAGAACAAGCAATCCTAAAATTCATATGGAACCACAAAAGGCCCCGAATAGCCAAAGTAATTTTGAAGAAGAAGACCAAAGCAGGAGGCATCACAATCCCAGACTTTAGCCTCTACTACAAAGCTGTCATCATCAAGACAGCATGGTATTGGCACAAAAACAGACACAGAGACCAATGGAATAGAATAGAAACCCCAGAACTAGACCCACAAACGTATGGCCAACTCATCTTTGACAAAGCAGGAAAGAACATCCAATGGAAAAAAGACAGTCTCTTTAACAAATGGTGCTGGGAGAACTGGACAGCAACATGCAGAAGGTTGAAACTGACCACTTTCTCACACCATTCACAAAAATCAACTGAAAATGGATAAAGGACCTGAATGTGAGACAGGAAACCATCAAAACCTTAGAGGAGAAAGCAGGAAAAGACCTCTCTGACCCCAGCCGTAAAAATCTCTTACTCGACACATCCCCAAAGGCAAGGGAATTAAAAGCAAAAGTGAATTACTGGGACCTTATGAAGATAAAAAGCTTCTGCACAGCAAAGGAAACAACCAACAAAACTAAAAGGCAACCAACGGAATGGGAAAACATATTTGCAAATGACATATCGGACAAAGGGCTAGTATCCAAAGTCTATAAAGAGCTCACCAAACTCCACACCTGAAAAACAAATAACGCAGTGAAGAAATGGGCAGAAAACATGAATAGACACTTCTCTAAAGAAGACATCCGGATGGCCAACAGGCACATGAAAAGATGCTCAACGTCGCTCCTTATCAGGGAAATACAAATCAAAACCACACTCAGATATCACCTCACGCCAGTCAGAGTGGCCAAAATGAACAAATCAGGAGACTATAGATGCTGGAGAGGATGTGGAGAAACGGGAACCCTCTTGCACTGTCGGTGGGAATGCAAATTGGTGCAGCCGCTCTGGAAAGCAGTGTGGAGGTTCCTCAGAAAATTAAAAATAGACCTACCCTATGACCCAGCAATAGCACTGCTAGGAATTTATCCAAGGGATACAGGAGTACTGATGCATAGGGGCACTTGTACCCCAATGTTTATAGCAGCACTCTCAACAATAGCCAAATTGTGGAAAGAGCCTAAATGTCCATCAACTGATGAATGGATAAAGAAATTGTGGTTTATATACACAATGGAATACTACGTGGCAATGAGAAAAAATGAAATATGGCCTTTTGTAGCAACGTGGATGGAACTGGAGAGTGTGATGCTAAGTGAAATAAGCCATACAGAGAAAGACAGATACCATATGGTTTCACTCTTATGTGGATCCTGAGAAACGTAACAGAAACCCATGGGGGAGGGGAAGGAAAAAAAAAAAGAGGTTAGAGTGGGAGAGAGCCAAAGCATAAGAGACTGTTAAAAACTGAGAACAAACTGAGGGTTGATGGGGGGTGGGAGGGAGGGGAGGGTGGGTGATGGGTATTGAGGAGGGCACCTTTTGGGATGAGCACTGGGTGTTGTATGGAAACCAATTTGACAATAAATTTCATATATTAAAAAAAAAAAAAAAAAGATAGCCCACAAATGACTAAGGTTTAAAAACCTCACCATAAGTCTGTCATTCAGAATTGGGATGAGTAAACTGGAAAGGTTATCAAAGAGGAGATAATAAAACTATGTTTAAATAGTTACCTTACTGATTCCATAGACTTGAACTCAAGATTGATGGGAAGAACCTGCACGGTGCATGTTTCTACTCAACAGAAAGACAGAGTTGCTATGAGTCAAATATTGTCAGAAGATAAAATGTGCTGATTCCCATTCCTTGTCTCCCCTGGAATTTATGAACAGTCCTGGCATACATTCAACAGAGATGTGTAGATGGGAGTTCAACAACTGGAAAGTTATTGGACTCACATCATTTCCCAACCCAGAAACTTTGTGCTAAAAACATAAATACACTATTAACTCTTTTTTCTACATTTGTTAGGGATAATGAAAGCAAAAGTAATTTAAATGCATAGAACTTTATTATCTGGTAAACTCAACCTTCATAAAAATATAAAGTGGAAACACAGATTTGAGTTTTACGTTGCTTGCACTATTCATGTTCTGTCTCCGAGGGAAACTTTGAGAGTCTGCACAACTCTTGTCGTTTAAGACGAGTCTTCCATGATGGGATTTCTGACTCAAACAGGTACTAAACTTATCAAATTATACTGTTCATACTACAAGAATCCATCTTCATTTTTGGTAACTTAATTATATGCTTTCTTACATTGTCATTCAAGAATTTTACACATGTAGCCTTTGTTCATTGGAGATTTGGGTGCAACAAGTAACAAAAACCCAACAAAGAGTGGCTAAAACCAGAACTATGGTTATTTTAGTTCACAGGAAATCTGGAAATAGGAAGTTAAAGGTTAGTTCAAAAGTTTGATGAAGTCATCAATAACTTAGACTCTTTCCATTTACCCATGTTCTTTGACACACTGACTTTTGTTTTGTTTTGTTTTGTTTGTCTTAGGCTTATTGCCTTATAGTTGCAAGCTACAGGCATCACTATTCAAAATCAGAAGGCAGTGGGGGGACAGGACTTTCTCCTCCTTGGCCTATGTCTTCTTCTCAGGAAATAAAAGTTGTGTTTGAAGGCCCCAGAAGAGTTCTGACATTTTATGGGCCAGAAAAGGTTTACACTCCTGTAAGTGATGTTGAAAAAGTTATAGATGGCAAATAGGAAAGGCAGACACTGGAGTTAGCTTAGATCAGTTGTTATTTAACCCAATATTTGATACACTGCTCTTTCTCTAAAAAGCTGTGGTTATGATAGCAAGAAAGAATGGTAGAACTGTTGGATCAGCAATAAATCAGGTCTATCACATAAAACTTAAAAAATGAACTGAAATATATATATGTGAATATATATATCACATAAAACTGAAAAAAAAGTTAACTTCAACCAAGATACTTAAAAAAATCAATTTAAATTAAAAAATGAGTATCAAGAAAGTTGATAACTCTATCCATTTTTCCATCAATAATCCCATCTATCTACCTATCAATTTATATTCATTTTTGGAGAAGGGGACATATTTATTTTTAGGGGGGAAGGGAGTTTCAGCAAACAAACAAAAGGATGAAAGAACAAACAAAAACATTTGCAATGAGATGCAACTGATGATTCGTCAATCGATGGTGCGTCAAGAGCGTCAAGATGGTACGTCAAGAGCGAGGTCTAAATTTTAAGACTAGGTGACTGGAACATTCATGAAGATAGAAAGAAATGGGGGAAATAGAGGAAATTCCTCCAAATTTATAAAGGTACATTTTATATATTAAATATTTAAAACTCACAAACTTTAACTTCTGTATGTGGATGTTTGCTTTGAATTTTAAATTAAACACTAGTTAGACTCGCAAATTATGACAGGCATAAAATACATCAATTTTCTATTAATCATTCTTTACACTCTTTGCTTTTATTCAACCTTGTCTAATCTGCTCATAATTACAGTCAATGATGTTTTTAATAATTTCAAATATTGCATTTTTTAGTTCTGGGATTTCTAATTAATTCATCTTGGTAATTTTAATTCCTTTCCTGAAAATCTCAGGCCTTCACCCATTATGTCCATCTGTTCCTGTACATTATTTAACACAAGTAATTATAAAACCTTTGTACATCTGAGTCACCACTGGATCTGTTTCTACTGAGTATTCTTCTCTTGAATATGGTAACTTCCTGAATTTTTCATAAGTATAATACTTTTTTCAATATTATTAAATTGAAAATTGAAGATAATACTTTGTAGAGATGATAGACTTTGTTAGATTTCTCAGAATAATTTTTGTCTATCGTGCATGTATACTATTTGTGGATCACTTAAATACTGTGAAATGTTTTAGTGAGCCTTGTTAGGGCCAGGCTAATTTGACTTTGCCCTTGATCCTCAGTCATGGCCTTTACTGTAACTTTTATTCCTAACATGTATCCCTTTCTAAGTTTTCTACAGAAAGCAAAGTTTTTATGAAGCCCCTCCAATTAGGCAGGACATCAACACAAAACTTATTCCCCAATGTGGAAGCAGATGAAATTTCTTCTCATATTTAAGTCTTCTATCTGTTACTTTCCCCACACAACTTTAGAAAGTCCCTCAGGAAAAACCGATTAAATGTGGATCTCTCTGAGCTTACTTCTTTCCTTTCAATGATTCTATTTATTCTTATTTTTTCCTGTTTCTGGTGTCTCTTGAATGCTTTCAAACAAATTTTTTCTTAAGATTTTGTCTAGAATTCATAATTACTTCAATAAGAGAGTAGATAGGCTAGTAGAAGCCCATTTTGTTTTCAGATGTGATAATGTGTTGTGGTTATATTTAAAGAAGAGGTACATTCTTTAACTTCAACAGCCATATATTTAAATATTTATAAAGGAAATGCATATGTCTGGGATTTGCTTCAAAGTATTACCAAAACAGTGGAAGTAGATGAGGGAGTTGATAGGGAAAAATTAGCCATTGTTTGATGACTCTTGGTTTTGGTGATTGGTAGATAAGTATTAATTATTCTGCTTCCTATATGTAGCATCAAAATTGATTAATAATTATTTAAAAATTCTATCTACCATGTGAAGGCCGATCTCAAGGGATAACTTAAGGAACAGAAGTAGTAACAAGTACAGAGCAGAAAAAGGGCAGTTCTTCACACAATAAAGTCATTCATCGAACAGGTATTAGTAAATTTTAAAAAATACACATACAGATACACATGGAAACATATACACACTTAAATAAAACCTCCATAGGTACCTATACATATGCACACACAAAGTATTTCTTTTTTTCTGTATGTTTAACATTATTACAATATTTACAAAGTTGTAAATATACAAGTGCTTTGTGTGTTACATGTTTAGATATATTTGTATTATCGCTTGAAGTTGGTACTCAAGAGTCAATATCAAAGAGAAAAAGAAAATAAACGTAAATCTATGTTTTAGGTTGACGAATGTTAGATAAAAACTTTTTTGTATGAAAACGGTATTGACCAGAAAGCCATGTTGATTGTTCTTTAATGTGCTGAACAATTTTAAATAATTCTTTAGATACGTCAAACATAGTCATAAAATTTACATTAAATTTTGGTGTTCCTTTTTATTTGTTTGTTTTTGCCTTTTCAAGATCTTGGACATTGTCAGAAAGAATTAAAACACAATAATAAGCTGAGAATTAGGGAGTAGATGAGCTTTAGTCATTTAATTCTACCACAGTGACAAATGTCTAAAAAATAGTTTTTAAAATACTGAAAATAGAATCCAAGCATACATAGCACAGTAAAATATAAGTTATAGAATATTAACTACAGAAGACAAAAGTTTCTTTTGTTTTAAATTTTTTTAAATGTTTATTTTTAAGATAGAGAGAGCACATAGAGAGAGCTCTAGGCTCCGAGTTGTCAGTGCAGAGCCCGACATGGGGCTCAAACTCACAGATGGTGAGATCATGACCTGAGCCAAAGTCAGACACTCAATCCACTAAGCCACCCAGGTTCCCCAGAAGACAAAAGTTTCTAAGGTCTAAATAGTTCAGTCAAAATATCTGGCTGTCAACTCAAAGATAAATCAGGACCATAGATTGGCAGGTTATTGTGTTTTTTGTTTTGTTTTGTTTTGTTTTGTTTTAATGGCAAAACACTAATAAGTGTAAATATACTTAGCATTCTTTATCTGCAAATGGCAGAACTTCATTGGAAATAAGAAGGCGTTTTGAGGGAGAATATGGAGTAATTCACAAGTTTGAAAGATAAAAGGCGTAATCAGGGCTCAATAATTTCAAGAACTACATTAAGATCTACAAAATAGGAACCAGTAGACTTTCTCAGAGCAAGATGGAGTACCTGAGTTGGCAATCTCACCAACACTGCAAGAAATGAGAAGGAACAGTTTCCTAAAGGCAGAGATGAAGTAACCAGAAGAAAGTGAAATGAATGTGGGTAGGAAAAACCATTAGGGACCAATATCAGTGTTCCAAGAAAACAGGAACAATTTTGCTAAGACGGCATTAAAAACAAACAAACAAAAATACAATTTTACTTTAAAGATACCAACAGTAGAGCAAAATATGCACCAGCATATTCATAAAAGGGACAGATAGAAAATGCCCACATATCAGCCAGTGGAAATAGATTTTTTCCTTCAGCTTCAACTGCAGCAACTGGTTGAATGACTCAGTAGGGTAATAGGAAACTGGCAACATGGAGACTCATGCAAAGAAGAGAGGATTCTATTCAACTCTACAAAGCAAAAAAACCAGATTTGTCACACTTTTGAACTACAAACTGAGATTACTTTCCTTTAACAATCTTAGAATCATTTTTCTTTGCAAGTACTCAAAGTCAAGGCCAAAATATCCATTCATTTCATTTGGGGAGGGGAGTGGTGGTGGTGGTAATCTGGCCATGAATAAAGGGGCTCGTTAAAATCCTTCAATTAGGTCAAAGAGGGTGCTTCATGTTTTCTCCTGTAAAATTTTGATGGTTTTCTGTCTCACACTTAGCATTTCATGCATCTTGTATTTCTTTCTGTCTATTGTGTAAGAAAATGGCTGTTTCATTCTTTTGCATGTTGCTGTCCAGTTCTCCCAGCACCATTCACTAAAGAGACTTTTTTTCCATTGGATACTCTTTCCTGCTTTGTCGAAGATTAGCTGGCCACATATTTGTGGGTGAATTTTTGGGTTTGTTTTTGTTTGACCTATGACACAACAACTTCTTACTTGACATGTATCTGGAGGCAAGGGAAATAAAAGCAAAATGAAGTATTGGGACCTCATTAAGATAAAAAGCTTCTGCACAGCAAAGGAAAAATGAACAAAACTAAAAGGCAATCGATAGAATGGGAGAAGGTATTGCAAATTACATATTGGATAAAGGGATAGTATCCAAAATCTATAAAGAACTTACCAAACTCAATACCCAAAAAGAAATAATCCAGTGAAGAAATGGGCAGAAGACATGAAAAGATATTTTTCCAAAGAAGACATCCAGATGGCTAACAGACACATGAAAAGATGCTCAACATCACTCATCATCAGGAAAGTACAAATGAAAACTACAAGGAAATACCACTTGACACCTGTAAGAATGGCTAAAATTAACAACTCAGGAAACAACACATGTTGGCAGGATGTGGTGAAAGGGTAACACTTTTGCACTGTTCGTGGGAATGCAAAGTGTTACAGCCACTCAAGGAAAACAGTACGGAGGAGGTTCCTCAAAAAATTAAAAATAGAACTACTCTATGGCCCAGCAATTGCACTACTGGGAATTTATCCAAAAGATACAAACATGCTGATCCAATGGGGCACATGTACCCCAATGTTTATAGCAGCACTATCAACAATAGCCAAATTATGAAAAGAGTGCAAATGTCCATCAACTGATGAAGGATAAAGAAGATGTGGTGTATACATATAATGGAATATTATGCAGTGGTGAAAAAGAATGAAATCTTGCCATTTGCAACAACATGAATGGAACCAGAATATATTATGCTAAGCGAAATAAGTGAGTCAGAGAAAGACAGGTATCATATGATTTTGCTCATATGTGTAATGTGAGAAACAGAACAGATGAACATAGAGGAAGCGAAGGAAAAATAATATAAAAACAGAGAGGGAGGCAAACCATCAGAGAACAAATTGAGGGTTGCTGGAGGGGAGGTGGGTGGGAGGATGGGTTGAATGGGTGATGGGCATTAAGGAGGGTACTTTTCAGGATGAGCACTGGGTATCATACATAAGGGATGAATCACTGGGTTCTACTTCTGAAGCCAAGACTACACTGTATGTTAACTAACTTGAATTCAAATTAAAAAAAGAAGCAATAAATATAAAAAAAATTAATTAAATATACCAGAAATCAATTTGAGTTAGCTTACAGAAATATAATGGGATCTTATTATGAAGACTCAAAGTGTTTTCCATTTTCCAAGGGTGAGGATATAGTAAGGTCACAGAAAAAGATGGAAACTGGGAAAGGAAAGGTATCTGGAACATAGGAATTATTTTACTCTCTGCACAACTACCCATTCTTCTTTGCTTCTGATTGATAAATAAGGGCTGCATGATAGCAGTTTTGGAAAGAGAATACGTCTGGCCCGGTTTGAGACAGTAACATTCTAAGATGAAATCAAATGAGTCCAGGAAAGTAGTCTTTTATTTCAAAACTAACTGTAGCATCCCATTCCTATAGGTAAAAGTGTTCATAAATGGATTGTAATGAGCCTGGAAGGTGTTGTAAAAGTTACCTTGTTCGGTGGATAGAAGCTGTGAAAATTCAAGCCAGTTTTGCATGTATGTATCTTCTTCATTCTTTTTTAAACAGACAGAAACTTGTGATCTTTATCACAAGTTGAAAAGAGTGAGATAAGGAATGAGAGCCTGACTGGGGAGTTCACCAAAGAGAATTGCTTTTAAGAACAGCGGGACCACAGTTGCCTTGTAGCCAAGAACAAGAAGGTTGGTCACTGAATGTGAAGCTCAGAGATATAGCCAGACTTCAGGGTGGATCTGTAACACCAGCAACTATTGAGGTGGGACTAACTCATCAAGACTGAGCTAAGAGACCAGACCCCAGGGTCACCACTGATCCAAGAGACCAGACCCCAAGGTCACCACCGATCCAAGAGATTGGACCCCAATGTCTTTGACTAGGTGGTGGAAGAGCTGGCTGCCTAGGAATACAGCTCAACTAACTGCACCCCAGGGACACCACCAGTGAGCACACAAATACCAGATAAGTCACCATGAAAAGAAATCCTTAGTAAGTAAACCCCAGACAGCTTTTCCTCCACGAAACACAGGGAAGACCTTTCACTTACATCCAGGTGCCATCTTGGGAAAGGCTGCAGCAGGTGTGAGGGTGAGTAGTGGGGAGATGAAGCATCCCTAAAAGGAACTTGACCACTAGCCTCATAAATATTCAACAGAGAGGGTCTCCTTAGACCTGGAAGGTGCTGTTAAACTGGAAGGTACTCAGCTCTTGCTGATAAATAGCATGCCTCTTCCCACTGCCTTGAAGGATAACAATCTATGAAAAGTTTAGTTCAGTTACATAAAATAATTTGGCTATAAATTTTTGGGCACACCTGAGCATATGTACACTTTTACAACCCAGCTACATTGATAAAAGCCTAACAACTTGGATCCAAATTACAAAAAGTAAACATAATATTTTAAAAAGGAGGAATGAAACAAGAATGGTAAAGGATATGAAGATGTCATGGCAAACATAAATATCTGCAGTGGGAGACACAGGAGTGTCATAAGAGAAACAGCTGAGTCACATCTCACTGAGTCAGGTGAGATGAAAATGAAGAGCAGTCAAATTTTCTTGTAAAAATCCTTGGGAAGGCAACTGTGGTGTTCCTGTATCATCTCTCAATAAGGAGAATTAAGGATGTCGTACAAAGTCCTAACACTTTAGCTGCTAGAATCCCTAGTCCACAAACGATCAAAGACATTAAAAAGCACTCAATTTCCATACTAAATATCTTGAGAGAAAAAAATTTAATGACAAAATTTGCATTTTTTTTTGCATTTGATAGAATGTGGCCACAAGTGACTAATTATATTTCTAATTTTCTTTAGTTTTTAGGATCCTGCCTATTCAGGAATTGTTGCAAATAGATAAAACACATTACAAAATTATTTTTAATTTAAAAATCTAGTACAAATATTAAGTTTACAGTTAAAACAGTTGAATTCATGTAGACATTTAATTCAATATTGACTTTTTAATTTTTCAACTGACTGTATTTTGAGGTCAATAAATTTTAATTCAAGGGTTATTTTCAGAAGGCTCCGAAAAAATCCAAAGCTTAAAAACAGCTTGCTTCAAAGATAAATCAGCATTGAACCCAATGGAGGAAACATAAGAAATAAGAATAATAACAACCACCAATATCACCCTATCACAGTTTTTCAGTTGAACACTTTATGGGCAATTTAGTTAAGTTTGAGAGCCATATAGTAAAATACAGATATAGATATATTTATAACCCTATATATATCTATATCTATATTATCTTTATCTCTCTCTTTCTCCCCCCATATGTAAGTATGTATGTATGTATGTATGTATGTATGTATGTATGTATGTATATCTCTTAAATACTCAAATTAAATACAACAGAGTGAATAGTCAAACTAAGCTACACATGTAGGAAACCTGATCACCATAAGAACAACAGATACCCTACATCTCAGCCTACTTTGTGCTATACACTTATTGACTGAAATGGTAGGCAGAATCAGCTTCATAATTTACATGTTTTTCTTCAGCTTCTCTCTGTTGATTTCTCTTCTCTCCTCCATGACTCCCCATTGTATGCAATATAGTTTGGTCTGGGAATCCAACTTGAAATCTGAGGAGCTACAGGAAAGTCAGGGGAGAGCACACTCAAGTGGGGGATGTCAAGGATAATTCATAAAGAGGAGACCTTTTGAGGGTGGCATTAAAGGAAAAGTACCATTTTAACAATACTTTTTTTCAGGAGCACTGGCATTCTTGGTGATAAAAGAGCATAAACAATGGAATAAAAGCGGCAAAGGTTGGGCAGTTTTGAAGAGTAGCGAGATCAGAGTATGCTCAGGAAAACAGCAGGAAATAAGGTTGGAAAAAAGAGATCACAACATAACACAGACGTTTTTTTTCCTAGCATTATTCCCTACCATTTAGAGGTGTGTGAAAGACAAATGTTTTCATTGCCTCTCCTGCTGCCTTTAAACAACTTCTGAGTTTCTACCTTAAAGTCTGATGATTTTATTAAGGCTAGTAATTACTACTTGCTGCATTTCACATTCCACACTGCCTTGCCTTCAAAGTTGCCTAATTAATACGAAGTCTCATTTCCACATGCCTTGTGCTACTCATTTGATGGTGTTTGCTGTAGTATTCCTTGCACCTTGCAACAGTGATGCTGGGAAGAAGGAAAGGAGAGAAGGAGCGGTCACTGTCAGATGCACTAAAAACTAAAATCTGAAGACCAGGTGCATACCATCAGCTGTAAATACCTCTTCAATGACAGCCGAAGGAGTTCAACCTTTACCCTTTCTACATAATCTTTCGTACTTTCTGTCAAAGCAGTGTTAGTCTGCTGATGAGTGCTAACCGGTAGGGAAGGTAAGACCAGCATTCCTTTGCAAAGCTTTAGATTGTGAATCCTGGGATGGAGCCGCTCAGACGGAAAGGCCCGTTTCCATGGCAACGGGAGCAGTTCCTATTGTTTCAGTTTGTCACTCATCACAGTGATGTTTGCCTTGGGAGACTGTGCTAAGCATTTGTAGCTGCATTTTGTTGTGGATTCAAGAGATCGGATGAAAATGCTGCTATGGTTACCGGGGTTTTTGTCTTAGGGGAGATCCTAGAATAAAGTAATCTCTCTGCTTCCAAAAGAAATTTTAAATAACTAGTAGTGGAATAAAAAGAACAGTTGTGATAACTAACTCCCTTCTGGGACAATGGCAACAAAGTCTCACTTCCTTGTATGTGTCTATGTGTGTATGCACGCTTATGGTGATGGGGTGGTAGGAAGTGAGAGGTGGGAAAGGTTAAGATTAGAACAAGAAATAGAACATAAAATGATCATTTACCATTCCTTTTCAAAACAAGAATAGAAAAGAGAATGGCTTAAAAAATGGACAGTAAATATTCACATTCAAGGAATTTCTTTTATCAGTCTCTATATAACTGAATCCAAATGAATTTCTCCCAACACTTATAAAAATAATTCATTTCCCAGCCAGACCATGACCCCTTCCCTAGCAATGATCACTCAGGATGATGAAGGAATATATGAAAACTGAAAACCTTTGAGTTAGCAACACTTTAGAGATTTTATTTGCTTCTTGTTTCACTCTTCATTCATGGGTTTCGAGATTGAAGCAAAGAAATAGCCTTTGACAATTACAGAAAAGGCCACAACCAATATTGTCCTCTTTTTTTCCAATTATATAGTTACTATTATACCTCTAGCAAATCAGACCACTACAAACATGATGACCATTGGCATAATTTATTTTATAGAGAATTATTAAAAATAAAATTATAACACAGAGATGGACACTGTTATTTTATAATTTGATTTTGATTTTATAATTCCATCTCAGGATTTCTCTTATATTGGATTCTGCAATGTGATAAGGATTTCATCAGGTGCATTACTTGTGTTGTTTCACTAAAATTTTTTAAGGAAATTATTATTATTTCTATTTTCAGAGAGACTACAGCTAGTGGGCAGAACTATTTGACATTAGGCATTGAGTCACACTACTTCATCTATCCAAGGATAGAATAGTCTCATTTTTTAAAATGTTTATTTTTCAGAGAGAGAGAGAGGGGAGGGGGAAGGGTAGAGAGAGAGGGAGACGCAGAATCCAAAGCAGGCTCCAGGCTCCCAGCTGTCAGCAGAGAGCCCGATGTGGGGCTCGAACTCATGAACTACAAGATCATGACCTGAGCTGAAGTTGGATGTTTAAGCAATTGAGCCACTCAGGTGCCCTAAAATATTCTCATTTTTTAATTCACCCCAAATCAGAACCCCACTATAAGTACACCCTTATTATTTCCTGAGCCTGAGAGACCTGTGAATTATCAAGAAGTTGTCAATAGCTCCACAGTATTTTAAATGTCTATAAATAGTGATGATTTCCCACTTCATTTGTGGACCTTGGTAAATCATTTGTGTCTATATAGTTATAATACATTCTTTCAATCTTAGCAAACATTGAATCAGGAACTAACTATTCTGTGACGATTTAAAAGGTTATGAATATATGATATGTATTGTTTTCACAAAGTATTTTTTTTGGGAAATATAGCATAAGATATTTAACTAGATTTAATTTTTTGTCTAAAAATTGAATGGATGCAGCCAAGGTTGATGGGGTACGAAATAGAAGGAAGACATCTGGAGGAGACACCAGTTCTGCCCATAGGGCAAGAACAGGTTGTTCACCCCAATAAAATGGGAAGTTGGTTTTACCTCTCTAGGGACCTACATAACAGTGTAGATTCTCCACAAGTTGTATCTCTAAATTCTTATACTGAGATTAAGTAGTATGGATATGTAAGAAAATCCAGCTTTTCTTCTTTTTTCTTTTCCTACATTTTGGTCACATTGCAATAAAAATACTTTTTAAATGCTATTTTTCTTCGATAAACATTTGCACTATTTCATTTAAATTTCACTAAAAACTTTTAAAGGAATTGTTATTATTTCTATTTTTTCTATAACAATAATTATTATTATTATTCCTATAATAAATATGTTCAGAGCTTTTAAAAGAACTTAGCTTGAAATTCAAGGCCACTTTGTCAGATGTAGTCAAAGAATATACAGTACAGGAGTCATACTAATTGCAGGTGTTGAGGAAACAATTCCATCCTGAATAGACCTATTTTATTTAAAGAAACTTAGTGCATGTTTGTGCACGTATATGTGTGTTCATAATCGTATATGTATGTAAATATATACATAGCTAATACAAAATTTTCAGATTTAACCAGAAGCATAATGAAAGCCTGCATTAGTGCCTGGTGCATAAATAGCATTCTGCAGCTATGCTTTGAATGCATGAATGAATGACTGTCAAGAAAAAAGGATGAATATTGCTTGACTGCCTTAGTTAAAATGGAAAGTTATTACAGGGCTTAACTCAGAGTTTTAATATTTTCATGATCATTTTTCTTTATTGTATTTCTCATTTACTTAATATTCTAGTTGCTCATACATTTTATGGTTAAAAGGTAATTATTTTGTTATAAACAAGCAGTACTCAAGATCTATTTTATGCTTTGCATACATACATTATTGAGGTTGGCAAATTATTTACTCTCTGCTTTCTATCCAGTGCCACCCACTTGCAACATTCATAGATTTTTTTTCTTTCATGTGAGAATTATTTATGAAGGCTTCTCTATGCACTGTGTTGGGTATTGATGGAGGAGAGATGGACTGGCCATACATACATCTGTGAACGTTCACCCAGAGTGTTGTGATTAAAGGTCAGTGTGTTTTAAATTATCTTAATGGATGAATATATTAAGATTAATCAAAAGTAAATGCCTGCTTAAAAGAAATCAGTGCAGGGGTGCCTGGGTGGCTCAGTCAGTTGAGTATCCAACTCTCCCTTTCAGCTCAGGTCATGATCCCAGGGTCGTAGGATCAAATCCCTTGTCCCAGTCCATGCTGAGCATGGAGCCTGCTTAGAATTCTCTCTCTCTCTCTCTCTCTCTCTCTCTCTCTCTCTCTCCCCCTGCCCCTCTCCCCTTCTTGTGCCATCTCTCTCTCTAAAACAAAATGGAAAAATTAATTAAATAGCCCTACTTGTAGTTTCCAGGAGTAAACTTGTGTCATCTGACTACCCACAAACCTGTACTGAGCATCAGTTATGTGAGTGAGGCTTTACTGTGGAGAACAGAGACATGAATCATAGACTATCTTCCAGAACATGCACTGTTCCATAACCTGTCCAGTGTTCCACAGTTTTGGCTCTTGATATTCCATCACCTTGGCAGAACATTGTTCTCTTGTTTCTCTGTTTGATATTTACTCTACCTTCAAGACCCAACTCAAAATACGTCCGTGTGAAGTTTTTCATGGCAGTTTGGTCTCCAAAAAAAAAGGTATATGATACCTTTCTCTTTATTTCCATAGCAATCCAACTACAACTCAATCATGGAAGAGACCAGGTTGGTATTTAAAAAATTTTTTGATAATTTAAAAAACATATGCAGTTATAAGAAATAACACAGAGAAATCCCATGAGCTCTTTACTCAGTTTCCTTCAATGGCAAAGTCTTACAACATCACAACTAGACTATTTACACTGACACAGTCAAAATACAGAATATCTTTATCAACAAAAGGATGCCTTATACATACAACCACATCTGTATCCAGCTCATGTCTTCAATCTCTACCACACTCCATTTCTACAATTTTGTCATTCAACTGTGTTATATAAATGGATATATAGGGGAGCCTGGGTGGCTATATAGGATATATAGGGGAGCATAGGTGGCTCAGTCGTTTAAGCGTCGGACTTCGGCTCAGGTCATGATCTCATGGTTTGTGGGTTGGAACCCTGCATCAGGCTCTGTGCTAACAGCTCAGAGTCTGAAGCCTGCTTGGGATTCTGTGTCTCTAATCTCTCTGCCCCTCCCCCACTCATGCTCTATCTCTCTCTCAAAAATAAACACTAAAAAATTGATATATAACATCATATATATAATATATAAGCAATTATACAAGTATGAAACTACATATATACAGTATACAAGCATATAATCAATTACATTATTATTATATATAATATGCTATTATATGTCTATATAACTTAGTATATAATCTATATATCTATAACATATTATTATATACGTATAATAAATACATATATAGATAATATATAAACGGATATATTAAATGGATAATAAAGTATATAATCTTTAGGGATTGTGTTTTAACTAACCATGATTCTCTGGAAAGTCATCCAGGTTGTGGGTATACCAATAATATGGCTGTACCACTGTTTGTTTAATCATTCACCTGTTGAAAGACATCTGGGCTATTTCCAATTTTTGACTACTAGGAATAAAACTGCTATAAACACTCATGTACAGGTTTTTGTGTAAAACTAAATTTCATTCCTCTGGAATAAATGTTCAAGAGTACACTTGCTGGGTCATATGGTAATTACATTTATGTATTTAAGAACCTGCCAAGTTGTTTTCTAGAGTGGCCATATCATGTTGCATCCCCACTAGCCATGCATGACTGCTCCAGTTCATGTGCATTCTTCTCGGCATTTGGTATTGACACAATTGTTTATTCTTTAGTCATTCGGCTAACAACAACAACAACAACAACAAACAACGTACAAAGATTATCACAATACAATATAAGAAATGCTAAGGTAGCATTTTCAATAAAGACAGGGTTCAAAGAAAACATGTAGAAAAAACTTCTAATCCAATCTTGGGTGGGGATTTAAAGAAGCCTACCAGGAGAAGAAGTTAATTAGGTGGAATAAAGGATGAATATCATCCATTCAGGAGAAAAGATGAAGGAAAACTTTTGCAAGAGGAGTCCTATGTGCCAAACTCAGGGATAAGAAGTAGCACCAGGCAAACTAGGAAAATGCAAATAGCTTGCTATGGTAGCAGGCGATGAGGAATTCGCTGAGAAAAAGATGGGAAGGTAAGAAGAAATCAAATAACAAAGTACCTTGCATGACTTGTTGAGACTTGGCTTTCATCCAGATGGTAAAGGCTTGACACAGAAATGATGGTCTCATTTTGAAACACACCTACTTCTTCCCACTTGGCACCATCTTAATATAGACAGTTAATGCGTGAGCAGGAAAAGAAAACCCAAGGAGACAGAGGAGGAATGGTCAATTCAGTAGATGAATCCTCTGTAGGCAGAAAGCTGAAGGACAGATACCCACTGCAATGGGAAGCCGGTGAGGGGTTCAGAGTAGGGGTCAGCAAACTACCCCTGTGAGCCAAATCCAGCCCACTACCTGCCACTGTAAATAATGCATTACTGGAACACAGCCACATTTATTCATTTATATATTGTCTGTGAGCGTTTTTACAGATGATAGCAGAGTTGAGTAGTTGAGACAGACACCATCTATCCCACAAAACCAAAAATGTTTACTGTCTGGTCCTTTACAGAAAATGTTTTCTGATCCTTTGTTTAAAGCAAAGGAAAAGCTGATCATGAAAAGGATAAAGTGTCCAAGTGTCCTCTGGATTTATCAGAAAGTAGGTTTTTGGCGACTTGGAAAGCAGTTTTCAGTGAAACAGTTGGTGCTAAGTATGAAGAATGGGATTAAAGGAAATGTAGAGAGTAAATGCAGCCAACTCTTCCAAGATATATTCACCTTCCCACCACCAACTCACCCCTGCTCCAATCTCCACCACTAGAATGTATCATCTCTAGGGGCACTTGGGTGGCTCCATTGGTTAAGCCTCTGACTTCAGATCAGGTCATGACCTCAGGGCTCCTAGGTTTGAGCACCAGGTTGGGCTCGGTGCTGACAGCTCAGAGCCTGGAGCCTGCTTCGGATTCTGTGTCTCCCTCTCTCTCTGCCCCTCCTCCCACTTGCACTCTCTCTCTCTCTCTCAAAAATAAACATTTAAAAAAATGAAAAACAAAAAGAATGTATTATCTCCATTCACAGATGCAGAAACAGTGATTCAGAGATTTTTAACAATTTGGCCAAAGTTGCACAGCAAGTAGACAGGGATCAGAACTGGAAACTAATTCTATTTAATCAATATCACATACTTTCTGCTAGATCATATTTTTCCCTAAAATTTAAGACTCAGGAAATTGTCTTAGATTCTAAAACTTATGAACTTATTAGGCAAAGTATTCTTGTAGCGAAAATGACATTTTGAAACCTCATACGTTATCCCTGCCAATGGGTACACTAATGGAGCGAGATCATTTGATAACTATGTTCAATTAATCCAAAATCATTCCCTCTCCAAATGTAAAGGATTCTTACTCCCCAGACCCTTCTAATTTCCTGAAACTGCCTACTCAGAGTAAGTTTTGTAGACATAATGGAGTTCACTTTCAACAGCATCTGTTCTAAAATATTTTGCACAGCAAAGACAATGAATAAATGCAATCTTTTAAATTAATAGCTATTAAGGGAACAATAATAACAACAATAACAATAGGGGGAGGGAGACATTCCTAAAGAAAGGAACAGAGACACTTGGTAGACATTAATCTCACTATCCTATTAAGCTTAAATGAAAAACCTGAATAAAAGGATAGGAACATGTTTTACTAATATGTAATTGATTACTTCCCAAATTCATAGGTTAGTATTATTTTTTTAATTTCTTTTTTGAGAGTGAGAAAGACAGAGTGCAAGCAGGGGAGGGGCAGAGAGAGAGGGAGACACAGAATCTGAAGCAGGCTCCAGGCTCCATGCTGTCAGTACAGAGCCTGACACGGGCCTCGAACTCACAAACCACGAGATGATGTCCTGAGCCCAAGTAGGCCGCATAACTGACTGAGCCACCCAGGTGCCTCTCCTAGGTTAGTATTAAATGAGACATTGGATTCACTTTTTCCTCAGTTCTTTGTTGATTTTCTGACCAACAATTTCATGTAACATTAGCAGGGCAGAGGAAGAGGGTTGTTATCATACATGTCACCATTCATTAGAAATCATCTTAACGTTGGGGCACCTGCGTGGCTCAGTCAGTTAAACATCTGACTTCGGCTCAGGTCACGATCTCACGGTTCATGAGTTTGAGTCCCGTGTCGGGCTCTGTGTTAATGGCTCAGAGCCGGGAGCCTGCTTCGGATTCTGTATCTCCTTCTCTCTCTGTCCCTCCCCAGCCTGCACTCTGTCTCTCATAAATAAATGTTAAAAAAAATTTAAAAAAAGGAAGAATTCACCTTAATGCAATAATACTCGGTATAGTTTTGCCCCTCTTTGTCCCAATGTCTAGGGATGTCTGGCTATGTGTGGAGAGATTTTTGGTTGTTACAACCTGGGACAGAGAAAAGTGCTACTAGCATCTAATGGGCAGAGGCCAAGAGGTGCCATTGTACATCCCACAGTACACAGGACAGTCCCCTACACCAAAGAATCTTCTGATCTAGAATGCCACTAGTGCCCACGTTGAAGAATTCTGCTTCAAAGGAACACCATGTGGCACATTGGTATTCCAGTCAATGACACAGTCACCAAAATTCCCAACATACTAATTCTACATGGGCAACCTTTATTTGCAAAGTCATGAAGTATAATTCTTAAACTAGCCTATCCAATTATTAAAGTTGGATGGGGCAGCCCAAAAAATAAAAATTAAATAGGGATGACTGAAAGAAAAAGATAGTATTATATCAGTATTACCAAATATGATGTCCAATAAAAACTGGCCTCTGCTTCAAAGATAGCATTACATACATGTGTGACTGTGTGCAAATACCCTTTATACCAGCAGCTAGGAAACACAAAAAAACAGTATAATAAAAATACCTATATGAGGCATGTTGCCAATTTATCCACAAAGAATAAACGTGTGATCTTAAAGGTATTTGTTAGACAAGCTGCAGCTGTGTATAACTAATACCTAACTGCTCATCTAGAACATATTATCTATCAGGCAGAACAAAGGTGGGTAATTTGCTATGATCTACTGAGATGATTAACCAAATTACTGCATAAAAATACACTTAGCTCATATTATAGTTATGACATAAAACCAGTCAAACCACAGAGTACTCAGAGTTAATGGTGATTTCACCTAACTTTCCTTATGGGTTTTAGAAAATACACTCCAAGGGAATAAATCAAAGGTATTATAAAAACATCAACTCAAAACTGAAAATTGACATCTGAATTTTTCTAGAACTACCATAAAGATTTCAATAAAGTTCGGTACTCAAAAACTGTAACATGGGAAAATGCCAATAATAATTTTAAACATGAATTAAATTTGCTATTGCATTGGTTACTATTATAAAACAAATTACATACAGATATTAGTGTGTAATTTAATTTGAACAGAAATTTACCTTCTTGGATCTTAATAAAAACTCTACAAAAAGGAAATGGAGAAAAATCTTCTGATAGCTGAATTTGTCATCAAGTGAGCACCAGAAATACATTCTGGTAAACTGGACCATTGCTTTCAATTTTTCGTCCTTGTCCTATATAAGAATTATATATCCTATGTCCTTTGTCATATGACTTCTCACTAATAGAGTATATTTCTTCACTCAATTGATGTTGGGTTTAGGCACATGACTTGCTTTGTCCAATAGTATGTGGGGTAAAGTGACAGTCCTAGATACAGGCTGAAGCCATAAAAGGCATTTCATAATTCTGCTCATATTTTTTGTTTTTATGTCACTTACCACTGAGAGATATGTCTCATATAGCTATTAACTCACTAAAGACATGTAGAGCTGACCCACAGACTTGAAAACCAAAAAAATATATTTGTTGTTATAAGCCAATGAAATTTTTGAGGTTGTTTGTTAGGCAGCAAAAACTGACTATTACATTTACTATAGACTTTCCTAGCAATGTCTCTACTATGGATGTTTGATACTTACCTTCCCCGAATTTGTCTCCCTAATTTTCAGTTGGACACCCATCTTTAGTCCACATAGTCTAGTAAGAAGTGCTGGGGTGAACATGATTTGATATGCATCATGGATGCATGACTTTAGAAGGGCCAATGAGAATACATTTCAGAACTTTTGGAAGATCTACCAAAAAATAATCTCACTGTTTTCTCCTAGTATTTTACTAAAAGAATGGGAAGTTTAGGCTCCTGCAGACATCTTGCCCACATAAAGAGAAGCCCAGAATTACCAAGAGTTAACTGAACAAAGTTGAAAGTAGAGTCAAGAGACAGAGACACAAATTTTAATGATGTGGCCCAGTTCCTGGGCCCAATTACACCTGAAGAAAAATCTAGCTTTGGATTTTTTTTCTTTGTATATGTTTATAATTTCTTATTCCTTGAATTATTAACCTTGGACCACGGAGAGATTCTTAATGAATACATTATCTCTGATTTCAATTTAAAGGACAGGAAATAGAGAAAATATATTGTTTTAAATGCAAGTTTCTTTTATTCAAAGTGAAATAGTCAGCAATTCTGCAATGTGTATAGAAAGAAGAATTCACTGTAGAAAGAGAACAATTATACAAGCTTCTGCAAAATAGATGCCTAAATCTTCTTCCATTCATATAATTTTCTTGTAAAAGTGAGTATCATTATGACATAATTATAGCTTATCCAAATCCCAACATGAAATTAACATTTCAAAGACATAACAGAATTAAAACATTTTCCTACAGGACAAAATATTTTATCAATTTAGACTAAATTTGCAATCTTCCAAACTTCACAGGAAATAAAACAGACTATCTAAAACTCTACTAAAATTAAAATGAACGAGTTTAATCCCAGTTTTATAAATAAGACACAAAAGTACCTCTGATAACAGGGAAAGTGTGTCTGTCCTGAGTTCAAGTCTGCATTAAACTATTTTTCCCGGTAAGACAGGCAAAGTATTTGTTCTGTAATTGAGTAAAAGAACCTCTTATTTCTATCACTTAATCAGGCTGCCTCAGACTCACTTAAAATTTCCCTTGGTGGGTCACCTGGGTCGTTTAGTCAGTTAGTGTCTGACTTTGGCTCAGGTCATGATCCCACAGTTCATGAGCTTGAGCCCTGCATGGGGCTCTGTGCTGTCAGTGAGGAGCCCAGTTAGGATCCTCTGTCTCCCTTTCTCTCTGCCACTCCCTTACTCTCTCTCTCTCTCTCTCTCTCTCTCTCAAAAATAAATAAACATTAAAAAAAAAAAGTTTCCCTTGGTGACCATCAGTAAGGTATACACATTGCCTAAAATGGCTAAGTGTTTGATAAGTAAATTATCAGATGTTAATATTTCATTTCTGGTTGCTTAGATACCACCTACATTTTAGGAAATAATATTCTATTTCTGTAACTGTAAATGAGATACATACTATTTTATATAATTTGTAACACACTGAAAGGTACAAAGAAGATAAAAGCCAGCCATGTTCTAATCACAGGGTATTTAGTCCTGTTAGTATGTTAATGTATTTCTCTTTAGAATTTATTTCTAGAATTATATTGTTTATACTATTGTGTGCCTTTTGTATACTTACTATATTTGAATATTTTCCTATGATAATCATTTGTTAAAAACAATTTTAGGGGAGCCTGGGTGGCTCAGTCATTTGGGCATTCGATTTCGGCTCAGGTCATGATCTCAACAGTCTGTGAGTTCAAGCCCCACGTTGGGCTCTGCACTGACAGCTCAGAGCCTGGAGCCTGTCTTCGATTCTGTGTCTACCCCTCTCTCTCTGTCCTTCCCCCACTCATGCTGTCTCTCTCTCTCTCCCTCTCTCAAACAAACAAACAAATAAAAACAATTTTTAAAAACCTCACATCTCACTTTAGGAGCCAAATTCTGACAGTAATCTTCATGAACTGCATCTTCTCATTATCTATCCGACCCAACTATCCCCCTTCTTTAACTTGACACTGGTCAAAACAGACTCTGCACTTCCTCCAACATGCCATGATGGCCCAACCTTAGTGCCTTTCTACTTATTGTCCCTTTCACCGGGAATGCTTTCCCTCCTCATGTGCATGGCACATTCCACCACCTCCTCCAAATGGCAAATCTCCGTGAGAGGCACCATGGCCCACCAGGTGACTATGGTCATAGTTTCTGGAGTCAAAATTCACATACTAGCTGGTGACCCTGGGGAAGCTGCTGAATCTCTCTGTGCTTTGGGGAACAATACCTACCTCATGGGCCTGCTGTGAGAATTAAATACATCATATTGCAAAACCTTCCTTACCAGCATTCTCAGTGTTCAAGCCAGCTCTTCCTTCTAATGTCACTCTTTCCACAGTCCATGTGACATCTGAGAGTATACTCTACTACTTACTGGTTTGTATTGTCATGACAAATGACTGATGTATCATGTGTATTGTGTAATGTCTTATCTCCTCTCACCAAAGTTCTATAGATGTAAAGGTTCTCACCTTGAGGATCACCTCAAACAAAACTGTGCTCAAAAACAAAACAAACAAAAAGTTAACACTAATATAGAACCTACAAAGCCATCACTATCCTAAGCTTCTTACAACCTATTTTTTAACTAATTAATTAATTAATTAAATTTAGGTAGTCTCCATGCCCAATGTGGGGCTTGAACTCACAACCTTGAGATCAAGAGTCATATGCTTTACTGACTGAGCCAGCCAGGCACCCCCTAAGCTTCTTAAATAAAGTAATCATTTGTTTCTTGACATAACCCTTGGAATAGGAATTGTTATCATTATTATCTCAATTTTATAGATAAGAAAACTGAGGCATTCAAACACTTAAGCAATCCTCCCCACTAGTGATGCCACTAAGTGGTGAGAGAGGATTTGACCCTAGGCAGTCTGGCTTCAGAGAGAAGGCTCTTGACCACTATGTAATGCTTCTAATGAACATGCAATGATGAGATGTGCTGAATAAATTAAAGAACGACACAGCATCATATTAACAGGATCAAGTTTCTTTCCTGTGCCTGACCTCCTTCTGAAATAAAGGTAAATTTTAGTCCCTCCAAGACACAGCTTCTTCTAATCAGAGGAATGTAGGCAAGAAAGTAGAATAGTAAGGCTTTTATTTCTCATCTCTCCTTCAGCAAGAGAGGAAGAATACCTTCCTTCTGGCTGGGTATCCTAGTATGTTTTCGGGTTTTTTTTCCCCCTTTCATTCCTTCTATCACCTTCACTTGGCTTCCAGCTTCACAGTGATTTGCATCCCTAAAGCAAATGACCTTTGCTAGCCAATATGTGTGTGTGTGTGTGTGTTTGTCTTTTACATATTATAGCACAGCTTGTTAGTATACTATTAATAGCAGCAGTTTTCAAGCAATTACATCATAGTTTTAGTCAATTCACCAGAATACTTTTCTTCCCACTCCATATATATTGCATCCTAATATAATTTCTCTTATTGAAATAAGTTGTTTGCTGAATGCATTATGAAACTCCACAAGGATGTATTATGAAAGCAATACTTCCTAACTGTGCTCAGCTCTGCTCTGGCTTTGCTCAAATAGTCGTGGGGGTAGGAGAAGGGCTCCTCCTTTAATCTTGAAAGGGTGTGAATAAATCAATGTTCACGCCCTTTTCATCAAAAGGAGACTAAAATACACTTACACTTCACTGTCCTCTAGGACTACCCAGAACACGATTTCTCAAAATAGCACCCACAGAAAACATCTGCATCAGAAATAACTTGAATGCTTGATAAAAATGAGGACTATTATTTCCCATCTTAAATTTTTTTTTACTGAATTGAAATTTCACAAGGCAGGACAAAGGAATTTTCACTTTTAACAAGTACCCCCAAGTAATTTTATGTGTGTATTAATATGTATTAAACAGTATTACTCAACAAATAAATGTGCCATTTCTTACGCTGATTTCTGGGAATATAATGATGAACAGAAAAAGACAAAATCCCTGTCCTCATGGAATATCAGCTTAGCGGGGAGACAGATATTAGTAAATGACCACACAAAGGCACAGAGAATCTCTACTAGAATAAGGGCTATGAAGGGGAGAAAAATCCAAACATGGATGCTTGGCCTTGCCAGGAATTTCAAGGAAAGTGTCTCTGAAATGAAACCGCAAGCTGTACAAGTTAACTCAGGAAGAGGAGAGAGGGATTATGTTCCAGAGAGTAGGAAAGTGATGTCCTAAATCATGCAACAGAAGGAGCATGGAGAGAGAAGGACGGGCACAGGAAGCCCAGGGTGATGCTAGCAACTGGAGGGGCAGATTGGGAGAAGAAGCAAGATTGGTGACATGTGACCCCACACCAAGCCTGTAGACCAGCTCTGCCTATACTTAATACTAATTCAATGGGATCCCCTTAGAGGGCTGATGTGGGGAGAGGACACTGGCAGGGTGAGAGCTGAAATTATTCTTATTGACCCTAGAACTGTGCAGTCCAACAGGATAACCACCAGCCATATGAGGCTGTTTAAATGTACATGGAATAAAGTGAAAACCTCAATTCCTCTTTCACACTGACTTCATTTCAAGTGCTTAATAGTCACATGTGGCTGGTAACCACCTATCAGACAGCACAGATACAGAATATTCATGGTCGTGGAAAGTTCTAACAGCAATGCTGCACAGAGGTGGTCTGCAGACCCCAGCATGGTAACCATCCTTTGAGAGCTGGTTAGAAATGCACAATGTCATGTCCTGCTGTGCATGGTAAGATGATTCTTAGGTGACCTATATGCATATTACAGTTTGAGGACTATAATTCTGAAGGGTAACTGACCATTTAATGAAATCCTATTAAAAATCTGAGGCTTTGGATGGGGTGAAAATCACAGATAAACTTCTAATATAGAGGATAGTGGTTAAAGAGATGTTAATATTGCCAAATAAGCGACAAGCGTGAGCCCCAGTTTCACAGGATCTCTACCAGACCTTTTAGGAACTTGGTGAAATATACACACCAAATGCTTTACATTTGGGGAAAGAAGATTGTCTTACAGTTCTTTCCAAATGTGATTTTGAGGTGTTCCCCCACTGCCCTCCCTTCCCATCCACTCCCCTGTATCATCGCTCTCTAATGCCTCACTGTTGTGTGTAGGACGGCTACATTTCATACGAATAGAATCCAGGCTGTGACACAAAAAGCTTAATTTTCTTTTTAGGGTTCCCGGTGGAAGACTATAATATGTGAAATGTTATTTGTTAGATCGTTAAAAGAAACTAATGAACTCGCTGGCTTCCTGAAATTGTATTCTATTTTTCAGGAGTATGGTTGCCTATTTATTTTTAACTGTACTATTATCATATAAATAGATCAACTTGTGGTTGTTACCGATTTCAGACACGCACTCCACTCCACTTTTATTGCACCGTCTGTTCCGTGACAAAATACCTGAGGAAACTCACCAAAATGCCAAACTTGTAAACAAAGCATTACCACATATGTGAGGATGCAAAAAACTTCCAAATAGCTTGTCTATGCTGAGGGTTAATTTTGAGCTAGAAAACAGCTGTAACAGCAACATGATAATAATCTTAAAATCAACACTTATGTGTAATAAACACTTATCACGATGGACTGAATTTCTGTTGTCCCCCAAAAGTTCACACGTTGAAGCCCTGACCTCCAACATGGTAATATTTGCAGACAGGGCCTTTGGGAAGTAAAAAAGTTTAGATTAAGTCATGAACAGGGACAGATTCTCTCCTTGACCAAACTTTAGTCTCTGTGAAAACACAGAGGAAAAGTCCATGTAAGGACACAGTGAGGCGAGGTGAGAATGAGTGTCGGTTTTCCAGGAATACCTTTCTCACCAACAACTGAATTTACCGACACCTTGATCTTGGACTTCTAGGCCTCCAGAACTGACAGAAGTAATTTTCTGTTGTTTTACACACCATTGATAGTAGCCTGAGCAGACTAAGACACCAGATCTAACAGACTCAGATACTAGACCTGAGCAGACTAAGATACTAGCCCAGAGCCACAAACCTCACAGATTATCTCATTTATACTTACTTACATTACTAGGCAAAAGTGATAAATATTAGAAATGCTTTACAAATGAGGAAACTGAGGCTCACAGAGATTAAGTAACTTCAAGGTCACTCTGTAATTATTCCAAAGTCATCTCATATTTCCCTTTAATTCAAATCCAAAGAAAACCCATGTAAACTTTTAAGCAATGTATGGGTAAAATACACCAGCTAGAGAGTGAACCAAAGCATGGACAATGTTGCTAACAATTCTTGACAGCTGTATTAAAGTACTACCTGCATTTAAACATATGCTATTATTTTATGGATATAATTAGACTGTGTGTACAAAACAAATATATCTGTGGTTGTTTCTGGTTTTTAATCTGAGAAATCATACTCCTTTGGATTCATGCAGCACAGACAAGATGGCCTACTAAACATATAAATGCAACTCAAAAGGAAACTCTTGTATGGATAGGAAACCTGAATCCTAATCCTTTTTCATAACTAATTTTGCGACCTTGGGCAGGTCACTTAATCTCTTAGGACAAAATGTTCTCTTGTCAAAGGGGGGGCTGGTCTTGAATATCCCCCCCCACCAGGGTTAACACTCTGATTTTGTGTTCTCAAAGAAAGCCTTATCAAGAACTCCATTATCTCAGCTGACAAAAAATAAAATGTTTGATCTTTATAACAGATGTAAGTCTTGCTGTGGGATTACTTTGAATTTTGATCTATAGGGTCAAAACTATAAAAGAATTAAAAAAAAAAAACAGAGAAAAAGAGAGAGACCAGAAAGAGACAGAGAGACAGAGGGAGAGAGAAAGAGAACCAGAGGTAGAGTAAGGGGGAGAGAGGAAAGGATGGAAGGAGAGAAGGAGGAAGGGAAGAAGGAAGAACAAAAAAATATAGAAAAAAAGATCAACCATATTATGCTGTTCTACTAAAAAGAAAAAAAAAATTCAGACATTGTTTAGCTGATAAAATCTGCACTGCTAGGAAATGTAAAATAATCAATTGTACTGGCCAGGTCTCATTCAGTTGCAAGTGACAGAAACTCATCTCAAAGTGCATAAAGCAAAAACAACAATAAATTTATTGATTTACATAGATGAAAAAGTTCATGGGTGTGTATGGCTTTAGGCAAATATCTCTGCCAGCAACTCTAGGCTTACATACTCTCTCACTTTGTCTTTCTAATAAAAGCCCCAGAATTAAATCTCCTTGGCAAAAAAGGGGTCATGTGCCCATATTTAAATCAGTCCTATGGTCAAAGAAGGTCATATGCCTATTCTTTGAACCAAAGATGAGGGCAGATTCACTCTTAGTTACCTAGAAACCACAAGAAAAATTCTACCTGGATTTTACCATAAGAATGGAGAATTGATAGCTGGCAAGCAAAAAACAGTAGTCATCAGTCTTACCAAGAAAGATATTAACAGTACTGGAAAAATAATGATATGTGACTGGGGTGCCTGGGTGGCTCAGTCGGTTGACTGTCTGACTTTGGCTCAGGTCATGATCTCACAGTTCATGGGCTGGAAACCCGTGTCAGGTTCTGTGCTGACAGCTCAGAGCTTGGAGCCTGCTTTGGATTCTGTGTCTCCCTCTCTCTCTCTGCCTCGCCCCCACTCATGCTGTTTCTCTCTCTCTCAAAAATAATAAACATTAATTTGTTTAATTAAAAAAATGATGATATGTGAGTTGTTTCCCCAACTGACTAAAGACAATATAATTATACAGGCATACCTTGGAAATACTGTGGGTTCAGTTCTAGACCACCGCAATAAAGTAAATATGGCAATAAGGCAAGGTAAATATTTTTTTGATTTCCCAGTGCATATAAAAGTAATGTTTACACTATATTGTATTCTATTAAGTGAGCAAGAGCATTATGTTAAAAAATGTGCATAACCTAACTAAAAATATTGCTAAAGAATGCTAACCATCATCTGATTTTTTAGCAAGTCATAATCTTCTTGCTGCTAGGTCTTTACTTGATGTGATAGCACTGACTAATCAGGATGGGGGTTGCTGAATGTTGGGGTGGCTATGGCAATTTCTAATAACAAGACTACAGTAAACTCTGCTGCATTGATTGACTGTCCCTTTCACAATTTCTACGTAGTATGCAATGCTGTTTGATAGCATTTTACCCACAGTAGAACTTCTTTTGAAATTGAAGTCAAACCTCTCAAACCCTCTCTGCTTTATCAGCGAAGTTTATGTAATATTCTATGCATACTATGAAATACTCTTTGTTGTCATTTCAACAAGCTTCACAGCGTCTTCACCAAGGGTAGATTCCTTCTCAAGAAACCATTTCCTTTGCTCATCTATAAGAAGCAACTCCTCATCGGTTAAAATTTTATCATGAGAGCAATTCAATCCCATCTTCAGGCTCCACTTCTAATTCTACTGCTCTTGCTATTTCCACCACTTCTGCAGTTACTTCCTCCACTGAAGTCCCAAATCCCTCAAAGTCATCCATGAGGGTTGGAAACAACTTCCAAACTCCTGTCCATGTTGTTATTTACACCTCTTCTCATGAATCATGGATGCTCTTAATTCTATCCAGAATGGTGAATCCTTTCCAGAAGGTTTTCAATTTACTTTGTCCAAATCTATCAGAAAAATCACTCTCTATGGCACCTACAGCCTTACAAAATGTATTTCTTAAATAATACGACTTGAAATTTGAAATGACTTCTCGACTCATGGGTTCCAGAATGGATGCTGTGTTGGCAGGTATGAAAACAACATAAATTCCATCATACATCAGAGCTCTTGGGTGGCCAGGTGCATTGTCAGTGAGCAGTAATAATTTGAAAGGCATCTTTTTTTCTGAGCAGTAGGTCTTAACACTGCACTTAAAATAGTCAGTAAACCATCTGGTAAATAGATGTGCTATCATCCAGGCTTTGTTGTTCCATTTATAGAGCACAGGCAGAGGAGGCTTTGCATAGTTCTTAAGGGCCTTAGGATTTTCAGATGGGTAAATGAGCATTGGCTTCATTTGCATTATCTCCTAACCAGGGAGTCAGCTTGTCTTTTGAAACTTTGAAGCCAGGCACTGACTTCTCCTACCCACAAAAGTCCTAGATGGCATCTTCTAGTCCTAGTCCTATCTACCCACAAAAGTCCTAGATGGCATCTTCTTTCAATAGAAGGTTATTTTGTCTACATTGAACTTCTGTTCTTTAGTGTAGCCACCTTCATTAATTATCTCAGCTAGATCTTCTAGAGAACTTGCTTCAGCTTCTACATCAGTACTTGCTGTTTCACTTGTACTTTAAAGTCATAAAGATGGCTTCTTTCTTTCAACCTCAAGAACCAACCTCTCCTAGAGTCAAGCTTTTCTCCTGTTACTTCCTCACCTCTCTCAACCTTCAGAGAACTGAAGAGAATTAGGGCCTTGCTCTGGATTAAACTTTGGCTTAAGGCAACCTTGTGGATGGTTTGATCTTCTAACCAAACCATAAACTTTCTCCATATCAGCAAAAAGGCTGTTTTGCTTTCTTATCATTTGGGTGTTCACTGGAGTGAACATATTTTTAAATGTTTATTAACTTTTGAGAGAGAGAGACAGAGAGTACAAACAGGGGAGGGACAGAGACAGAGAGGGAGACACAGAATCTGAAGCACAGAGCTGTCAGCATAGAGCCTGATGCAAGGCTCAAATCCATGAACCATGAGGTCATGACCTGAGCCGAAGTTGGACGCCCAAATGACTGAGCCACCCAGGTGCCCCTGGAATGAACATTTTAAATTTCTTTCAAGAACTTTTCCTTTGCATTCACAACTTGGCTAGCTTTTGGCCTATCTCAGCTTTCGACATTCATTCATCACTAAGCTTAGTCATTTCTACCTTTTGATTTAAAGTGAGAGATGTGTGATTCTTCCTTTCACCTGAACAGTTAGAGGCCACTGTAGCATTATTAACTGACCTAATTTCAATATTGTTGTGTCTCAGACAATATGGATGCCTAGGGAGAGGGAGAGAGATGGGGTAAGCGCTGGTTGGTGGAGCAGTCAGAACACATACAACATTTTTATCAATTTGCCATTTCATACAGAGGTGGTTCATGGTGCCCCAAACAATCACAACAGTGACACCAAAGATCATTTATCACAGATGACAAATATAGTGAAAATTGGTAAAAGTTTGAAATATTGAAATAATTACCATAATATGACATGTAGGCATAGAGTGAGCAAATGCTATTGGAAAATGGTGCCAAGAGACTAGCTTGTTGCAGGGTTGGCACAAACATTCAATGTGTAAGAAATGCAGTATCTACAAAGCACAAAAAAGTGAAGCACAATACAAGGAGGTATGCCTGTAGTTGTAAATTACTGAGCATTCCTTATATGCCCCAAATTGTGCCAAATGCTTTACACACATTTCCTAATTCATCTTACACACAGATGAAGAAATAGAAGCTCAAAAAACTTATGTCACTTGCACAGAATCCCAAAAACTCGTAGGAGGCAGAGCTAAAATACAATATGGGTTTATCTCATTTCCCAGTTCATGATCATAGGAGTCTTAGCTATATGCTATTTTTCTGAGAACAAATTTGATATCTTATTTTCAGAAAGTAAAAAAAAAAAAAATGCAAGTTTTGAGTAAAATAACTTCACAGTGTGGCTTCAAAAAAGAAAGATTTTTTTTGTAAGAACAAGAGTACAATCGAATATGGTTTATTAATAATGTCCAAAATGGATGTGTGACATCATCAGTATCATGCTGTTTTAAATAATTCAGTTACCTTACTTCCAAAGTACATGGTCGAAAAATAATTTTCAGAAAATATGTGCATATGTATATACATATATATGTGTGTGTGTGTGTATACACATATACATAATCAGAATTCAACAGAATTCAATGCACACAAAAGAGTTATTAACAATCAGAATATGTAAACCTCTGAAAACCATCTGCAACTTTCATTTCAGAAATACTAGTTATATCAGTTACTAGTGATATTCCGAATTATTTCAAGCCATGCAGCTCAGGATACTGGGACACCACTAACCAGTCATTTGAAAATTGACTGTTCATATCACCCATAACCACCAACTTCTACAGCTAGTCATTGAGTTAGCACAATGGCACAACTCTGAGCTAAATGATTTTCTATAACAAGGTTGACAAATGGTGGCCTATGGGTCAAACCAGCCTGCTACCTGTTTTTGTAAATAAAGTTTTATTGGAACACAGCCATGATCACTGATTTACATATTGCCTATGACTTTGCACTACAATGGCAGAGTTTAACAGCTGCTCCGAGGGACCTTCTGCCCTCAGGGGTCGAAAATATTTATTATGCAGTTTTTTGAAGAAAAAGGTTGGCAAGCTCTGTTCTAGAATTGCATACGTGTTGCAAGGAGGTCTTGAATTTTAAATTTTTTCTTTTAACGTTTATTTATTTTTGGGACAGAGAGAGACAGAGCATGAACGGGGGAGGGGCAGAGAGAGAGGAAGACACAGAATTGGAAGCAGGCTCCAGGGTCTGAGCCATCAGCCCAGAGCCTGACGAGGGGCTCGAACTCACAGACCGCGAGATGGTGACCTGAGCTGAAGTTGGACGCTTAACCGACTGAGCCACCCAGGTGCCCCGGAGGTCTTGAATTTTAAAGAGAAACTCCAAAAACACCAATTTTTTGCCTCTTTTCTAAATCATAGGGAAGGAAGCTAATAGTTTATGAATACAGACTGAATTTCTAATGCTATAAAAAGAACATGATATCACACCTCAAACCACACTTTGAAAATGAGGTAATGAACTGCTTACCAGGCCAGCTGCTTCTGAACAATTGAGAGTTCACCTGGATGCCTGGAGGGTCCTCTCCTGCTTTTACTCCTTTAAATTCTGGTGTTATTCTGCCCTTAAAAAAGGAGTTAATGAGGTGGAATCTTTTCATTTGTGCTCTTTAGGATGCTGTCATTTAGGAGCTATGACATGAACTTTCTTTTCTAAAAGTTCCTTGAAACCTTCTAAACCTTAAAACCTTCTGTAATGGTTTCCCTTTCATTGGTTTCTACAAACCATGTCTTGTTTCCTTCCCACTAAATCATGATGACCCTACAGTCATATATGAATTAGACATGTTCAACCCTTAATAGGTATTCACAGCATCATGTGGCTACTGAGGGACTTTGCTTACCCACATGTCCTTTGAAAGATTAACTAGGCACTTGGCCTTCATTGGTCTGTACTTGGAATTATTGCATTTCATCTGTTCTTCTTTAGCAGCTTGGGCTCTGGATGACCCACTTCAGGTAAGGAGGGTATTTGCTTAACATTACAGCATATTGTATTTTCCTTGATTCTGAATTAAATTCTAGGGCTAATGCTTGGGTTTTCTATACACAGACTGGTAACTCCAATCTTATTTGATTGGATGGAAAGAAGGTATATTGGATGTGAAATTCTTGTCTTGATCCTTTATCCTCAAGTCTAGACTGCACATGGAATCCCTGATCAAATTTCTAGAAGTTACATGCCAGTGACCTATTAGACATTAGGGTATACCACTGAGAAATATTTCCAATGGTCGGGCATTAGAAATGCTGGATATATTTCACTTGTGCTATTTAAATAAACGAGTCATGTTTCATTGTGCACCATAATGTGTCACTGTGGCCACACAAGCTTTAGATTTTTCAGATTTTCAACAAATTCTTGAGTGAAGACATGAATGTGAACACACACAAGAAATATTCACCCCAAGCCAGGACAGAATATATCCCTCTCAAAGAAAGAACACATTTCTGGTTGTAAAGAGACCATATGGCTACCAAGAAGCAAAACAAACAACAACCCTTAGAATATTTTTAAATCAGCACAGGAAAACTGTTGACAAGGAAAATAGGATTGCAATGTGAGTGAGAAAATCAGAACTCTTGAGTTAAGATCATACTGAAGGACAACTCATTCACTGCTCCAGGCTGTTCCACTTAAAGGGGGCAGTTGCCCCTCCCCCCATGCCCCAGAGTCCATATACTCCCAAAAGAGCCTTCATATCTGTAAATTCCCCTTCTGGAATGCCAATTCTACATACTTGAACTCCTGAAATGCAAATGGAAAGCCTTCCACTAACTCTATGGTTACATACATTTTGATATGACTGTCTTAAAGCTTGTTTGAAAATACATTGCGTGTGTTCACTGTATGCTTTTTCCCTATCAAACATTCATCCAAGGTGAAGACCTTGTCACCAAGAGGTGGTTATCTGTTCCAGGAGTCAGTACATGCCTAACAAACCAGTTGGAGTCAAGGTCCCCAGGTCTTTTTCTCTACAACTCCTAGAAAAGATGTATCCTCCTTCCACTGAAAATGCCCAGCTGCTCCCAGGTAAGCCTGGAAAGATAGGCATACTGGCTCCAGAAAGGCAGACTCTGTCTGACAATGAAGTCAGCACAGACAGCAGAGCTAGGAGACTGGAAAGATGAATCCCAAATACCATCATTTGAGTCCAAGAGTGAAGTGCTCTCTAAAGAAAGAACTGGTGTTGCTTGAGTTACCTAAGTCACTTTCTGTGTAAGCTGCTTAGAGATGTCACGTGTAGAATAGGCACAGATACAAGGTACTTTTTTTTTAGTGATCAAAAAATAATAAACTCTGATATGTTTATATCAGAATTTTAAAGACATGTGCTACTTGACAGGAAAATGTTGATATGTGAGGAGGGAAGAGGAAGAAGAGTCCGTAGGTCTGAATGGAATGCAGAGTGACCAGGCACACTGAAAGGAGAGGGTGGTGGGCTATGATGGGAGGAGCATTTCAAAAGGGAAGTGAGCAGACATGGAAGACAAGCTTTTCATGTACTTGACCACTATGTCTGAGGCTAGGAATGATTTAGCAAAATGGGAGATCTACAGTTTCATGTAGGACTGAAGCTAAAATATCCCAGCAAAAATATATCCCCATTGATATTATCTCTGTCATGAGCCAGAGGGTTTGATATGTTAATATTTATTTCATATTTTTGACTTATTAACAAATTCTCTACCATAGATACCAGCTCAGAACTTTGCAGCTACTACTGAGCCACTTATGGCCCCAGTCTCTAAAGATGAACCTGTGGGTCCTGAGGTGGCCAAACCCTGGAATAAGTCATTATCATCTATGAAAAGCTATGAACAGCAATGGTGGGAATCTTAACAGTCATGTGTGTTTTGTTCAAGTCATTTTATCTCCCTGCTACTGTCTCCTCATCTGCAAAAGGGAATAGAATATGGAGATAATATAGAGATTTATACTGGAATATTACACTCAATTTAAAATAATACATGAAAACTGTCTATTTAGCACCATACTATGGAAGGTACTAATTAAATTATAGCTGCTTTATTTTCTATAAACAAATTTTACATTTGTTTGCTGATCACATTTGCATTTGTCTGTAAAGGCACATACTTAAGACTGAAATTATTTTCCCCAAACAGAATGTATCCATGGAAGTATCTTATAAAAGGAAAAGCTTTGACTTTTCAGAAAGCTGTATTATTGGCATTGTTGAAATACTGGACTTAGAGGAGAAAGATGCATGGAATGATGTATATATCTAATTATTCCATCCTCTTAATCAGGTAATTTGTTTATTACAAGGCAATTATTCACACTGGAATTACTAGATGATGCCAGAGAATAAAATTGGGTTTCAACAATAATTTGAGGCTATAGTGTTTTTTATGAGGAAATAATATGCATAAATAAAACAGATTAATAATCTACTTAAATTATTACTTCTTTTACGGTCTGTTTATGTCCCAGTTTCAAAAATATATACGTTAATCATGCTACTCAGCAGTGCAATCATTAAAGGTCAGCATACTTTTATAAAAGCTGAAAGGGTCTAACGGACTTGGCAAAAAGTATTAGCCTCACCAGAAAGCTAGCATTTAGGAGTCAATGGAAAACCCAAGAAGTTGTGAAAGCAAATATAGAAAGAAGTGCCTATGCATAAAATATTCAGCAAGATAATAAGGTAATATGACACTGGTGAACTGTAAAAAGGGTATTTCAGAGTGCAGATGGGAGAGAAGAACAACAAATATTTCAACGGCCTTAAGATTTCTGACTTTATTCTGGTATGAATACAGTAAAAACCAATGAAGAACAAAACTGAACAAAGGTATGAAAGAGATACTTGTGTTTTTTTCTGTTAGTGGAAATGGAGACTAAACGTAAAATCATTGCTTCTTGTTGATCTCTCCTCCTCCTCTTTACTCCAAACCCACATCACAGCCTAGGCTCTCCCTTCTGACGTTCATAATTCACTTGCTAAAACTGAAATAAAACATGCAAACAGAAAAATGCAGAGCAATTTACAATTATTTTTGACACTTATATACATAGACTCACGCGGTATGTGTTCTTTCTTTTTGAGTTTAATTTACAAAATATAATGGTTTTGAGATTTTTTTTTTTTTTTTTTTTTTTTTTTGCCTATTGTTACATACAATGTAGTTTTCACTGCTGGATGGGTATATACCATACAAATTTTAATATTAAAGTAATACTGTTATAAACTGCCTTGACCAGCCTTTTCCACTCTTCTTTTTTTAATATATCCAGGAGTGGAATTTCTGGGCCAAAGCTTTGTGCACCTTTCCCTTTAAGTTTCCAGACTAGTTGTACCAATTTACCTTACTACTTGCACTGCTTGGCTGTTCCCATGGGTCCATAACTCCCTCAGTATTTAAGATGAGCATGTTTATTTGTTTTTTTCTTAATTTTAGCCATTTTTACATTAATGACATCTCATTAGGTTCCTTTTTTTTTTTACTAACATATAATATACATGCAATAAAACATACAGGTATCAAATGTTCAGTTTGATGGGCTTTGATAAGTTTATTCACCCATGTAACTACTATCCATTCACCCATGTAACTACTATCCAGAATTGGGTACTACTATCCAAAGTGAAATACCCTAAATACATTTCTATCACCCCAAAATCACTCTCTTGCCTTTTCCATTCAATCCCATGCTCCCCCACCTAAAGTATTACTGTTCTAATTTCTATCACAGTAGTCCTCTTCTTGGATTTCAAATAAATGAAATCCTACAGAATATAATCATCTATGCATGGTTTCTTTTGTTCAAAATTGTGTGTTTAACACTGCATCTATAAGATTCATTATGACATGGATTGTATCAGTACTGTTCATTTCCTTTTTATTGTCAAGAAATAGTCCACTGTATGAGTATACTACAAGGTGTTTATTCCATTCTCCTGGGCATGAGCATCTGAGTTGTTTCAAATTAGGGGCTATTTGATGAGGCTGTAAAAAACAATTTTATAAATATTTTTATTGGACATGTGTTTTTATTTATCTTGTGTAAATGCCTAAAATGGAGTTCCTGGGCTGTGGGATAAAATGTCTGTTTAACTGTATAAGAAACTGCAAAACATGTATTTGTATAATTTTATATTCCCATCAGCATTTATGAAAGTTAATTGTTCTACATCCTTACCAACAAGTATTCTTATTTCTCTTAATTGTTTTCCATTCTAGCAGGTGTAAAATGGTTTGTAATTGTGTTTTTTCTTAATTTTTTAAATTGAATTACAGCTGATATATCATTGTGGTTTTCACTAGTATTTCTCTGATGATTAGTATACAGCCTTTTTTTTTTTACACATTTGTGCTTATTGGTCATTTTTGAAAAACATTTATTATTTATTTAATACATTAACAACTTTGTCTCCCTCACTACCTATAACTGGGATTTCATCTTATTTCGATCCTGAATAATGAAACAATGACAAAACTAATCATAATAAGCTACTTCAAAAAGAGAAGCTAACACAACTCATTTTCTTTTAACAGGCACAATATAAACATATGCCCTCTAGAATGCACAATGCTTTAGTCACTAAGAAATTCAAGGGGTTATTGAAGCATGCAGGCAAGACCAGGGTGTGGTAAAAGAGCAGTTGAGATGCTGTGCAACTGTTTAAGAGTTTTCGACACTGCATCTTTCTGCCACTAGGTGAATCCTGACACGGGGAAGATTTTAGCTACTGCCGAAGGGAGACACAGTAACTGCTAAGTTGACTTAGGGGCTGCACACAGGAATCAATAGCCAGAAAAGTACTAAACATGGCTGACTTTATCCTCTGTGTCCATTTGGCACAGCAAGTGGCAGTGTCTCTACAATGGTGATGCAGCCCCTGGAAGTGGCTTTCAACACTTTGTCCATAAGGGCTTTGATTCCTTGGGCAAAAGCTTCCCATTCGAATACACCCAGAGGTCCACTGCACACAATCTGCTTAGCCCCAGCAACTGCCTCTCAGGACCACCTTCCAAGCCCATTCAGCCAGCAAGTATGCCAGAGGTCACCGTGCTTGGCTAGTCCTAGCATTCTCATCAAACTTGTCAGCAGTGACAAAGCCAACATGCAAGGTAATCTTCACACTGTTCTTCCCAGCTTTGGACATCAGGTCTTTGATGATCTTGGCTCCCTCATCATCAAAGTAGAAACGTGCCATTGTCCATGTCGTTGAGCACCTTAAGGAAGGTAAAAGCCATTCCAACACCAATAAACATCTCCTTGACTTTGTTCACCATATTATTGATCCATTGGGTCTTGTCTGTAACTTTAGGTCCACCCAGGATGGCAGGGAAGGGTTGCTGGGCTCTCCAAGGCCTTGGTAAAGTAGTTCAGTTTCTTCTTCATCAAGAAATTTCCAGCATTCTGTGGCAGACTAAATCCCACCATTCAACTGTGGGCTTGGTGACCAGTGCCAAAAGCATCATTGACATAGACATCCCCTAGCTTGGAAAGTGAAACTCAGAAGGCTTCTATTTTGGCTGGCTCAGCTTTAGCCTTGTTCCCAGAAATATCTTTTGCCTTCCCTTAGTCCTTCACATGAAAGGGAAGGTTCTGCAGCAAGATGACAGACCCAGAAGAAGGATCAGCACAAGCTTTCTCCATTTCCAGGCTCATACAGTCCTTCAAGAACAAAATCTCAGCTCAGCAGAGATTTGAATTCTATAGCAACTGGCTCCAAAGAGTATTTGTCAGGCATGGACAAACCATCAGACCAGCCCAGATGGCTCATAAGAACAAGTGACTTGGCTCCATTGTCCAAGCAGAATTTGATGTTTGAGATGGCACCCTTGATTCTCTGGTTGTTTGTTATCTGATTGTTCTTCACAGGTATATTGAAGTCCATTCTCATGATGACCCACTTCCCCTCTATGTCCAGCTTGTCCAGAGTCTGCTTGTTAGAAAGCAACATCTTGGCAATACAACAGCAGCAAGGTTGAGAGCTTAAATAACACTGTCATTCTTATATCATCTTTTGCAAAGTGTTTTTTCAAAAGTTTTACCCTTTTTATTGGATTATTTGTCTTCATAAGATTGATTTGTGGAATTCTTTATATATTTTAGATAAAAGCCATTTGTCAGATTTATGCATATAAATATTTGTAGTGTGTGGCTTCTATATTCATTTTCTTAATGATTTCTTTTGATAGAAGTTTTCTCTTTAATATTGATATAGCTCAAATTATCAATTTTTATAATGACTGGTGGGTTTTTTTGTTTAATAAATCTTTGCCTACTCAAGGTGACAAAGACAATTTCCTATCTTTTCCTCTAGAAGATTTATGGTGGTAGATTTTATATTTAAGCCTTTGATACATCTTGAATTAGTTTAACGTTGGTGTGTGGAGTGTCATATAGAATTGATCCAGCACTATCTGTTTAAAGAGACTTCTTTTGAATGGTTTTAAGTTAGCACCTTGGCTGAAAATAAGTTGACTATATAATTTATATCTGTATCTACATCTATATTTAGACTCTGTTTGGTTCTACTGATTTGTCATTCCTTATACCCATAATATAGTCTTAATGTAGCTTTATTGCAGTTTTAAAAGAATTACGAATTTAAAAGAATGTTTTTCCATTTTGTTCATTTTAAAACTCCCTTTGTTAATTCCATTTTAATTTTAGAACAATTCATAAGTTTCCCTCAAAAAAACCTTCTGAGATTTTGACTAGGATTGAATGAATCTGTAGACCTCTGATTGCTTTTAAGATTTATTATTTATCTTTTGTTTTCAATAATTTTACTATAACATACCTCAGTATATTTATTTTGATTCTATGAGTTTTACAGAACTTCTCAAATCTCAGCCTTGAATTCTCTAATTAGTTTTTAATAATTCTCAGTCACAATCTTTGCAATGATTGCTTCTTCCTAATTAACTCTTCTCTAATTCTAAGACTTCAATTGAATATTTGTTAGATGTTTATACCATATTTTAATTGTCTATTACATTCTCCATATTTTTGGAGCTCCTTGCTCCAAACTGAGTTTGGACATTTTCTCTGATCTATCTTCTAACTCACTTATTCTTTCTTCAGCTACACTAAATCGGATGATTAAACTCAATTACTCAGTTTAATAACCTCTCAACTACAGGAGTCTTTTCTGTTTTAAAAAAAAAATTAACATTTATTTATTTTTGAGAGACAGAGAGAGACCGAGTGCAAGTAGGGGAGGGACAGAGAGAGAGGGAGACACAGAATCCAAAGTAGGTTCCAGGTTCTGAGCTCGAACCCATGAACTATGATATAGTGTCCTGAGCTAAAGTTTGACACTTAACCAACTGAGCCACGCAGGTGCCCCTCAACTACTAACATCTTAACTTGTTATTTTAAGTAACAGAATTCCCCATTGTCAAATTTTCCTCTTCTCTGTCAAAATATTCCATTTTGTCAATTTCTGAATATATTAACTAACTTAAAAGTTATGTACTATCCCTGTAATATGTGGTTATTCTCTTGATAAATCTTAATTGCCTGCTTTTTCTCTTGTTTTTTAGCCAATTCTTAATTTTCTGTGCCTGATTACTTTTTATTGTTTGCCAACATTATATATTAATAAATAGAAAATTTATATCAATCATTCAAAGATTTAGCTAATGCCATTGCCATCTTTTTTTCAGAGAGGAATTATTTCTGTTATCATCAAGCAGCTGGGTGCATCACCATAATCCAGTTAGGAATTCAGATTATTTTATTTTATTTTATTTTATTTTATTTTATTTTATTTTATCTTATTTTATTTATTTTTGAAAGAGAGAGGGAGAGAGAGAAGGCAGGGGAGGGGCAGAGAGAAAGGGAGACAAAGAATCCAAAGCAGGTTCCAGGCTCCAAAAATGTCAGTGCAAAGCCAGATGCCTGACCCAGGTCTTGAACTCATGTGCCATGAGATTATGACCTGAGTTTAACCAACTGAGCCACCCAGGTGCCCCAGGAATTGAGACGATTTTAAACTGGGCTTCAGTTATGAGAATTGGTCTAGTTCCCATTTCCTGTTACATATAAAATGTAACAACTTCAGATATCCACAGAAAACTTGGGTACTTACAAGAACTTTTAACTCCACGTTTTCCCCAGTATGTGAAAGTGTCAGTGTTTTGCTCAGTGCCTTATCCTCTCACCAATGATAAATTTTTTACCATTTATCATTATTTTTAATGGAAAAGGTGGTTCCAGACACTGAAATAAAGTTCCTTGGTGTTCCTCCTTTTGGGTTCTTGGTTCTTTCAGTTCTGAATGCATTGTAGTGTTTTTGGGTCTTAAAATAGATATTTAAAAACATATTTTCCTAAATTACTTAGCTGTTCTCAGCAAAAAGGCTGTTCTTAAATGTCCTAGATAGTCATTGCTAGAAAAATATTTTATCTCTCTTTAAAAGTAGATTTTTACAAGTTACTGAACCAGCTTTAAAAATATATATTAAAATATCATTCTCTCTGATAAATTTAGAATAGGCAAGGTTTTCCTTATTGAGATTCAGTTAATTTACATCTGGAATCTTTAGTTGGGATATGTCAATTTTTAACTGGTAATTATGGACATTGCTTGATGACAAGGCAGGTGTGACCCATAAGTGTAACTTACTGGGAATAAAACAGGATGCTATGATTACTTAATGCCTGGATTTACCCCTGAAATATATATGCACAATGTATGCCCAAACCAGCATAGCAAAGGCTGAAAAAAATGAGCTGAAATTTAAACCATTACCCATAAAAGATGAGACAGATCTTATAGTCTGAACATAACTGGACTGATTTCCTCCTACGACAAAGCCATCTACATCCCCATGAGGACTACAGTAGCCAGAGAATCTGTAAAACATAACATCAACAGTGACTAGGATAAAACCCAAAATTAACTGATAATTAATTCACTTTTAAGAAAAAAGACAACAGGTATGAAATCCAAGATGACCCAGATTTTGAAATTATCATGATAAGGACTTTACAGTAACTATTATAACTACTACTGTTATAACTTTTATAACAAATACATATAGAATGAATACAGAGATAGAAAATACCAGCATAGACACAAAAAATATAAAAAAAAACAACTAAATGAAGTTTTAAATCTTAAAAGTACAATATCCTAAAATAAAGTTTACTGGATGGGCTCAATAACAGAAGATATATAACAGAGGAAGGTGTCTACAAACTCAAAGATAGATCAATAAAAACTACTCAAACTCAAGAAAACAGAAAAAATAATATTGATTAAAAAATTAAACAAGACTTAGGCACATGTGAAACAATGATAAAATATCTAAAGTGAGTGGCATTGGATTTCCAGAAGAAGAAGATAAAAAGATTAGGGCACAAATAGATTTTTAAAAACAACATTTGGAAATATCCTAAATTTGATGGAAAACATAAACTTATAGCATCTGGAATCTCAGTAAATACTACAGGATAAATTCTAAGAAAATCATGCATAGATACATAGTAAGTAAACTGCAAAATACAAAGGTATTTCAAACAAAACTAAACACATTACACGGAGAAGGGTGATAATTTAAATACTACGGATTTCTCATCAAAAATTACCAAGAACATTTAGTATAATGACATTGGTAAAGTACTGACATGAAAAACAAAAAATAACTTTCAACCCAGATTATATATCCAACTAAAATATTTTCAAAAATAAAAGATAAATGAAAGCATCAAGGAAAATATCTCACATCAAGGAAAAATGAAGACAGTCTATTGCCAGTCAATCCAAACTACAAGAAAAAAAATTAGGAAAGTTCTTCAGGATGAAGGAAAATGAAATCGGAGGAAAAACTGAATCTCCAGGAATGAATGAAGAGACTGGGAAAATTGTAAGAGGATGTGTCCTGAAAAAATCCAACTGGCTGATTTTGATAGCTAGATACAAATATCAAAAAGTCTTACGTGAGATGTTTGCCCCTCATGATTGAGATTGGTCAAATGTGTTGTGTCACCGAGATGCTTCCTTTTAGAATAGAAAGACTCATTTCTCCAGTTGCCAGGGCTTGTTGGCTACTAAAGTATCACAGGTGAGATGTACTCAAGATATGCCCTCATTCAAGGGAAGCTGCCTCATCCACTATGTGCCTTTCCCACGGGTCACCCACATTCAATGACTGGTCTACATTGGGGTATAAAACCCCATCTGTCTTGTCTCCACTTGGGACAACCCTGACCTTTCAGCCCCTCAGCTCTCCACACAATCAGCTGATAGCCCTTGTTCTAATCACACCACATCTCTCTACATCATCTTATTTCATCACTCCCTTGTAGATGTGTTCCAAAGGGCCCTCCCCAACAAACTCTGTGCATGCAAATCTCTGATTCCAGTCTGTTTCCCAGGTAACTTGTCCTAAAGGAGTTTAACATATACAGAGGCCTTAGAAAGCTGAGTCCTTTGAAAAAACTATGAGGGTGAGGGGGCGAGGAAAGAACACACATCAGAGGAATTTTCAGCTGACGATAATCATTTACATTGTTTTTCTCAGTATGATTGGCTAAATAAAACACATTCACGGAACTGTGCTGAAAGGCAAATGATAGCGTTGAGACCTGCTTTCTATCAAGACTCCATCAACTCTAAGATACTGTATGGGATCAGTCTACTACCAGTCTAAAATGCCAAAGATTAAAATAAATAGAACACAAGTGGAAAATGAAACAAATGAGGCAATGTTCTCCTAAGCCATAAAGTGTGGAGAGAAGTAGGTGCTGAATTATTGTAAGGAGCCATAGTTATTCACTGGCATTTGCGGCAAACAGACCAAATCTTCTTTTAGAAGCAATGACAAATTTATGCTGAACAAAAAAATCTCGCTTTCTTTAGGTCAAGCACATTAAAACATACACTTCCCCTCTCTCTCTCTCTGACTCTAAAATGCTGAGGATAAAAAGTGTTTTTGGTTGAGCTTTTGCTTATCCTATTTCTACTGTTTGAAAAAAAAATTCCAGTCATTCTTAATAATCCCTTTCATTACGGAGCTAGGGTTGAGAGTACCCTATTGTATATAGTATCTCATTTATGTTTTTGTTATTGCCCACACAGTATGTGATCATTGTAGAATTAGTGAAAGATATAAAGAAGCAAAAATTGGATAGCATATTAGAGGTAATCCTAAATATCAAGATAAGCATTTCAGGAATCATGCTTTATGTTGCCTTCCTAGTATTTAGTCCTCCTAAAGAACATAATATTTTCCTTTGGGAACTTCCAAATCCTCATTCTCCAAATGCAGTGTAAGTGTGGATATGACTTACCTTACCCTTTACTTAAAAAAAATAAGGTGCTTATTCAGGCCTAAATAATCAAATCCTAAAACGATTGGTCCAGGGATAGTACATGCATAATGACAGGCCAATGAAGGATGGAGCATTGGAGGCAGCAATAAAAAAGGATTTTTTTTTCCTAGCTGGGGATGTTAATCTGGTAGGAAAAGTTTTTATGTATTGCCATCTTGGCCACCATATGTGGTAGTCCTTCCTGAAACTAAAGCTAACACAAGCAAAAGCAGAATAAAGCTAAAGCCTTAGAGCTCATGACATCTAAGCCTTTGAATTCAGTCATACCTGAATCTCTTTTGAACTTTTTTGTTTGTGTAAGCTAATACAGTCCCTTTTTTCTTAAGCCTACTTGAATTTTGTTTGCATTACTTACAACTGAAAGAGCTCCAATAATATATAACTGTTCCTACTGTTGATTATTTTCTTCTGACTGTATTTAAATAGATGTACACAGTTTAACAGATAGCAGGAAAACAACAAAATCAGGAAATATTTCATTTTCTATATATAAAACTATCCAGCCTAGCAGACAATGTAAATATTATTACTCATATTTTACAAAGCAAGGAATAAGGGACAAAATCAGATATTAAACTAGAACCCATGACTTGTTAACATTTGGTAATATAACATGACACTGTGCTTCAACCCTCTCTGTCTTAAAAATTTATTTCCAGGATATTAATAAAAATTACCTACATGTGAGAGTGAAAGAAGAAATTATGAGTTTATAAAAGATGATCAATCCTCAAAATTAGAGACCTAGAAAATAATGATATTGAAAAAAGAACCAGGACCTGCAAGAGTGTGGATACAGTTTGAAAACATCCATTTCTTCATTCAACATATGTGTGTCTCCTACCTTCTTCATGCCAGGGCTTGTGTCCGAACATGGGGGACACACTGTGATCAGATCCTAATTGGCCCCTGCCCTCACAGTGTCAGAGAAAGAGACAGAACATATCCAGGGTGTACACAAGTGATAAGAAAATTCCAATTCTGGCATGTACAAAGTAGGGGAGATATTTTGGTGCTGAATGTGTTCATAACAACGCGATTTGATGTAATGAGAGCCAAGGAATGCCCTTGAGTGAAATGATGCTTCAACTGAAATTCTGAGGATGAGGGTGCTTAAAAGGATGGGAAAATGGTCCAAACTGAGGCAACAGAATATATAAAGATCCTGTGAAGGTGGGAGGGTCTGTGAACAATACTTAAGACCACGAGATGCTCTGTGGATCTCATCTAGTTAGAGTAAATGGTACTATGGCTAAAGGTATAGCTGGTTTTGGTATTTTTCAAAACTGAGATTTCTAAGACTAGACGGTATTTGTTTAAAATGGACTTACTTTATTCTCTCCCAACACATAAGCAGACAAAGATTTTTTTCTACACAAATGAGCTTCCTATTGTTAAAAAAAAAATAAAACGTGGAGAAAGAGGTTGTTGCAGAAGAATATAAATGAGTTAACGTTCTTTTTTCTGCAATATGTAGCCTTTCTCTTGCTTCAATTTAAACTATTTTAAGACAATACCTTTTCTGTGCAAATCTTTCCTAAAATTATACAATTCAGAAGCTTAAGAGATCTTAAAAAATCTTCTAAAATCATCCTTCACTTTTAAGGATGGAGAAACTATACCCCCGCCCCCAGTGTGATTTGTACAAGGGCACCCAGTGAAAACGGCACAGGTGACTAGTTATTTCTCAGAAAACAATTTTTGCCAAACTAAATCCCAATTTCTATATCCAACCATTATCTTGTCAATCTTTTAATTCTTTCATTGACTCTCCAGTTTTCCCATATCTTTTTTAAGCTGCAGAGCTCAAACTATGTCACATAGTACCTGATGACAGCATGCTGAAATAAAACACAGTTATGTTAGATTCCTGCAGAGTTTTTCACATGATATATTTGTGCCTGAATGTTGAGTGCATTTGATAACCCTATCTGAATAACCTTATAAATTTCATACAGATATGGAAAATGCTCAGTCATAATACAACTATAATTGATTCTGTATATCAAGAGGTGTAGATTTTTCAAATAATCTATTTTTAAGAGTCAAAAGAATCCGCAAAGTACCTATGAAAAGAGATCATAGATAAAACAGCAACAAAGAAATGACACTTGTAACCACAGAGTGAAAACCATTGGTAATTACAGTAATTGTTGAAATGTTTCTTTGAAATAAGTTAAATATTTCACAATTGATTGTGTAATAATTAACAGATTTACTGAGAGCCTCAGAATTCACATTGGTTATAAGTTTATTCAACCACTTCCTCAGGCTATTAAATTATTTTCAGAATTAGTTTTAAGGTTTAAGTCTGCCTTGATTTTTGTCTGTCATCTTTCCTTTATTTTCTTTTTTGATAATGGAAGGGATTAAAAATTCCAAGCAATTAGAAATGGAACCATCCTCCATCTATGAAATAATTATGCCCAGAAAAAATACTGCTTTTGAATAAAGTATCACATAAGAGATAAAGTAACATAAAAAGCAAACTATTGCTTCTTCATTATTGTACAATTACTATATTTATTGGAATATAGGCCTAAAATAAAAATTAAAGAATGCATACAAATGTATAATGATGAGCAATCATCCTCCCAATTCCACAATTTATATCATCGTTGTTATTTTTATTCTTTTGTAACTTTGAACAATGTTTTTACAGCTCTATTTTTTTGTGCCATCACCCCTAGTTATTAACATGGCAGCTCGTTGAGGTAAGCCCTCTAATCCATGTTCTCCCCCTACTTTTCACCTTCTACCTTTTCTCAAGGATATGAATATTTTTAAGGTTAAAACTAACATTACATCCTATGTTCATAATCTTACCTGAGCTTTTGTATAGATTTATTAATAAAGCTGAAGAACAATAAGTTGTATAAACATTATTATGAATGTGTTCAGTTCATTTAAGGATTTTACAGATAAAGAACTTTCTACTTTACTGCTACAATGTTATGATCCCCAACTACCTCTGAGAATAATATTCCTAGGTAAACAGAACTGCTTTTCTTATACTCCTTTACTCCAAACCATGCCATCTATCAGTTTGCTTCATATTTGCTTAAATCATGACTTTTTTACACAAAATTTGATTTTGCCTGGCCATTGTAATTGCCTTTCCTTTTTCTTCCTGACCAAAAAACAAAACAACTACAAGCTTTGCCATAGCTCCAGTTTATCACACAAATATTGATAAAAATATCATATATAAGGTCTTTTCCTGCAAATACACAAATTCCAAAGTGCTCTAATCTGTTCCAATTTAAGATGAGAGTCACTTGGTCAAAAGCTATTAACCCACAACTTCTCAGCTCTCCTAAGTCACATCCATACTTTGTGGATCTCAAGAGCTTTGTTCCTTTGCTTTTCTTTCTTATTTTGCTAGTATATTTCAAGCAAACCCTATGCTGACAAACGGTAAATATTAAGAGTCTTGAATATTTTAAACGTTCTCAATTGACTGATATTTTGGATGATTATAGAATTCTAGATTCGATATAATTTTTTTTTCTCAGAACTTTAAAGGCATTGCTTCATTAACTTTTCTCATTCCATATTCTGATTCCTATCTCCCTTATTTGTACAGATCCTATCTTGTCTTTTGGTATTTTAAACTTAAGTTGTAGGATCTTCTTGTCATTAAAGATATCACATGTGACTATGTATAGCTCTTTCCACATTTATCAATGAACCCTTTCATTTTAAAGACCTAACTCCCTTCCTCTCTGGGAGATTTTTCTTGTGAAATTTATTTGACGATTCTCTCTTCTCTATTTTCTTAATTCTCCCTCTAGGACCATAATTCAGATGATTAATGTCCTTAATATTTCTGTTACTTCCCAAAGAAGCTACCTACACTCAAATAATTATCTCAAGTTCTGGCTCTAGGGGAAATCAAACCAAGACACCATGTAACACAGGGGTTCCTGGGTGGCTCAGCTGGCTAAGTGTTTGACTCTTGATTTCAGCTCAGGTCATAATCTCATGGTTTGTGAGTTTGAGCCCTGCATAGGACTCTGTGCACTGACCGTGGGGAGCCTGCTTGGGATTCTCCCTCTCCCCCTCTTTTTCTGCCTCTCCCCCATTCACACTCTGTCTCTCTCAAAATAAATAAATAAAAATTAAAAAAAAAGACACCATGTGGGGCGTCTGGATGGCACAATCAGTTAGGTGTCCAACTTTGGCTTAGGTCATGATCTCACGGCTTGTGAGTTGGAGCCCCATGTCAAGCTCCGTGCTGACAGCTCAGAGCCTGGAGCCTGCTTCAGATTCTGTGTCTCCTTCTCTGTCTGCCCCTTCCTCTCTTGTACTCTCTCTCTCTCACAAAAACAAATAAACATTAAAGATTTTTAATAAAAAAGACACCCTGTAATATAAAAACAGACTTTAAATTGTCTTTTATAATAAAATAGTAAATAAAATAAATAAAATTGGACAAGTGAGAATGAAGTATTTGTATGTTGGAATAATTATTTTTATTATTTCCACTTCATTCAAGTTTTCACCTGCAATTTTATGGTTTCTTTCATTTTTCTGAAAATTACTATCAGAAATCAAAGGAAAAAGATGAAAACGGCTGTATTACTTTTTTAAATAAAAAAAAGAGGGGCGCCTGGGTGGCTTGGTCGGTTAAGCGTCCGACTTCGGCTCAGGTCATGATCTCACGGACCATGAGTTCGAGCCCCGCGTCGGGCTCTGTGCTGACAGCTCAGAGCCTGGAGCCTGTTTCAGATTCTGTGTCTCCCTCTCTCTCTGCTCCTCACCTGTTCATGTTCTGTCTCTGTCTCAAAAATAAACAAACGTTAAAAAAAATTTAAAAAGAAATTAACCTATATTTTTCACAAATGTTTTAAGTAGTTCTAGGTTCTGATAGGGGAAGTGAAGCAAAAATAATATAAAAACAGAGAGGGAGATAAACCATAAGTGACTGTTAAGTACAGAGAACAAATTGAGGGTTGCTGGGGGGGGGGTGTTCGGTGGGGGGATGGGCTAAATGGGCAAGACACATTAAGGAGGACACTTACTTGGATGAGCACTGGGTGTTATATGTAAGTGATGAGTATTAAAAAAAAAAGGGCTACACAGAATTACCATTCTCTAATGTGCACACAAAAAATGAACTACCACCCTCTCAAAATAAAATAGCAGCAAAACAAAAATACAAACAAGAAAAAGGGGATAACCTAGCAGAATATGCTTGAACAACTTGTAGACAAGGGGGAAAAACACAGAAGGCTCTTTAGCAGATAATATTGGTGACAGGACAAAGGCCACTTGATTCCTAACACTGCTCTCATGCTTTAGCCCCTTTACTAATGAGTAAACAAAATCCCATGACTATTCACTATAAATTCTTTCCAAAATCTGGAATGAAGCAAGTGAGTGGACAGCCATTTGTTCTTTCTGTCCTGAGGAGTAATGAATCTAATGGTGGACATGAGGAAGAAAACAAAGAGAATGATTCAATCAGTTAAAGACTCCAGGGGTACATATCAGATGAGAAAAAGGTCCAAACCCAAGGGTAGTCCCGCCATGAGAAAAACATCCAATTAGATAGATGGAGATGTGCTTCAGGACTTCAGCCCAAATCTTCTCAGGGCACCTGGATGGCTCAGTCTTCTGACTCTTGATTTCCATGTAGGTCATGATCTCATGGTAGTGGGACTGAGACCTGCATCGGGCTCCGGACTGAGCATGGAGCCTCCTAGGGATTCTCTCTCTTCCTCTCTCTCTGCCCCTCCCCTGCTCACAGTCTCTATCAAAATAAATTAAAAAACAAACACTAAAAATTCTCCACTGAGTTCTCCTGACTCCCGTCACCTTCACATCCCTTATCCTACCGCTCCATCTCAATCTGCAGAAACATGGTTAAGATAACACAATCTCCAACTTTCATCTCCAGCTTGGAGGGGAACATAAACTAGATACTAGAGGAGAGGAGTCAAGATCCATTCACTCTAACTACGAGCAAAAGAATTTATGGACAGAATATCCTAAGCATAAACAATATGAAAGAAACATGGCAAGAAAGCAAATACACTACGAGAGAGCGAGAGAGAGCAAGAAAGAAAAAAAAAGAACGGAGGGAGGGAAGGATAGAGAAATAAAAACAGAGGGTAAGTATGACATAGTAGGAAAGTAAGTAACCTGATAGAGCAAAAATTAAAATCTCAACAAACAGAATGAAGTTCCTCACAAGTGCTTCACAAAAAGAGGACAAATTAATAAGAACACAAATTTAATAAAAGAGCATATACAACAACAATAAAATGACAGTATGAGATTAAAATCATATTCTCAGACCCCCCCAAGCAAACACTGAAAGGTAAAATGGTGTCATCATAGCAGAGCTAATCAATAAATTAAAAAATAGGAAGGAGCCAAATAGAAGCCATACAAAAAACTGGATTGTTGACATAAAAGGAACTGTTAAGGTAAGCAAAGTGAACACAAATGAAAAAGTCAAAAGGGCTTGAATTACAGTGACATTACTTAATAGGAAACTAAAGAAGTCAGCAAAGGAGATAGAAATATGGAAGAATTCTTTTTTTCTTTCAATGAAGAAAAACTACAAACTTAATAACCCATGATATTTCAGAGAAAGTTGATGCAGATACTTCACACTTAGAAATAGCTTAGTTAGCATCCCAAAGATTACAAGAAGAAGAAGAAGAAGAAGAAGAAGAAGAAGAAGAAGAAGAAAAGAAAGAGAGGAAGAAAGAAAGAAAGAAAGAAAGAAAGAAAGAAAGAAAGAAAGAAAGAAAAGAAAAGAATTCTTTAAGCACTGAGAGAGGAAAACAAACTAAATTATAATGGAGAAATATCAGGCAAGCTGGCTATCACATCTGTGGCAGGACTGGATGCCAGAAGATAAAAGAGCGACATCTACAAATGTTGAGCGAAAGCAAATATAAACCAAGAATATTATCTGCACTGTAAACATCATTCAGTTATTTACAACAAAAACAAAAACAGTTGTGGGTGAAAAAGAGACCTGTGGGAATACCTAAGTCTTTATTGTTCATGATAGGGAAATACAAGGTAAAGAATAGAATCCAACTACTAATGCATTTTATAATCTCTCCCTCTCTCTCTCTCTCTTTTATTTTAGAGAGAAGGATAGCACACAACAGGGGGAGAGTGGCTGGGAAGGGGGGAGAAAATGAGAGTGAGAGTGAGAGCGAGAGCGAGAGAGAGAGACAGAGAGAGAGAGAGAGAGAGATTCTTAAGCAGGCTCCATTCTCAGCACAGCCCAACACTGGACTTCATCGTACGACCCTGAGATCATGACCGGAGCTGAAATAGAGTCAAACACTGAACTGACTGAGCCACCCAGTTGCTCCTATAATCTCTTTTTTAAATCTAATGGATCATTTGTGAAATATTTCCGGTAATGAAAAACAAATTCTTTGGAATTAATTTATTTACTCAATTTTAAGAGAGGTTTTTATCTGCTATTAACTTTAAAATTAGTGCTCCTAAATTAAAAACAACAGTAATTGTATGCCTGCTTAATATCTATTTACCTTTCTACAGGTAAAATATTAAATGATAATCACCTAATGTTCTTAGTGGTGGGTAGAGTTTATAATGTAATTTATTGTCATTTTTATTTTGATCTTGCAATCACTGTATCATTGTTTAATTATTTAACTGTTTACACTCTGCAGGTATAATTTTAATAAAATCAATAAAGTTGTAAGTTCAGAGGCAGAAAGGAGCAAAAAAGGAGAAGAAGGAGAAATGAGGTAAAGAAAGAAAGCAAATAGCATGAGATCTCCAGAGCAATGGAAAATATGGATCATGTTTATTTTGTTACATGTATTTTTCTTAACTTTGTAAATATTCAGAATTTAGATAAAATAAAACATTTTTGAAACGCTCCTTTCGGCAGCTAATTGTTCCTACAATTAAGCTTCTAAATAGTTCATGAAATAGCTAAATGTTTTCAAAATATTGTGGAAGAGCCATTATGCTAACCTAACACAGCTAGGAAGGGGTTAGGAGAAAGAAAGGAGTGAAAGACGTTTTCCCCCCACTTTTTCATCACAAAATGTATTAATGGCTGATTGTATATTTATGAAATAGCAATGTCCAATGTCAGAGAGAAGTCAGTCTTCTCGTCTGCCCAAACTGATTCTACCTTGCGCTTGCCTCAGCTATGACCTGGAAACAAGTTCTCTCACTGGTTTCCACAAGAAATTTGAACATATTAATTTTCGTTCATAAATTTTATAGCCTTTACCAAGGTCTTAGAGTTACTAGATGTGCTCACATTACACTGCAACACATTTCATTTAGCAAGTATCTTTTTAACTTTTCAGGTCTCCAAGTTTCCTTCCTTCTACGCTTTTGGCACTAAGTTCTTTTTCTTTTCTTTTCTTTTTCTTTTTTTTTTTTTTTTTTTTTAAGTTTTTAAGTAGCTCTCCAGTTTTCCCAACAACATTTATTGAAGAGATTGTCTTTTTCCCATTAGATATTCTTTCCTGGTTTGTTGAAGATTAATTGGCCATACAGTTGTGGGTTCATTTCTGGGGTTTTGTATTCTGTTCTATTGATCTATGTATGTGTCTGTTTTTGTGCCAGTACCATAGCGTTTGATCACTACAGCTTTGTAATATAACTTTAAGTCTGGAGCTGTGATGCCTCCAGTTTTGCTTTTCTTTTTGAAGGTTGCTTTGGCTATTCTGGGTCTTTTGTGGTTCCATACAAATTTTAGGATTGTTTGTTCTAGCTCTGTGAAGAATGCTGTAGGTATTTGGATAGGGATTGAATTAAATGTGTGGATTGATTTGGGTAGTACAGACATTTTAACAATATTTTTTTCTTCCAATCCATGAGCATAAAATGTCTTTACATTTCTTTGTGTCCTCTTCAACTTCTTTCATCAGTGTTTTATAGTGTTTAGAGTACAGGTCTTAAACCTCTGTGGTTAGGTTTATTCTTAGGTATCATACTGTTTTTGGTGCAATTATAAATGGGGTAGATTCCTTAATTTCTCTTTCTGCAGCTTCATTACTGATGTATAAAAATGCAACAGATTTCTGTATGTTGATTATGTATCCTGTGATGTTAGTGAATTAGTGTATCAGTTCTAGCAGTGTTTTGGTGGAGTCTGTAGGGTTATCTATATAGAATATCATGCCATCTACAAGTAGTGAAAGTTTTACTTCTTCCTTGCTGATTTGGATGAATTTTTTTTTCTTTTTGTTGTCTGATAGCAGGTCTAAGACCTCCGGTACTATATTTAATAACAGTGGTGACAGCAGACATCCCTATCTTCCTCCTAACAGTAGAGCAAAAGTTCTCAGTTTTTCCCCATTGAGGATGATATTAGTGGTACATTTTTCACATATGGCCTTTATTACTTTGACATATGTCCCACCTATCTTCATTTTGTTCAGGGTTTTACTTTGTCAAATGATCACATGGTTCTTATCCTTTGAAATGATCATATGGTTCTTATCCTTCCTTTTATTAATGTGGTGTATCATGATACTTGATCTGCAAAATGACATATATGATGAAGGGTTAGTATCCAAAATACTACAAGTTTCGTATGAAACTTGTAAAACTTAATATCGAAAAATCAAATAATCCAATTACAAAATGGGCATAAGACATGAATAGACATTTTCCAAAGGAAGACATCCAGATGGCGAACAGATACACGAAAAGATACTCAACAGTACTGATCATCAGGGGAATACAAATCAAAACTACAGTCAGATATCACTTTACACCTGTCAGAATGGCTAATAGCAACAACACAAGGAATAACAGGTATTGATGAGGATGTGGAGAAAGGTGGACTCTCTTGTAGTGTTGGTGGAAATGCAAACTGGTTCAGCCACACTGGAAAACAGTATGGAGGATCCTCAAAAAGTTAAAAATAGAACTATTCTATGATAGAGCAATTGTACTACTAGGTATTTACCTAAAATATACAAAAATACTAATTCAATTAGGTACATGCACCTTTATAGCAGCATTATCTACAATACCCAAACTATGGAAACAGCCCAAGTGACCATCGACTGACAAATGGATAAAGAAGATGTTGTATGTATGTATGTATGTATGTATGTGTGTGTGTGTGTGTAGGTATATATATATATATATATATATATATATATATATATGTGTGTGTGTGTATATATATATATATATATATATATATATGTATATATGATGGAATATTACTCAGCAATAAATGAAAGCTTGCCATTTGCAGCGACATGGATGAAGCAAGAGAAATAAGTGAAATTGGTGAAATAAGTCAGACAAAGATGAATACCACATGATTTCATTCATATGTGGAATTCAAGAGAGAAAACAAATGAGCAAAGGAGAAAATAAGAAAGAGACAAATTAAGAAACAGACTCTTTTTTTTTGAGAGAGAAAGAGAGAGAGAGAGCATGAGTAGGGGAGGAGCAGAGAGAGAGAGGGAAAGAGAGAATCCCAAGGAAGTTCTGCACCATCAGTGCAGAGCCCAATTTGAGGTTCAAACTCACAAACCATGAGATCATGACCTGAATCAAAACCAAGAGTCAGATGCTTAACCGTCTGAGCCACCCAGGTGCCCTGAAATGGACTCTTAATTATAGAGAACAAATTGACAATTACCATAGGGGCAGGGGTGGTGTGATGGATTAAATAGGTGATGGGGATTAAGGAGTACACTTGTCATGATGAACACCAGGTGATGCCCGGAATTGTTGAATCACTATAACACTATATGCTAAATAAGTGGAGTTAAAATAAAAACATAATAATTCCACAGAAATCTCTGGTTCTAGATCCTTTCACTTATAAATTCTATTAAACATTTAGGATAGAAATAATACCAATCTTACATAACTCTTTCAAATTAAAAGCAAGAAGAAATAGTTCAACTTGATTTATGGGATTAGTATAACTGATATCAAAACTTGACAAAATAATGGTAGACTGTTTATCACTCATGATCATAAATACAAAATGCTTAAGGCAATACTAGTAAATAACACCTAACAATATATGAAAACATAATATATCATAAATATGTAGAATTTATTCCAAGAATACAAGGTTAATTTAACATCAGAAAATTAATCAATGTAAATAACACTGTTATCAGATAAAAGGAGAAAGCGAAACATAACATCATTATAATAATTGGAATGAAAAAACTTTTCAGGAAAATATAAATAGAAACATAAGTCTTGAATCTGATAAATAGCACTGATAAAAACCTTAAACCTCTACTTAAATGTGAAACATTGAAGGCTTTGTCCCTAACATAACAAAAAAAACAAGGATAACTTTTCTCACCACTTCTATTCAACATTGTACTAGGAGTCTAGCCACTAAAATAAAACAAGAAAAAGAAATAAAAAAGAAAGTCAACATTAAGATTTTTATTATTTATATATGATGTAATTTTGCATATAGAAAACACCAATAATGTTTTTTTAAATACTGGAATTAGTGACTTTAGCAAGGCAAAGTGATCTAAAGACAATAATCAAAATTCAATCATAGCTCTATATCTTATTAGTGAACAACTGGGAAATAAAATTTTAACATACCATTTGCATGTCTAAATACCAAATACCTAGACATAAATTAAGATCTCTACACTGCAAAACATTGTTGAGAAAAACCAAAGATGATCTAAATGAACAGAGAAATATACCATAGTATGGATTAAAACACACCACTTACTTTTCTCACCAAAACCAACAACTGGTTGAGCTGAATCCCAACCAAAATCATAATAGGATTTTTAAAGAAATTGACAAGCTGGTTCCAAAATTTATTATGAAATGCTAACAATACAAGATACCCAAAGCATCTTGAAAGAGAAGTACAATGTTGACTTTTACCAACAATTTCATGACTGTGTATGAAGATTTAGTAATGAAGATACTGTTCTACTAGTGTAAGTAAACAGATCAATGTAACAGAATACAGAGATACCCACACATATTTTGCCAAGTGACTATTGACAAAGCTCCAAATCCTTTCTGTAAGAAAAGGACAACTTGTTAATGAACACTGTTGGAAAAGATGGATATATGTAAGGAAAACAATGAACACTGATCGCTATCTTACACCCAAAATTAATTTAATTAGATCATTTAAAAAAAGAGAAGAATCATGAATTAATTATGAAATTTAGAGCCATAAAGTCTCTTGGAAGTATCTTTATGATCTCTAGGACACATAAAACACTAACCATGAAAGTCTTTTAAAATGGGGCACCTGGAGGGGCACCTGGATGGCTCAGTCGGTTGAGCATCCTACTCTTAATTTCGGCTCAGGTCATGATCTCAGGGTCGTGCGACCCAGCCTCACATCGAACTCCACACTGAGTGTGGGTCCTGCTTAAGATTCTTCTCTCATTCTCTCCCTCTGCCCTTCTCCCCCACACTCTCTCTTTCTCTCTAAAACAAACAAATTGTTTTTTAGAAATCCGTTTAAAATGGATAAATAGCACTTCATCAAAATAATACAATTAAGAAAATAGGGGCGCTTGAGGGGCTCAGTCAGTTAAGCGTCCAACTTTGGCTCAGGTCATGATCTCATGATTTGTGAGCCTCACGTCTGGCTCTGCGTTGGCAGCATGGAGCCTGGAGCCTGCTTCAGATTCTGTGCCTCCCCCTCTCTCTGCCCCTCCCCTGCTCATTCCCTGTCTCTCTCTGTTTCTCAATAGGAAATAAACGTTAAAAAAAATTTAAAAAGAAAATAAAAATGGAGGATACAGATTTACAGAAAATATCTCCAATATATACATCTGACAAGGGACTTATGTCCACAGTATGTATTTTTTAAACTGCTAGAAATCAATTATAAGAAGAAAAATAACAAACAAAAAAAACCGGTGCCTATGTCTGAATAGACACTTTACAACAGAAGATGTACAAATGTCCAGTAAACAAGTGAAAAAAATGGTCAACACCATCAGTCATCAAGCACATGTAAACCGAAACCTGAATTAGATTCCATTTTGTATACACTTAAATGGTTGGATTTAAAAGGCTGACAATAACAAATGTGGGTAAGCAGGTGGAGTAACAGAAGCTTTCATACACAGAAGCATAAAATATTACAACAACTTAAGATACACGTTTCTTATAAAGTATACCATACCTTATGACACAAAAACTCCACACTTAGATCTTCACTCAGCAGACATGAAGACACATCCAGAAATAATTTGCTGAAGAATGTTCTTAGCAGCCTTATTTATATATAATAGCTAAAAACTAAAAACAATCCAAATGTCTATCTTCAGAAGAATGGTATTCACAATGTGTAGCATATTCATAGAGTGGAATACTAGTCAACAATAAAAAGGAACAATGACTGATACATGCAGCAAAATGGAAGAATCGCAACATTATGTGGCATGATAGAGGCCAGACACAAAAGTATACATATTCTAATAAGTGATTTCTATGAAGTTGAAGAGCTGGCATCAATAATCTTTCATGAGAAAAATTAGACTGGGTGGCCTCAGTAAGGAAACCGACTAGAAAAGGGCAGGAGGATAATCATAAAGTTCTTTGCCTTGTTTTTGGGTGTATACAACTGTTAAATGCAGCAAAATTTGACATCTGTATCTTTCTTTTCTTGCATGTGAACTATAACTCACTTCTAAAATGTGAATGGGATTCTTTCACAGACATTTAAGAAGTGTTACTTTTTAAAATTCTATTATTAATTTTATTTACGCATACAGATTGGTCTTCCTCTTAAAAGCATTTTTAGTCCTTCAGTAACAATATGCCCTGACTGGAATAAAGTGCTATTATGATTCTGCCAGAGAGAAAATACCGTTATCATTGTGTCTCCTTAAATATTGTTATATGGATAGATGATTTTATAGAGGTGAAATTACCCATGTCTTTAGTACTAATTCTGACAGTCACAACAATACAAGTAATTGTATCTATCATTTCTTTAAGTGCTTGGGTAAGTATTAGGCACTTGATCTGTTATCTCTGGTAGTTCTTACAATGATCTTATTTTGGCAATGAGGAAAATAAGCTCAGAGCAGTTATATAACTTGTCCAGGGTCACATGGCACATAAGTCTGAGTTTTTGAAACCAATCTGACTGCACAGCCCTTGTTCTACTTTTTCTAACCAGTATACAACACTGGCACTTAACTGGACACTTGATATAATTCCTTTGATATAAAAATTTTCGTTGATTTTTTTAAATTGCTACAGATTAATCTATCAGTCAGTGTTTAATCAGAGATGAAAAATCACTAAGGCATACACACACACATGCACACACACCCACCCACTCACCCACACACACACATTTATACATACATATAACAATTATCCAGTATAAAATTATAGTAATACATTATAAAATTATATATGCATCTAACAATGATTATATATAATATTTATAATGGAAATTTATACAACAGAAATGATGTAATAACAATGATAATATCTCAAGGCATTTGACCTTACTTAATTGTGGAAGCTGGGTAAGCAAACTCCATAAGGCTGTCGTCTTGACGTCTGATGGAGACCGCTGGGAAAGGAAGATTGTAAAATGGGGGAAATCTAGCAAGCTGAGATCCACAAGCGTGAGCTGTAGCTCATGAGGACTGGTACTAGGTTGGCACAAATTCTTGCTGACTTTGATTTTGATGGTGTGGGTGTCCAGCAAAAGCCAGAACCCTTCATCACGGAGTTAAACCCACATAGATATAGCCCAGAGTAGGAGAAAGTGAAGGAGGAACCAGGGAGAAGGAAGAGCAGCTGTGGGCCCATCTGCTATTTCAGGATGAGAGCTGAAGGAGCAAATAAGTGACAATATGTCAAAATGGCTACTGCTTTACTTTTGCTCCTCAGCTTTCTAATAAGAACCTCCATTATGGCCCACATGAACTGGAAACATGCAAGAAATGGAATTCTGAGAGATGTGGTTTAGCTGAGCCAAGTTGACACATTATGAAGACACCATGAGCCATTTGCACATGAATGATGCCTATAATTAAGTCTACCCAATTAAAACATAGTGTAGAATTAAAGATGGCAACCTCAAGTGTCATATCCTGCTTCACTGTTGTTTAGCAGTGTGACCCTTGGACAAATTACTGGAATTCTCTGGGCCTGAGAATCATCATATAGAAACTGAAGATAATAACAGCACAATAATTAACACTTCTGTTATAAGAAAGAATATAAAAAAAAAAAAAAAACAACATCAACTTAGAACAGATCTTGGCACATGACAAGCAATCAGTAAACGTAACTATTGTTGGGGTGCCTGGGTGTCTCAGTCGGTTGAGCGTCTGACTTCAGCTCAGGTCATGATCTCACCTTTCATGAGTTGAACCCCCCCATTGGGCTCTGTGCTGACAGCATGGATCCTGCTTTGGATCCTGTCTCTCTCTCTCTCTCTCTCTGTCCCTCCTTAACTAGCCCTCTGTCTCAAAAATAAAATAAAAACATTAAAACAAAAACAAAAACTGGGGCACCTTGGTGGTTCAATTGGTTAAGCATCTGACTTCAACTCAGGTCAGGTCATGATCTCATGGTTTGTGTGTTCGAGCCCTGCATTAGTGTCTGCACTGACAGCTCAGAGACTGGAGTCTGCTTCGGATTCCGTCTCCCTCTCTCTCTGTCCCTCCACTGATCACTCTCTCACTCTTTCTCAAAAATAAACATTAAAAATATTTAAAAAATTAAAAAAAAAAACAAAAAGTAACTATTGTTAATACAGAATGAACAAAATCTCTCAAATCTCCCAAGTAGAATCTTATGTTTTACTTTAACTGATAAACTGAAAATAATTTACAGTGTCTTGTAATTGTGAACCTATAAACTTACAATAGAACATACCTTGGTAGACTTAGTTTATGCATGTAAATGTAAATATAATTACATGTGCTTACATGTATAAGTAAAAGTTCAGTTTGAAATAAGTATTTATAAAGTAAGTCACAGTGCTAATAAATCCCATTTAATAGAAGAATCTGTGTAAAATAGCCTATCACATGAATGCTGCTCTACAGGATCCATATTGAGAGCAGGGCTGTGTACTTTATATACATTACATTGCTATACAAGCAGAGTTTTCCTGATATCAGTCTACTTAATCACGTTCTATAACAAAAGCAGTTGGCTGTGGGATGATATATAGCATTTTAGACAAAGAAGGGTAAGAATACTCAGCTAAGTTACAGCTAAATTATTTAGTATTCTCTTTAAGAAATAGGAAAATGAATCACTTTTTTTTTATTATCTGCAGTCTGCATGTCCATTCACATCTGCAAGAAAAACCTACCTGATATTCCATGCAACCTAACTAAGCAAAAAATGCCTGTAATGGTTCATGAGAAACGGATATACCTTCATTTAACTATATCCAAATACATTTATCAATGCAGAAAATGCTAAGGACCCTTAAAAAAAAGCTAAGAAAAGTAAGGTGAGTTTAGCAAGAGCTCAAAATATAAGGTCAATATGCAAATAAATTATATCTCTGTGTCCTAAAAAATCAATTCAAAGTTTAGATATATATTTAAAAATTGCTATTTCTTGGGGACCCTAAAACTAAAATGCTCAGAAATAAATTTGGCAAGGCATGTTCAAGACGTGTATGCTGAAACTACAAAATACTGCTAAAAATAATTAGACAAAACCTAAATAAATGCAGAAGTGAACCATGTTCATGGATCGGAAGGCTACATATTATGATGTTGACTCTCTCCAATATGGTCTATAGATTCAACATTAAATCAATCAAAATCCCTTCAGGAATTGTGTAGAACTTAATAAATCAGTTCTAAATTTTATATGGAAATGTAAAAGCCACAGCTAAAGCAAATTTGAAAAATGAATAACAGAGGTGAAGGACTTGTGCTATGTGGTTATGAGGCTTACTACAGAGGTACAGTCCAGAAATAAGTCATTTGATTTTTCCCAAAGGTGACAAGGTAATTCATTTGGGAAAGAATAGTTTGACAAATGGTGTGGGAGCTACTGGATATCCATATACAAAAAAATTCAATCTTGATCCTTACCCTCGATGATAGACAAATATTAACTTCAAATGGACCATAAACTAAAATATTACAGGTGGAAACAGAACATTTCCAAAAGAAAACATAGTAGAAAGTATTTATGACCTTGGTTTAGGCAAATATTTCTTAGATTGGACATGCTAAGTCCAAACTATAAAGATAAAAATGGTAAATTAGATGTCATCAAAATTAAAATATGTTCTTCTTCTGAACACCTGGGTGGCTCAGTCGGTTAAGTGCCTGATTTCAGCTCAGGTCATGATCTCATAGTTTGTGGGTTCGAGCACCGTGTTGGGCTCTGTGCTGACAGCTTAGAACCTGGAGTCTGCTTCCGATTCTGTGTCTTCCGCTCTTTCTGTCCCTCCCTTGTTCTCTGCCTGTCATTTTCTCTCAAAAATAAATAAACATGAAAAAAATATGTTCTTCTTCAAAAGGCACTCTTTAAAAAGAAAAGACAGGGACACCTGGGTGACTCAGTCAGTTGAGTGTCCAACTCCTGATTCCACCTCAGGTCATGATCCCAGGGTCGTGGGATCCAACCCTGTGTTGAGCTCTGCCCTTAGTGTGGAGACTACTTAGGATTCTCTCCCTCTCTTCCTTTGCTACTCTCCCCCACTTCCATGCTCTCTCTCTCAAATAAAAATAAATTAAAAATAAATAAAAAGGAAAGACAAGCCACAGAATGGGAGAGGAAAAGAATTTATGCAAATCATAAATGATAAAAGCCTTGTATCTAGAATATAAAAAGATTCTTAAAACTCAGTAAGAAGACACATAACTCAATAAAATATAGGCAACAAACTTGAACACACAAACTAAATACAATTACAAATGGCATCTCAATATTCTCAACATTATTAGTCATTAGTGAAATTCAAAGGTGAAACCACAACGTAATACTCCTATACACCCACTCAATGGGCTAAAATTTTTAAAAGGATGACAGTATCAAATGTTGCTAAGAATATGGAGCCACAGGAACTCTCATGTGTTGCTGCTGGGAATGCTAAATGGTACAGCCCCTCTGCAAAACAGTCCGGCACTATATTAACATGTAAAATATGCATTTTCCTAATTACTAAGAATTTTACTCCTAGATATTTACCCAAGAGAAAATAAGATATATGTTAACACAAACACTTGTACATACTTTTTCACAGCAGCTTTGCTCTTAATAACGAAAAACAAAAGGAATCTGCCTCTCAAATGGTGAAAAGACATGTGTGTTACATGTATAAACATGCTGTCACTTGGAAATTCACTACAAGAAGTCGGATAAGTACTTGGTGTTAGTGCCCATGGAATACAGTAGAATGTTAAAAAGCATAGTCGTTTAGAGGGATAAACCTGAATTTGAATTTGTCATTATGCCCTTTACTGACTGAAACCCTGGCCTGCTCATTACTAGTGAAATAGAAATACTCCTGTACAGGGGCGCCTAGGTGGCTCAGTCGGTAAAGGGTCCAACTTCGGCTCAGGTCATGATCTCATGGTTTCAGTTCAAGCCCCGTGTCTAGCTCTGTGCTGACAGTTCGGAGCCTGAAGCCTGTTTCAGATTCTGTGTCTCCTTCTCTCTCTCTCTGCCCTTCCCCTGCTTGCGCGCTCTCTCTCTCAAAAATAAACAAACATTAAAAGTAGTACTCTTGTACCTACTTCATAAGTTTTTTATAGGGCAAGAAAAGTACATAGCCCATCATGAACATGAATATAGTAGATTAGCTGTTATTATAACTGTTATGAATATTAGTTGAATATTAGTTATTATAATTGTTATTGTCATTATTATTATATCTAAATAATTCCTGACAATGTATTTATTAAACACATTTCCATCACCATGAAACAATTTGGTGTTGTATAACATTTGTGAAAGCAGCCATTTCACTTGACCTGAAGACTATATATAAAGCTAAAAGTCAGAATAATTATTCATTACATAAATCTTTTAGATCTAAAGCTACCCAAACCTTCAATCCATCATTTGCCCAAAATTGCTAAATGTGAGGGAATCAAGAACTCTTTGTCAATGAACACTTTCTTTTCTGTTATAACTCTTGGTGATTCTATTATAAAAGAAGACAAATACTGTTTTAGAATTATATTTTCAGATGTATTTTAGCTCCCAGGTTACCGGTCTTTTTTTCTCAGATGTGTCAACTATGAAACACATTTGATCTTACAGCGAACTGAAGATAATGGGATAGAAATATACTGTAAATATCCTTACCCAATATTAAAAAGAATGATGATAGAGAGATGATAATGATGACGCTGATGATGAATATACATAGATCTTACTTTTCTTGATGTGAAAATCCTCACTTGGAAATCAAATCCAACAAACTAATATGTAATGCCTTCTTTTCATGCCTAAAATAATTTTCTCTTTCCTGAAATCTCTCACTTTGAGATTAGATCTATCAAAAAAGTCACTCTTGGTTTGGAAGCCTGAAAAACATTTTTCCATCAACCATAACCTAATCCATTTAGCTACATGAGTATTTGGTGAGAAACAGAGTTTCCCTCCCCTTCCTTGTTACCACAGGAATCAAACTCTATATTTCATTCCAACATGAATTTTTGTGATTTATACATTAAACATAGCCTTAAAAAAAATCCCAGATGTAGGATAAAGAGGGAATATAAATCTGTTTTACAGTTAGGAAAATACAAAAACAACTACCTCAAAACATCAAGTTAAGGACATTACAAAATTAAAGCAGTTGAGAAAATTAGTTATTTGTTATGGTAAGAAAAAGGTGGAAAATCTTGTCCTCTTCATCTCCTTACCATCACTTTCAATCCCATTCTACTAGAGCTAAACTAGGTATCTGGAATCCATATTTCACAATCTTGTTTGGGTTGAGGTGTATGAAGCCAGTTTTAGCACTCAAATATTAATATTTTCTTGGACAGTAAATTGATTAAATACTATCAGCCATTGATGAAGGCATGAGTTAATGAAGGATATACCATACTTACGGATGGCAAGACTTGGTACGATAAAATCTAAGTCTTTATTGACATTTACCTACAATTCTGATACAATCTCTCAATATCTCAGCAGATATTTATGAAAGAAATTGAGCATAGACTCCAAAATATGGTAATGCAAAGGCAAGGATAGCCAAGGACGTTGTTAAAAACAAAGACAAAGGGATTTTGGTACCAGATGGCAATACTTAAGATGACAATAATTAAGACAATGTGGTATTGGTACTAGGATATGCAAATACGCCAACAAAACAGAACAGATCTGATAATCAGATCCACACATATATGGTCACTTTATTCGTAACAAAGGTGAGAGTGCAATGCACTATAAAATAATAGCTTTTTTTAGGCTTACCTGGGTGGCTCAGTTGGAACTTGGCTCTGATCATGATCTCACAGTTCACTGACAGTGTGGAGCCTGCTTGGGATTCTGTTTCTCCCTGTCTCTGCCCCACCCCTGCTCTCTCTTTCTCTCTCAAAATAAATAAATAAACTTTAAATAATTGCCTTTTTAAAAGTGATTCTGGGTCTGGGGTATTCACGTGGAAAAAATAATTTGTGTTCCTTTCACAAAATACACACAAAATAACTATAGACCTAAACATGAAAACTAAAATAAAACTCATCTGTAAGATAACCAAAGGGTATATCCTCATGACTCCGGGTGGTCAGAGTTCCTTTAACAAGACACCAAAAGAACCTACCATAATTATGTTCAAACATCAATAAATTGGACTTCATGAAAGATAAAGATCTAATTTTGTAAACTTAAGGATGGATAATCTCCACAGTGAAAAAGCAAGCCACAAATTTACAAGTTGTATTTTCCATACATCTATCTGACATAAGATCTATATATGGAATGCATTCCTTCATATGGACACACACACGCACACTTGCATATATGAATATATGTGTATATGCATACATGTGTATATATACATGTATTTATATGTATATATATATATATATACATATAAATACATGGAAACAAATTAAAGATCAGCAAAATTTTTGAACTTTCACTATACATACATACGTGTAACGTATATATACATCGTATACATATATATGTATATACGTACATATATGTTACATGTATATGTATGTATATACATATAAATGAAAAGATGTTCAATTATTATCATCATCAAGAACATATAAATTAAAACCACAAGGTAATATGATTATACAGACCAAAGGCTAAAACAAAAAAGGCTAACAATACCATATGTTGTCTACTACGTAGAAAACCAAGAATTCTCATATGCTAATGGTATGGGTGTGAACTGGTATACTATTTTAGAAAGCTCTTTGCCACTATTTAATATATGCATACTCTATTACTTAGCAGTATGTCTTCTAGAAGAACATCCAACAAGAATGTGTCTATATGTAAAGGGAATCAAATGCATGAGAATGTTCAGAGCTGTATTATCAGAAATTACCAAAACCTGGAAACAAATGTAAATGCTCATGGACATTAGGCCACATAAATACAGTATTATCAAAAACTGGATACTTTTACAGCATTAAAAATACAAATTACAATTACATAATAATACAGACAAAACCCTAAGACATAATGTTTAGTCAAAGAATCAGACCAATCAACCAAAAATGTATAGTTCCATCTATGAAAAATTTTAAAACAGGCAAAACTCATCTTGTATATTAGAATACAAAGTAGTAGTTACATTTTGTGATGACAGAGAAAAACTATAAGGAAGTTTTTTGTGGTGCTGGTAATGTTCTAATTCCTGATCTGGATTTTGATAGCATGGGTATGTTCACTCTGGGAAAATAGTTAAGCTGAACACTAAGCCTTATTGCTCTATGTTAAGTTTATAAAATATGTAAAAAGAAAATAATCAAATTAAAAAAAATTAAAAGTGGTTACTTTAGGAATGGTATATTTTATTTTCATTTGGTATCATAATGATCTACCTGAATATGTTTTATCAGATGCAAGTTTTATTTTTATATTAAAATTCCTATGTACATTTAAAAATAGAACCTAAATACCATTTGTTTTCCATGACTGAGAAATCCACAATCATCTGACTTATCCTTACCCTCAGGGATCACTCTTTTGACAATGACAGTTGGACTACACATCCTTTTCCCCTTATTGATAAAGGGCTTATTGATAAAGGGCCAGACAACTAATACAAACAAGGGCCAAAGTCTGCATCCCATTGATGTGTAACAAACATGAAATTGAGAGTTCTGGTGTGAACACATGCATGCAGGAACAAAAAGTTGTCTACAGACATGAATGAACAAATTTTACCATGTTTTCTAAACATAACAAAATGTTATGTTATTGAAGAATCAATAGCTTTTCAGTTCCTGATTCTAGCCAGTCCTTGAGAAGTCCTGTCACATTTCTTGCCCTTGTGTTCAATAAAATGGCATCCTTATGCCCAAGTGATTAAGCATCTACTTTTGCTTACAAAAATATACATCAGATAATTTAACTGATACACTGGCACAGTCAAGAGGAAAGGCAAAGGACTGATAGATTTTGATGGAAGCATCAACGAATTTCAGAAAAAGTTCCTAAAAGTGGATTCAACTCCGTGAGAGAGCAGGGTTTGGTGAGGGAGTTAGGAAGCTTGACAGCAGAGGGTCTTCTGAAGGCACTGACAGTTAAGGAAAGGAAGAAGACCTAGAAGAGAGGACAAGAGATTGAAACGAGGGGCAGCAGTTATCTTCAAGTAAAAGCTCTCAATGCATCTAACACAATTACTCTTTTTACTATTAAATCAGTGGTGGTTACAAAAAATGACTGCTCAAGACTCATAAGTTAGTAACGACTTTAGTTGCTGACCATCATACAGTTGTCTGTATGTCTTGTCTTTTGGAAAAACTGAAGACCTGGCTATTTAAGCATATAGTATAAGAGCATGTACTAAAATATAAAAAAAATATAATTACATGCCAACATAAACAAATGCATAATTGCAAATAAAAAACTTAAAAGAGGGTATTCAGATGATCACAAATACAAAAATTATAAGCTAAGTAAGTCAATTCAAATGACCAACAAAAGTAAATCCAGGTCATAACATTATTAAGAAAAAAGTGAAAAAATGAATGAAAGAAAGAATAATCATTAGCTAAAATTTTAGAAATCCTGCAAAAACATTATACAAATTTATCAAACATTATATAAGTCAAAAATCAAATGTGACAATGAAATATGGACCTAGTTTGAAAGAATCAATGGCAGAAGTTCACTCTAGATCACTACTAGAGAATATAAAACTAGATAGATTTTTAGAAAAATGATAGCTAGCTAGAGACAATTGATATTATAAGACATAAAAACATTAGAAAAAGATCAGGTAAAGAAAGGCTGGAAACACAGTTAACAGCATTTGTATGGCAATAATTCCCAATATCCCAAGGGCCAGAAATCAAGGGATCAGTTAAGGAAAAATGGATTTAAAAACACAATGCAAGGTATTACAAAAACATGTAAATTTCAAATAGAATATTTTTTGTAGAACCAGTAGTGAGGACTAGGAAGATGGGGCAGGAGGCAGCATTGAGTGAAGGGCTCAGGCCAGGAGTCAAAGTCATCATTCCCCCAGGGTGTCCTTCAATCTTCTTAAAGCCCTTGACAGATTAAAAAATACATTAAAAAGGGGAATCTGGGTGGCTCAGCTGGTCAAGCATCCAACTTCAGCTCAGGTCATGATCTCACAGTTCCTGGGTTCGAGCCCTGCATCGGGCTCCGTGCTGACAGCACAGAGCCTGGGTCCTGCTTCGGATTCTGTTTCTCCCTCTGTCTCTCTGCTTCTCCCCGCTTGGGCGCTCTCTCTCTCTCTCTCTCTCAAAAATAACTAAATGAATAAACATTTAAAAAATACATTTAAAAGCAGGGAAGGCTTCATGATGTATTGCAATGGGTGGGGGGAGAAAGGGGTGGTGGGAGGACATGATTCAGACCTTTATGTGTCAGTGGACAAGTTATTTAGTGACAGAGTCTCATCAAAGCCTAAACCATCTGCAGCACACAAACATTTCCATCCTTTCATAAACGTGATGCTACTTGGTCTTTCCCAATGATAAGGGACTCGTAATTTTTTAACTCCTGTAGGTAGAAGTAGATCTAGCAGATTTGTCTTGAGATTCAAGATCATTAGGACTAGTGAGCTAGGGTGGGTAAGCTGGATTGCCAAAGTCAAGAAAAACAGGACTAACCTAGTGTAGATTATTTATGGAAGTCCCTTACCGTAAAATAGTCTCCTATTACTTTCTGTGGATTTAATACCTCTAGGTGTAGATTTACACCCACACAAAGGACAAAAATAACTGTGCAAATGAACAACAGAGAAAGATGGACTAAATTACTTAGAGCAGTAGTTCTCAAAGTGTGAACTGAGAACCAGCAGCATCAGTACCACCTAGAAACTTACTAGAAATGCAATCTGCTCACCTCCTTTGACCAAACCCATTTCCCTTCTGATATAATTTAGAGCCAAAATTGGGACACAACATTACATCAGATTTTGATTAAATGAAATCAGAATGCTCCCTGAATCACTGGCACCAATTTACCAAATTTCTCTACTTAACAACCAGAGTGAAATCTTATCTCTCTAAAAATATTTCTAATACAATAGAATTTATCATTATTGTACTATTTTAATTGTGAATAATAATTACAATCACAATTTACTGAGCAGTAGTTTAATATGTCATATTTACTTCCAAGTCATTATAATTTAGTATTGTCTTAGGGTAACCCAAGTACAGTTGTATGTGTATCAAAGGTACACAAACATTTCTTCTATTAATATGTACGTGTTTCCACATGAATTAGAAAAATACTGCTTCTCTTTATAGTTTTCTTTTTAAATAAAAAAATGTGAGTACATTCATAGAATTATGAACAGGTGATGTGAAAATAAGGTAATGACTAGGGAGGTATGTAGGGGGAAGTAATATTTGGGGGGAAATTGCTTTTTGCCATTCAGTCATCAAAATAGTGCCATGAAAAAGGTATTATCTCTGAGGATCAGAGAGTTTCTGTAACTTCCCCAAGACTCTATAGCTTACATGTCCAGAGGTAACATTTAAACCCAGGACTAGTATCCAAACTCATGTCTTCAATTTTATGTTACAACCTCTTCCACATTTCCAGTATTATGCTTCCAAAATATATAAATATATATGTACATATATATGAATATATAATTAAAATAATAGTTTACAACAGAATATTTTACTAACATTAGTTAGTTCTAATCACTCTATTCTGAACTATGTGAACAATATTTTGGATGTTCTCTCTTTATATTATATCATTATGTCAGAGTTAAACAGAAAGTCTCTTCATATTATAATTTACATTTCTAGAAATTGGGATTGTGTCTGCTTATTTGTATTATAAAAGAGAATGAGTATAAAGTAAAATGTGCAGACAGTGTTTGGTGATAATTAAGTATATGAATACATATATGTGTATTTATGTATTTACACACATGTACAAATACTTCAGCAGTAAGAGTTGCAGCAAAAATCCTTAAACACAAACATATTGGTAGTATATAGTACTCTGCTAAACAATCAAGAAATCATTTTAGATAGCATTTTCTTTGGGAGTGGGCAGTCTTTGCTGAACACATTGATTCCATTCATTGTAAATAAGGAGTGAAGTGCTGGATGGAGAAAATTATGTTTCCTGTCTGCAAGGAGTTTTCCATTATGAAAGAGTGAATAAAAACTTACAACACACAATTACAAGGAAACTGTGAGCATATGTATGCTTTAGGTGTGTATGTGTGTGCACATCTGTAATGTAGAAAAGTAAGAGTAAAGAAAAGAGGGGAGGAAAAATGAATAAATGTAAGAATTGAGATTCTCTATGGAAGTGCAATAACTCGCTCACACTGTAAGTGATTTAGTGATGTTGAATTCTGTGGCGAGCAAAGAGTAAGTAATTGGCATAGGGAACTTGGAGAGCAGACAAGGGACTTCGGGCTTTCATTACTTATTTATTGCATTTACTCATTTATTCAACAAATGCATAATGAATACCACTACAGTATGTGCAAAGTGAATTGGGAGGTGCCGGAATATAAATAAATCCATGTCTGGAGTAAAACAGAACAGATTGTAATGATAGGGAGATCTTTGGAGAAATACAAATGGTGGTGAGCTTGATTATAAATAAATATTTATATATATAAAGGAATTATAAATGAAGAAATATTTGTCCTCACAAAATAATGATGTCAATAACTATAAAATGAAAATAAATAAAAGACAGTGAGATATGCTACATGTTTCTAAGATGAGCCTTTGAAATCTCAAAAGGATATTGAAAGTAATTTTAACTGAAAAATGTTTTTCATACTCCTGAAAAAGCTTCTAGCTTTAGCTTTTAAGGTTACTTTTTCAGGAATGTCCTAAGTCATACATATTAAATTCACATTGTTTTCTTTTTCAAAGATAAATTAGCATTTATTTATACTTTCCTGGGATAAACCTCAGTTCATATCCTTATCCTAGAGAACATACAATCTTTCTAAGCATTTTGTGCCTTGTGGGTAAAGTGGTTATAAAAATAATACCTACCTTAACTGTTCTCTCATATGTGATTTCAGGTACAATTATAACAACAGCCATTAAAGACAGTGTAGAGTTTCAATAAAATAAAGTATGTAAATAGTCAAGCTCACTGCCTGGCACATAATTTGGGTTCCATAAATATCCATTAATTTATTGTTCCTGTTAACTTCAATCTATTTTTGTTAATTTTGAAAGTATGCTAAGAAATGTCGGGACTGAAAGCCATCCATTGCCAAGTAATTGAATAATTAAAAACAGTATTATGTGAATGTGCACAGAACTCCAACACCCACAAAATTAAGAAATTACTTTTAGGAATAAAATTGGCGGAGAATAAAGAAACGAACAAGTTCCTTAGAACTTATCCAATAAATCTCCATAAAGTTAAAGTTACTGTGCAATTCCATGGTGCCCCCGAATTTATGGCAGTTTACATTATGGAAATCCAGTGACATTGAAGCATAATTTAGAACTTTTGCTTCTGACTATGAAGGAGTAACTAGTATGAAACTTGCCCTCTTGCAATAAATAATTAGAAAACTTGACTGAAAACAGGAAACAATTATTTTGATACATTTGAACAAGAAGCAGTGAAGGACTGTGATCCTTGAGGGAAGAAAAATAAATGATACACCTTAAAATTGACACGACTTCCCATCTGAAGACAACTTCAGGACAACAGCATGAGAAGGAGGGCGCCAAGCGGAGAAAGAAGGTCTTGATATATTGAAGGGATAGTGATTAGACTTTAGGGAAGCTAAATCAGCTGTAAATTGGCAAATATAAATCAAAACCACATTGAGATACCACCTCACACTGCTCAGAGTGGCTAAAATGAACAAGTCAGGAAACAAAAGATGCTGGTGCAGACGTGGAGAAAGGGGAACTCTTGCACTGTTGGTGGGAATGCAAACTGGTGCAGCTGCTCTGGAAAACGATGTGGAGGTTCCTCAAAAAATTAAAAATAGAACTACCCTATGATCCAGCAATAGCCACTACTAGGAATTTATCCAAAGGATACAGGAGTGCTGATGCATAGAGGCACAGGTACCCCAACGTTTATAACAGCGCTTTCAACAATAGCCAAATTATGGAAAGAGCCTAAATGTCCATCAACTGATGAATGGATGAATGGTATATATAATGGTTTATATATACAATGCAATACTATTTAGCAATGAGAAAGAATGAAATCTGGCCATTTGCAGCAATGTGGATGGAATTGGAGGGTATTATTCTAAGTGAAATAAATCAGTCAGAGAAAGACAGATATCATATGTTTTCACTCATATGTGGAACTTAAGAAACTTAACAGAAGACCATGGAGGAAGGGAAGGGGAAAAACAGATTCAAACAGAGAAGGGGGCAAACCCATAAGAAACTCTTAAATACAGAGAACAAACTGAGGGTTGATGGGGAGGATGGGGGAGAGGAGAAAATGGTGATGGGCACTGAGGAGGACACTTGTTGGGATGAGCACTGAGTATTGTATGTAAGCGATGAATCATGGGAATCTACCCCCAAAACCAAGAGCACACTGTACACAATGTATGTTAGCTAACCTGACAATAAATTACATTTAAAAAAATTAGCTGTAATCTATGGGACAACGTACTGGATAGGAGGGAACCACAGTGAAAAAGGTCTCTAGCAGTCTTTATAGGAAGTTTCTTGAGTCTTCAGATAAATACTAGTTATCCCACTGTCAAAGGGAAATATTTTATTGGCTGAAGTAAAACAAAAATCGTTGGAAATTTATATGTAGAAACTTCCAGAACTCACATAGAATACAAAGACCTTGTTGAACACTGAGACAGAGTTAGAGCCTAATATTAAGATTAAACTCATCCTAATGTAAAGGTTACTACTGTAAATATGCTCTAACAAAGCATAAAAAGACGGCTTTTCAGAAGAAGTAATGGGAATGGGTTCATGAGCAAATAAATGAATGGTCTGACTAAACACACTTCTAGAACAGATGTGCAAGACAGTAGCATACATTTTAATTCATAATCACAAGGAAAACTAGTCAATAAAAATAAACTAAGAACTGGCGTAGATAATGGAAATAGCACAAAACGAATTTGAAATGGCAATCATAAATATCCTAAATATGCTCAAGCATTTAAACAAAAGCAAATGGAAGATATAAAAAAGAACCAAATGGAAATTCTGAAGGTGGAAAACACAATATTGCACATTTTAAATTCACAGGATGACTCACCATCAGACAAGATATTGAAGAAAAGATAAGTGGACTTGAAGTGAAAATGATAGAAATTACCCCCAATAAAAGCATGGGAAGATAAGATATTAAAAAATAAATGCACAAACTTCTGTTTCTAGTTCTGACATGTGAAGAGCTTAGAAGTCATCACTCTTATGCTTATAACAACAACAACAATAACAACAACAACAACAACAACAACAACAACAAAAGCTAAACAAACTGAAAATCAGTGAAGCTTCCTGGACCCATAAGTTAACCAAGCTTGAAGACAATCTGGAGAGAAAGGGAAATTAAACGAAATTATAGCCAGCATCTACCTATTTGGAAACGAAGACAAAACTGGTACAAAAACTTAAGTGGTAATTTTAAAGAATTGCTGGGGGCTCATTGTGGACTAGTGTGGAAATAAGCACTCCTGGGGCCTCAGTCAGGGAGTCCTGACACTTTAGGAGGCTTTACCAGGGTCCCAGCTGGGTTCTGATGGGTGAAGTTCAGAGAAAGAGCTTTTAATGGCTCTGGACAGAAAAAAGATTCATCACAGTGAAATATGCCCAGAGCATTCTACAAAACAAAGGTGTACTATCCAAGGCTGGAGATTTTGCTAGAGCCTTCTCTGAGCTGATAAAAGACCCTTTTGGCTCCCTCCAGTTTTCCTGTCTTCCTTAAGGTGTGTGTGTTAGGGTGACGGAAAGACCTTTACCACTGAAGAAACACTGGTGAAGGTCAAAGCCAAACCCAGAAACACAGGTCAACTAAAAGCAGATTTAATCATAAGATTATACAGTGCTTCCCCTTTCTCGTATATTACCACCACACTAACAGGCTCCACATAATAATGTGGATTACAGCTAAAAGAGCAGAGAGACACAGAGTGTCTCTGAGAGGGAATACTTAGGAAACTCAAAGTCAACAGAAGAGCCAAAAATGACACTAGAGGAATTTAAAGTCTCTGTCACCTACGGGTATAGCAAACACTAAATACAACCCAAGTCCTAGCCAAATGAACGTAAATCCTCACATTAAAAGCCTGTTTATCTTTTTTTTTTCAACTAAATAAGGTGATCAATGTTAACTAAACTTGCTATGGTAATCTTTACACAATACATATATCAAGTTATTTTTTCTGTACACCTTAAACTTATACAGTACTATATGTTAATTATACCTCAATAAAACAAACAAAAAATAAAGTGCTACATGTGAAAAATAAATATAAAAATAAAAGTCAGTATTTATTACTAATAGAACATATCCAGCTTTCAAGAAAAAAATTACAGGTACACTAAAAGGCAAGAAAAACACAGTCTGAAAGACAAAGTAAACAACAGAACCAGATTCAGACACGACCCAGATGTGAAATCTATCAGAAGATAAGTTTAAAATTTAAAGTAAGTATGATTAATTTCAGGGGCTTTAATGGAAACAGTGAACAACATGCAAGAACATACAAGACGGCGGGGGTAGGGGGATGTTTGCAAAAAAAAAAAAAAAAAAAAAAGAGAGAGAGGTAACAAACTCCAAAATTTGCCCCTACATAAAAATAACTAGAAAACTGGCAACATTAACCCTTTTCAGAACCTGAAAATGAACAAAAAGCCTGCAGCAATTCAAGGACTGCCTATAGAACTCACTGAATCTCAGTAAGGACAGCAAGTACCATGATAGTATAACTTACCCTATCCCCATCCACCACCACCATCCACTGACCCAGTTCTGTGCTCCAGTTCATCAGTAGCCTGGAAAGTAACAGCCTGCATTCTACCAGTGTCCAAGGGACCACAACTGATGTCATTTCCAAAGATTTGTCCTTAGTTTCTTTGTCTGGGGGACTTCTTAGAAGACTGGCTCAGAAAGGTCTGTTTCTTTCTGACTAACTCTAACGATAAAGCTATCCAGGGGACATTTGTGGAAAATATTTTCAGGAAAATGTTTTAGTCTTTGCTTCCCAGAGCAAAAGATAACAGTGGGAAAGACAAACAACAGACTAAGGCTGGGGGGATGTGGTGCTTTGAAAAAGAAGAGCCTTGAAAAGTTCTGTGACATTCCAGGGAATATAGAGACCAAATGCATGTTCAGGGTTAAAATCATGCTCAGAGAAGAACTGAGAAGGTCTAAGGTCTCATATCTGGATAACTTTCAGAATCTGGACAAACAGGAAGTGAGAGCTACGACAGAGTTGGAAACTTCTTGGCTAAGAGTTTGAGATGTACCCTAAACACATGGAGTAGATCTACAAAGACTAGAACATTCTTTGTTTCAGGTATTTAAAGAACTATCTGTCTAATCATCACCTGACTAATAACATTACAGAACAGATGTCAGGAGCCACAAACAGCAAAGAATACAGACTTTAAAAATTAGTTCAGAAAAGTCACTAAAACATAAAACACAAACAAGCAGTGATAACAAATTCTGTAGGAGGAGAAGAAACTATTCCAGAGTTACATTATAATATTCAAAATGTTGAGTTTTCAACAAAAACTTATGAGGCTTGAAGGGAATGAAAACATATGTCCCATACAAGGAGAAAAAAAATGAACAGAAAATGTCTCTGAAAAAATCCTGACATTGTAATTATGAGACAAAGAAGTTAAATCAGCTATTTTAAATATGTTCAAAGAACTAAGGAAATCACATCAAAAGAGCTGAAAGCATGGAGATTATATTTTACTAAATAGAAAATATCAATAAAACATTTAAATCATAAAAAGGAAACAACAGCAATTCTTGGAGTGAAAGTACAATAATTAAAATGAAAATTTACCAGAGGGGCTCAACAACAGATTTGAGCAGACCAAAGAAAGAATGAGCAAGAGTGAACATAGGTTGTTTGAAACTATCCAGTTGGAAGAATAAACAAAAAAAAAATTAAGATAAATGAACAGATCCAAAGAAACAACTGGGGCACAATCAAGTATATCTATATATCTATATATCTATATATCTATATATCTATATATCTATATATCAGCTATATCTATATCTATACCTATATCTATATCTACATCTATACAATAGGAATGACAGAAAAAAGAGAAGGGGAAAGAAAGAATACTTGAAGAAAGAATGGCCCCAAATTCCTAAATATGATGAGAATATTAATTTACTCCATCAACAGGTTCAACAAACCCCAAGTAGGATAAACTCAAAGCAATTCACACTGAAATACATTAAAATCAAACTGTCAAAAATCAAAGACAAAGACAGGATCTTGAAAACCATGAGAAGCAATTCATCCATAAAAAATATACTCAATAATTTTAACAAACGGTATCTCATCAGAAATCATGGAAGTCATAGCTCAGGGAGACTTTGTTCTCCCAGCTGTCAAAGGCAGAATTGTAGCCTGGATTTAAAAGATTAAATCAGTTCTGAACTTTGGTACCAGTGAATTCTATGGAACAAGTTTTAGGAATTCCTCTCTTGGGACTTGAGTCTACTCTGAACATGTCCTGTCTCCATCAGTAACCATTGGCACTCTGTGAAAGGAAATAGAGAAAGGCTGGATATCTCCCCAATTTCCATCAGCACCAGGTTGTCAGCTGGATCAGGTCTTCCTCCAAAACATCTTCCATAAGAAATAATGTTTAGTATTCCCTCCCTCCATCCTAGTGGTACCTGGTATTTCTTGATATTTCTATTGCCATTTGATCAAAGTCTATCTCATATCTGTAACAGAACAACATGGAGATCATGTATATAGCTATGTAAGTATATATAAACTCCAGTTTGTAGCACATCATTTTTCCTACCTCATTTAAAAAGCAATCACATAAATAAATACATACAAATCTATGTTGATGAGCGCACAATGTATAAAGATGAAATCTGCAACAACAACAGCTTAAAAGAAATGCCAGCTTAAAAGTTGGCATATATGAAAACTAGATTGTTTAAAATTAAGATGTTAGGGGTGCCTGGGTGGCTCAGTCGGTTGAGTGGCCGACTTCAGCTCGGGTAATGATCTCACGTTTCGCAGGTTCAAGCCCCCATCAGGCTCTGTGCTAACAGCTCAGAGCCTGGAGCCTGCTTCAGATTCTGTCTCCCTCTCTCCCTCCCCTGCTCACTCTCTGTTTCTCAAAAATAAATAAATGTTAAAATTTTAAATAAATAAATAAAATTAAGATGTTAATTATAATCTTTAGCAACCAATAAGAAAATAACTCAAAAAATATATAACACAAGAAAGGATCATAGCATTAAAATGGTACACTACTACTAAGTAACTATTCAATACAAAATAGGCAGTAGTGAAAGAACTGAGAAACAAAAACATACGGCATATAGAAAATAAATAAAAATATATCAGAAGTTCTTCCTTATCAGTAATTACATTAAATTTACATGGATTAAACTTACTGATTCAAAAGCAGAAGTGAAAAGAAAAGATATAAAATCATGGTCCAACTATATGCTCTACAAGACTCATTTCGGTTTCAAAACACAAATATGTTGGAAGTAAATGGATGGAAAGAATAGATATGCCATGCCAACGATAACCAAAAGAAAGTCAGAGTTGCTGTACTAATACCAAACAAAACAGACTCTAAAACAAAAATTATTAGGAGATAAAGAATGACATTATGTAATGATGAAAAGATTAAATCCATGAACACAATAAAATAATTACAAACATATATACACCTAGAAACAGAGTCTGAAAATACACAAAACAAAACTGACATAACTGAAGAGAGAAGTAGATAGTCCACTAAGAGTGGGGATTTCAATATCCCATTTCAAATAAGGGATAGAACGTCTGGAAAAAGATTAATAATGAAAAAGAGAACTTGAACAACATTATAAACCAGTTACACTTAGCAGACATCTACATTACATTCTACCCAACAAGAGGAGACTATGCATTTTTCTCAAGTGGTCATGGAACAGTCCCCATAATAAACTAACTACACGTTAAAATGACTTTCAATAAATTTAAAAAGACTGAAATCATACAGAGTTTTTTCTTTAACAAAATTTTAATGAAATCAAATACAATAACAACAAATTGGGGAAATTCACAAATATCTAAACATAAACACACTCTTAAATAACCAATAAATCAAGAAGAAATTAGGAAGGAAATTACAAAAAACTTTGAGATGAATAACAAGGAAAACACAACGTACCAGAACTTATGGGATTCAGAAAACGCCAAGCTCAGAGAGAAATTCATAGCTGCGTACTTCTGCATTAAAAAAGAAAAGAATCCCCCAAATAAAAACCAAACTGTACACCTTAAAGCACAAGCAAAAAGAAGACACTGAAATGCAAAGACAGCAGAATGACAAAATTATAAAGATCAGATTGGAGATTTTAAAAAACACAGATGATAAACAAAAATGTAATACATCATATTAACAGAATGGAAGAGAAAACCTGTGTGATCTCAATATATGGAGATAAAAGGTTTGACAAAATGCAAAACTTTTTCATGATAAAAACACTCAACAAACTGTGAATAGAACTTTCTCAATCTGATACAAGGCCACTATGAAAAACCCACAGTAAACATCATACTTGGATCAAAAACTAAAAGCTTTCCCACTAATATCAGGAGTCAACGATGTCTTTGTTTCTTTACTTCCACTCAAAATTGTAATAGAAATTGCAGACAAGAAAATTAGATACAATAAAAAACAAATCCATATTGGAAAAGAAGAAGTGAAGTTATCTATTTTCAAATGACATATATTCATATATAGACAACTCTAAAGAACTCGGAATAACTATCACAGCTAACGTAGTAAGTTCAGCAAATTTGCAGATACAAAGCCAATATAATACGGTGATTTTAGAATACCACTCAATATCCAAACTTGCCATAAAGATAAGAAACAAACTACATTTCAATCACAGGAATTTGTAGCTATCAATTATTGTAGCAGTCACAACTCCTTTCCTGAATGCCATGTCATAGACAAAGAGTAACAGAACATGGCAGCAGTGACACTGTGGAACTTCCATCACTAGTTGACAAAGTGCTGAGCAGCTGTTCACTACACTCTGGGGGAAGTCTGCTGCCATTAAGAGGTCTGATTATTCTGGGTCCACCATGCTGGAGAGGCCATGTGCATTCCCAGCTAACAGCCAGCATCTATTGCCAGCCAGCTGAGTGAGCCATGCTAGACACAGTCTAATTGAACCTGCTGATGACTGCAACCCAGCTCTGCCATCATCTATTAATTAAGTGCTTTATTTGCATCACTTTATGTAGTTTTTATGGACATCAATTGTCCCCTTCTCTGTTAACTAATTCACCCACACTCTAAAGTGAGTAAAGGGTAGAGAATTTGGTGTCTATATGACCTCAAGGCCCTCCCTGGAAGACTTTACGAGGTATAAAAAAATGACAGAGTTGGTGAGAACTCAAAATTTTGGGAAAAAATTGAGGGTATGTGCTTATTTCTGTGTTGGGTTATGGATTTTACAGTTAAGTCAGCAGGAGATGGTAGCTCATGCAGGCTTTTGAGAAGGAAAACACAGGAAATTATGTTCTGTTTTAAACAACTAAAAATTTATATAATATTTCAAAATATATCTAATACTGAAACACATGTGGTGATTATATAATCTATATAATCTGCCAAGGACAGCTGAAAAGTCAAGGACTTTAACTTAATACACATGACAATTAGCAGAAGTTCAAACTGTTCTTTGGTTTCTGACATTTAACTCTTGCCCTACAAAATGACCCTTTAAAGCTGAAAGTAACTCCCTGATGGCAGTGCCCAAATTGTCCATTTAGACCGATGGTTCTTGTAAAATACTGGGTACCAAAATCCTTTTGAAGTTAATGGCTTTAAAATATTGGCTATTAACCAGAATTCACATTTATCGCTGGTGGGAGTATAAAATGATACATTGCTTTAGGAGCAAGTCTAGCAGATTCTCAAAAAGTTAACTATACACAAACTATAGGCTCCAGCAATTTCATTTCTGAATATTTACCCCAAAGAAACAAAGCATACATGAATAAAAATGACTTGTACAAAATGACCCTAAGGACTTACTCATAATAGCCCCAAATTAGAAATAACCCAAATATCCATTAACAGGAGAATGGATAAACGAATTGTAATATAGTCGTGCAATTGAACATTATTCAGCAGTCAAAAAAAAAATGATTACCTATATGTGTATGAGGCTCACAAACACATTGATAAGCTAGGGAGACTAGACACAGAACACAGTTTGATTGTATTTATATGAAGTCCTGGAACAAGTCCTTTGTCCACAGACAAAACTAATCTATGATGAATGAAATAAGAACAGTGCATGCTTCTGTGGGGTGCAGTGGGACAGGTACTGACTGAGGAAGGTCATGAGAAGTTTCTGGAAAAATGGGAAAGTTCTGTTTCTAGATAGGAGTGTGGAATACATGTGTAGGCATTTGTCAAAACTCCCTGAACTTAAGATGTACCTTTTTCGTTTATATGTATTTTAAAAGTCTTAAAACATTTGCTAGAACATCGCTTTGTAATCAACAACTTTAAAAGTTTAACAACTGAAAGCCTTCTGGGATGAACGCTGGAGACAAACATTTTCCATTGGCCAACCAAATTTGGATCTGGACATAGTCTTACTTAGTAATGTTTGAAATATTTAAAAAATACTCAAGTGAAGATTAAGTTGCTGTGTGTGTGTGTGTGTGTGTGTGTGTGTGTGTGTGTGCACGCATACATCTATTCTGTAAATCCATTCATATCAAAATCTTTGAGTAATATCTGACATGATACCAAAGTACAAGTGTGAGCTCCCAATTGTGAAGTCCCAGTTGAACAGTGGGTACTAGGATGCTAGGAAGGATAAGGAGGAAGTATTACATATTGTTCAAACACTTCAAAAGAATACCTTAATTTACAAAAAAAAAATCATGATTTTTAAGAAAGAACTTTCTAATGTTTATAGCAAACAAATTATACATTTTTAGATTACTTAGCAATAGGATAATTATTTCTTCAGGCACACACATAATTCCACACCCACAGATGTAATGACCTGGAAAACTTTTAAATGATGTTGTCAGTTTTATTTTAGTTATATTTTCACTTCTTTGGGAATTAATTCTCAAAAGACTTTTCCTTTGGTTTTTAAATATACACAATGTGATACTTTCCTTACTGAACACAGAAAAATAATGTTTTCTACCTGAATATTTCTTTCAAGACAGGCATCTAGTATTTCAAAATCACTTTTATTAAACTATAGATTGCATATAATAAATGCAATTATTATATGTACACAGTTAGTGAGTTTGGGCAAAAGAATATGCCCATATAACTCCCATGAAATTCAAAATATAGCATATTCACTGCCCCAGAAAGTCCTGTGTATCCCTTACCATCTAATACCCAATACCCAGCCCTATTCAACCACACTTGTTTTTTGTCACTATAGATCAGGGAACTGAGTTTGCAATGTCCATAACACATTCTCCATTTTAATCCTGTTAAATGATTCAACTGATAAGAAGTAACTAGTATGCAATCCAGAAAAGATTTCCTTCTGCTTCATCTTTCCATGACAGTAGCCCCATCTATGTATACCCTGCTCTGTGCAGAAATGTGGTGAGGGAAAACAATGGCATCTGCATCAGAATACAGCATATGTTAGCATACCTGAACATTCCTTTCTCTGTTCACACTTCTTCAGCCTATGAAGTGGTACCTAAATATACCATACACCATAAACGTATATGCATTTTTCCAGAATGCACAAATAAAATAAGTTTTGTCTCCAGTCATTGGAAATATTCTTAATTCCTGTTGAGTTTGTTTAAGGGTGGTTGGTAAAGACTCAGGAGGTGATAGCAGAGTTAAGCTAATATTTAGTTGTTACATTTTAGGCAGAGAGATTTGCTTACAGCCTCACTAAAGACTCTTCAACAAACCAGACACATAAAAACCTAAGGTTCTTTTCACCAAGTCGGTTCTCAAAAGCAGCTAATACAGAATATAGACAAACAGTGGAAAGTTTCTTTCAAGTTTCTTCAAAAAATTCTGTCAGAATCTTGTTATACGATCCAAAAGGGATACATAACCAACTGATAATATGCGTACATCAACACCATCACTTGTACTGACTTAGTCATTCCCATTTTGAAAAGCCTCCTCATTTATTTCGTACTGAATTTGCATGGTCTGGGGAATCCCTCTCTGTTATCAAACATTTGTAATGAAAAAAATGTTCCCAGGTGAGTAAGCAAATAATAGTTACTGGCACAGGGCTACGACTTATGGTAGTGGAAGTTTTCCTGTGTACAACATTCTGCACAGATGATAATGTAGATGGTGACACTTAGAGTTGTGCAGTACACAAATGACACAACCACACATAGTGGCCCTATGCATATCCTTAGCATTTTGCAATAGAAAATGATCTACTAATGACTGCTGATTCTCCATTCCATTTTATAGGGGCTACTATGCACTAGATGCTACTATGCATTCATGGTTAGCAAAATTATAACTTTATGTAGAAATTGCATAGCACAAGAGAAATGAAGTATTATTCCATGAAACCTTCCAAAATATGATGCTGATACACTCATTGCCAAACCAACCTCTATGCAAGTAGGGATGATAATCTCCATGAACTGCATTGGCATAGCAAGACCTGGCTGATACAGCGAAAAAATTTCAAATACTAAGCCAGTCTCTACAGTTCTGGGATACTGTATGGCATTGTAAAGTAGCTTGATGTGCATGAAATATTGACAGCACTATAGACTTACCTGCTATTTTAGAGTTTTTGAGAAACAGCTTTTGTAGTCTGTGAGGTACATTTAATTATTCTTTTACTTGTGACATATGCATGCCCCCCTATTTCTACTGTAAACTCTTGAGCATATTTAATACCCTTTGCAGCATTCACCATAACTTCTAGAATCCCTCAATAAATTTTTGGATGACTAATTGAGACATGAATATGTACATATGTTTTAGTCTCCCATTGATTAAATGGCTCATTATCCCATTGTAACAGAAAAACGCATTAGTACAAAATGAATTATTATTAAATACGGCACAACACAAACTCACAAAACACTTCAACTCACTTTTATAAGGAGAAAAAGTTGAAGCATGTCAAAAGCATCTGCTGTATTCTGTATTTGACAACTGAATTATTAATAAAACAGACATTTCTCAAAAACTACGTCTCAAAGCCTATATTGTTTTTATTTTTGTGCATAGAGATAATAGCAGACATTATAATTTTTATTACTTTTAAGCATTAAAAATACCTCCAATATTTCCAAAATATCTTCCACATTAGCATCACACAGGGCTTACAACAGATTTTTTAAATATTGTGTTAAAATTAAAGTGGGTCATTTGTAGTCGTCATATGTAATAGATATTATCACTTGTCTGTAACTGAATCATGTTTCTGTATCATACGTTCTAGAAGATCAACTCATGTTTCTGCAAACTCATTTTAGACAGTAAGCTACCAGATAGTAAAAAATGAAATCTACTCTATACCATTTCATGTTTTCTCTCCAGCACAGTGGCAATATTCAGAAAAGCAAAACTTGAGGCTCCTGGCTGCATTCTGAAGGCTTCTGCACGTGTTACTAAGTTAGACTGCACACTGTAAAGGATGGATTATTCAATGAAATCTACAACAAGTACCTCTGGTTATCCAAAGTTTGCGTTACTCCACTTTACTTTTATGAAAGACTTACATCAGTACCTGTTTTTGCTCACTGATAGAAATCCAAAGGGAAGTTTTGCTTTTATAAAAGAAGGAAAATGAAAACAGCATTTGGCATTTGTTTTTGCAGTGAGCCTGTTATAGAGGCAGCGCATAACGTGAGCAGCTAGAGTGGCCTGGTTTAAGCTCCTTCCCTGGGAACTACACTCAGCACCTCAGCATCAGACCACCACAGCTCTGGCCTGTGTCTGGAACATGTGTGCTGTATCTCGTTTTATATGTGCATTTGTCCTAGTTATCAAAAAAAGCCTAACAGAGGTTATTTTTTGGGTCTAGGAATGCTTCAATTTTTTTCCATATAAATCAATGGTAATTTTCTTCTTTGCTTTAATACCATTTCAGCTTACAGAAGATTACATAGAAACACTCTGCTTTCAGATACCAGGGTAAACCTGTAAAAGTAAAGATCATGCTGTCCTTTCACTTGTGACTTTCATATGCAATCATGGCTTCTTCAGTAGATGCATCTGTAAATTCTTATTGGTTCCTACATTTCATGTCTAAATGCTGTAGTTACTCTGAAAATATATTTATAAGGTCTAACATTTTCAAGTGTTTACCATAGGCCAGGTATATTTAAGTATTTTATCTTACAATGCTTTTGGCAGTCCTATAATGTAAGTACCCAATCCATCCCATATTACAGATGAGGAAAATGAAGCTCAGGAATTTAAAGTCTTGCTTGTCCAATAGAGACCTGATCTAAGTTAGTGTAACTCCAGAGAAAACTCCTAGCTTTTATATCACACTATTCATTTGAAAGAGCCCACATATATCATTATATTATCTCTTGCTTTGTAAATATAACTGTTTTGGAATCGAGTAGAAGCTGTAAAGTCACAGCAAAAGAGAGACATAGGCTTGATTCACAAAATCCTTTCACATATCTTCACATGTAGAAATAGAGATGAAAATTCCAAAAAAAATTGTTTTAACTGAGAAATATACATAATGAGGAACAAAGCCACGTATCAGCAATTATACGATAGAGAACGATTACATAAAAGATGCCTGGGCCTGGTTACATGATTTGGCCAGAGCATAAGTCATCATGAAACTTAGGTCCTTATTATATCAGAGACTAATGGTAAAAACTCTAAGTTATGGGTTTTGTGATTACTTTGGTGATCTCATCCAAGTAAAGTGAGACGGTACAGAAATGTGTCAATTACACAGACATGTTAGACTTTCAAGAAAGAGCTTGCAATGCTATTTTTATCTTAGGCAGTCATGTAAATCATAATCTGTAATGACTAAACCCTGTCTTTGCAGGTAATGGTCAGATTTGGTTTGTTTAAATCTACTCATTAGCCATATTGTTGGCACAGCAGTCATAGACATTAGATCAGACACAAACTCTGGCAACAGCACATAGTGTCCTTCATAAAATATTGTTATGTATCCAAATGCCATGTTACATAAAATTGGCATAGAGAATTCGGGTTTTGGTAAGCTAATAAAATTGGTATCCAAAGGCTCTCATTTTCATTACAGGAACACTGTGTATATTCAGCACTTGGAAAGCCAGGCATGGCCAATGTTCTGAAATGGTTCCAATAAGAGAAGGAACAGAAAAGTCTACCAATAAATACAGCCAAGAAGAACTAAAGAAGAAATGTTAATCCAAGCAAAGACTTGCTCTTGTTGTCTAATAATAACTAACAGCCAAATATGAAATGTATGAAAGCCAAAAAGAGTCTGAAAAAAAGTGACAACATGAAAGAAACAAAAATGGAAGAAAGAAAAAGCAATGGACAAAATGTAAAGAAAACAATGGTTGTAAAAAAAGCCAGTAGTCGTGGCCAGTGGAGGTATAGAAAGGCTGCAAAAAATTACTTGAAAAAAAAAAGGAGGTCGAAGAGACAGCTTTAAGCAGAAAATACCAGTTGTAACTGTATTTTCATATGGTAACTAACTGCCCCCAAAAATCTGCCCCCAAAACTGTTTTTTTTTAATGTTTATTTATTTCTGAGACAGAGAGAGACAGAGCATGGGTGAGGGAGGGGCAGCGAGAGAGGGAAACACAGAATCTGAAGCAGACTCCAGGCTCTGAGCTGTCAGCACAGAGCCCGATTCGGGGCTCAAACTCACAAACCCTGAGATTGTGACCTGAGCCAAAGCTGGTTGCTCAACCGACTGAGCCACCCAGGCGTCCCCTCAAAACTGTTTCTTTATACAACTTCCATTAAGGAATCAATGTTTATAAAGATGACCCTGATTTTGGGGTCCTTTCAAGTAAAGTTGACTGTGTCATGTTTTTAAGGCACAACAGAATATAATACAATGAAAGAAAAAAAATTTCATCCAAGAGGATAAGATTTTAAATTATGCCAATTAAAAATAATATAAATTAAAAATAAAGTTATGCCAATTAAAGATACAATGCTCAGTTACCTAGAAGTTTCATTGTTCTCCAATTTCTGGTATACGTGGCATGTCATTAGAAGTAATACATCACACAACCATCAAAATGCTCAAGAAGAACACGGGCAACAACCTCTTTGACGTTGGCTATAGCAACTTCTTACTATAAATCTACAGAGGCAAGGGAAACAAAAGCAAAAATCAACTATTGAGACCTCATCCAGATAAAAGCCTTCTGCACAGCAAAGGAAAACAATCAACAAAGCTAAAAGGCAACCGTTGGAATAAGAGAAAATATTTGCAAATGAAATATCTGATAAAGGGATATAAAGGGATGTTTTTCAAAATCTATAAAGAATGTATTAAACTCAACATCCCCCCAAAACAAATAATCCAGTTAAGAAATGGGCAGAAGGCATGAATAGACATTTTTTTCCAAAGAAGACATCCAGATGGCCAACAGATACATGCTCAATATCATTCATCATCAGGGAAATACAAATCAAAACTACAATGAGATGTCACTTCATACCTGTCAGAATGGCTAAAGTTAACAACACAGGAAACAACAGATGTTGGTGAGAACGCAGAGAAAAGGAATCCCTCTTAAACCATTAGCAGGAATGCAAACTGGTGCAGCCACTCTGGAAAACAGTACGGAGATTCCTCAGAAAGTTAAAAATAGAACTATCCTACAACCCAGCAACTGCACCACTAAGTATTTACCCAAAGCATAAAAAATACAGATTCCAAGCGATGCATACACTCCATTGTTTATAGCAGCATTATGTACAACAGCCAAATTACAGAAATAATCCATATGTCCATCAAGCGATACATGGATAAAGAAGCTGTGGGACACGGACAAACACACACACACACACACACACACACACACACACACACACACACACACTGAAGTATTACTCACCCATAAAAAAGAACAAAATCTTGCCATTTGCAATGACGTGGATGGAGGTAGAGAATATTGTGCTAGGTGAAATACATGAGAGAAAAGACAAATACCATATGATTTCCCTCACATGTGGAATTTAAGAAAAAAACAGTAAAACATAGGGGAAAGGGAAAAAAAGAGAGAGGCAGGGAAACCATCAGAGAGACTCAACAATAGAGAACAAACTGAAGGTTGCTGGAAGGGAGGTGGGTGGGAGATGGGCTAGATGGGTGATGGGCATTAAGGAGGGCACTTGCTGGGATGAGCACTGGGTGTTATATGTAAGTGATGAACCACTAAATTCTATTCTTGAAATGAATATTACACTGTATGTTAACTAACTAGAACTGAAATAAAAACTTGAAAGACAAAAAAAAAGAGTAAACTGTAATGTAAACTATGGACTTTGATAACAACAATAAAGCAATGCAGGCCCATGGACCGTAACAAATGTACCACTCTGCTGTGGGATGTCAGTAGTGGAGGAGCATGGGAGCTCCTATACACGCATGGGAGCAGAGGATATACGGGAATTCTGCATTTTCCACCTAATTTTGCTATGAACCTAAAGCTTCTCTAAAAAATAAAGTCTATTCTAAAAAATTCAATGAAAAAAATAAAATAAAATTACTCTCAGGTTAAAAAAAAAAAAAAGAAAAAGAATACATCAGAGTATATAACCCCGTGGCTGAGATAAGGATCTTAGATTTTCACCAACATTCTCAAGTACAAACGGAAATTATGTAGCAAAAAAAAAAAAAAAAGAGAAAAGTCTACCAATAAGCTTAAGAAGAAATTCCATTGGGAATTTTAATGTTATTTTTACCATATAGTATGTAGACCATTTATTTTTTTAACAATATGTTTAACACTATAAGATACACAAATAATACTTTTATGTTTCTATAAATGACGTTTGCGCATAAAAATAAAATCGCATCACATTCTTGAAGCAAAAAAGTAACTGAAAGTCCAGTTTTTATCTGATTTTTAAAATAACTTATCCATCAACAGCTGTACTTTCTTCACAAGGCTTGCCAAAACTCTAAAGACAGAAACCACTGGGGATTCTTGGAGAAGTACCAGAAAGAATTCTTTCCTTTCCTGACACACCAAAATTTACAGCAAAACTCCCTCTGTTCCCTACCCTTTTGTTCTTAAGATAACAATATTGCTCACTCTGTGTGTGTGGTTTGGCACAGGGCAGAAGAGGGAGGAAGAGGGTAATAGGTGAGTTGCATAGACTGAAATGTGGCAGGTACCAAGCACTAGTTGAGGCATGCATTCAGTTCTTCACCTCCCCTTCTGCTGATCTCCAATGATGCCGTTAGACAATTGTGTTAAGTATCCTAATGACAGCGGTTGAAATATTTAAGTCTATCTGGCACACATAAAAGAGCAGTAGCTGTGCAAACATAATTGAAGTTACAGAGAAAATTTACATTATTGTTATAAATCAACTTGAATACTTTTTTTAAAAAAATCAAAATGGTAGACATGAAAAAACTCCAAAGCATGCTAAAATGCATGTTTAAAAAAGGTATCCTGGTCTTGGGAAACCTGACTGAACTACTCTGAATGACAAAAGGAGCTAATACACTTACTTATCTGATTCTCCTGCTGATAGCTTACAGGAATTATTTAGCTATTTGAAGGAAACCTTCCTTGTTTAATTGCAGCAGATGGTCTCTGTCTTTTTCACCTGCTGATCATGGAATGCTCATGATAAAATCCAAACAGATGATCTTTTCTGTGATGGCTTTTAAATATCAGAAACAGGTTCCCTCATTTGAAAATAATTGTTTTCACGAAAAGGGAAAATCTAGATATTGCTCAGACAGTTACTAGATTCCATAAAACCTAGGACACCATTAATTATAAGACAAACCAATAACTCATGTTCTACTAAAAAAAGTGAGAACATTGCCAACTTGACTGATTTTATATGCAAACTACCTGAAAGTTTTATTTTAAAATATTGCAGAGCTCTTTCAGACTGAGCTGACTTCTTTAATGTATCGCTCACATACTATTTCACACCCTTTCACATACTATCACACACTTTATGCAAGTTTTGAGTTGCTGATTTCTCGCCTTTACATAAGCAAACAATGAAATATTTCAGATTACAACCAGGATTCATATTTTTTCTTTAAGGGTTCACTAATGGTGCATTAATTGAAAGACCAACGGTAATGGTTTCCAACGAATGAAGTCCAAGTTTGTGCATTCACAGCTGGTGACAGCTTGCATTGTACTCGCCACCCCTTGACAATGAATGTTATATCCTTTTGATTAATTTATATGGCATTTTCAGACCCACTAAACACGTGACGATATGTGCATCTTAGGAGCAATAAAGTATGTAATTTGGGGAAATAAACCTAGAACTTATTTTGTATTTTTCAAATATATTTGCATATTCAACATGAATAATAGGAATTATTTTTTTTTTTTTTAATTTTTTTAACTTTTTTTTTTTTTAAATTTATTTTTGAGACAGAGAGAGACAGAGCATGAACTGGGGAGGAGCAGATAGGGAGGGAGACACAGAATCTGAAACAGGCTCCAGGCTCTGAGCTGTCAGCACAGAGCCCGACGCGGGGCTCGAACTCACGGACCATGAGATCATGACCTGAGCCGAAGTCGGACGCCCAACCGACCAAGCCACCCAGGCACCCCAGGAATTATTTTTTTAATTGCACCCCAAATTGCCCCAAATACGTCCCTTCACCAGGATATAAGTTTATTTGCCTAGAAGGGGGAAAACAGTCAAATACTGTCCACTATATAATTTACTTATTTATGATACTTAACCATTTATTTTCCACCTATCTCCCCCTACTACCATGTTAGCCTTATCAGAACAGGAATTTTGTCTGTTTTATTCACTGATACTTTTCTAGTGTTTCAAATAAGACCTGGTACATAGAAAGTACTCAATCCATATTTGTTGAAAAACGGATCACAGAGAATTTTGATGATTTATTCTTTATTGTGACAGCGTGACATGAGTACTTCTCTCCTTTTTTTCCCCTTTGTCATGGCTCTTGTCATATCATAGATTATGAGGGTTTGAATAAAACTGTGAGGTACTGAGGTCAGGAATGGTTTCTTACAGGTATCTTTATGAGTAGGCATTTACTCAGTGCCTCCCGTGGTGGCAGGCATACAGCAGGAGCTCAATAAGTATTTGGAGAATTCTAATCATTTAGCAAATTTTCATAGTTTGGTGAAGTGTTATGCTAAATAAAAATTAAAAGAAACCTGGCTAAAGTAATAGACTAGAGAAGGCAGTATTCATCAACAAAAGGAACATATTAAATATATAACTCTAGGAAAATATTCAATATCTATACTAAATTTTGAAATATTCTGGGAGTCCTTATCAGTCACTGAATAATCTAACTGCCATTGTTACTAATTTTGTACACACTGGATTTTTATACTATGAACTGTTAGGTAACCATGTATTATATTCAGAGATTCTTTTTTGTGATGTTAAATGGCAAGAATGCAAACACAATTTAAAAGGGTCATGGTACAGCTACGAATTAAACCTATTATTGAACAAGAATAATAAAAACATTAACTAAAACAACAGCTTCATGAATGAGTTTGGTCTAGCCAGAAAATTACGTTTCTCAGTGTTTGGGGCACCTGGGTGGTTCAGTCGGTTAATCCTCCGACTTCTGCTCAGGTCATGATCTCGAGGTTCATGAGTTCGAGCCCCAAATCTGGCTCTGTGCTGACAGCTTGGAGCCTGAAGCTGTGTCTCCCTGTTTCTCCACCCCTCCCCCACTTGTACTCTGTCTCCCTCTCCCAAAAATAAACATTATGTGTTTTCAGTGTTTAATGTTTATAGGCAGCATTACTTATGGAAATGAAATTATTACATTATAACTCTAAATATTCCTAAAAGATGTGGGACCCCTTTAGAAAATATCAGAAGAAACACCCACAATTTTCCCTGTCACACATTAAATCAATGTAACAGTCCGGGCTGAGACTAAAGAGCCCAATCTCCACAGTCACTGAGAAGGTAAGGTTAATCCCTCTCACACAGCTCATTCCTTGATTTGTGGTCTTTATTACATGACGCAAACAGCATCATATTGCAGAGTGAAAAGGGTGAGTTAAAATAAAACACACCAAATATATATGCTTGAAACTCTTTTGTAGATGAGATATTCAAACAGTATCTGGGAGGAAAGAAAGATAATACATTTGAGTGTGTATGTTTTATTCACTTAAAATAGGTAGCATATGGTTAAGGCTGGCATTTGGTTTGCCTAGAGGACTTGATCTTCAGGTACAGTTGCCATTAATACTGGAAAGAAATGCATTCAAGAACTCTAATTCTTCAAAGTGAAAGGAGATTAAATATATATATTTAAGCTGCATAATGTCAGTTTCAATTGAACTCCATCTTTAAAAATAAAGCAAACTCCTTCAGAATAGTGAAGTGTCTATGAGAATGTCCCTGCATCCAAAAAAGTTATTATTAATCATATTAAATAATAATGTTTAACAGCCATAGCTCCAGAAAAAAAAGTGTAAAAATTGACAAGTGGGCATTTCATTAGAACTTGTCAAAAATCTGCATTTAACTAAACATAATTATATACAATAGAGTGGAAATATGGTGTATAGAATAGACGCTCAGGTTACAAAATGTAAAACTTAAAATGTACAAGACTTGAGTTCCTGTAGTAAATATTTCTCTTAATGATGCAGCTAAGTTAAACTCATACTCAGTGGAGAAGCCACAAAGGATAAAACATCTTGGATTGCCTTTCATGGAACACCAGAAATTTAGAACATTGATTGAACTGTATAAATATTAAAGGTTCTTTGCCACCTCCTTAATGTTACAGCTTTATTCATTGTGAGGTGTAGAAAGTAAGAGGGAAGAATGAAATCAAGATAGCCTATATAAAAAACAGTAGTCAGATCTGGCAGTATATAAACTCACTGTAAAAATAAGCATAAGGGAAATTCATCAAGAGCTATACAGGAGAATACAAATGACCGATGGCTGGTTCAGTCAGGGATCACTGCAGGGAAACAAAACCATCCGTGTACTGAGCAGGTCTCAGGTAATCTATGACTTCTAAGTTGTTCAGCTCTCCTCTTCCAAAATACAATGCTCAGCCTCTCTATTCTGCCCACTGATAAGATTTCCTGAACTGAAAGGAACACCAAGAGAGAAATAAAAGTCATGCGTTCATGGTTCTCGAAGGCACGAGTTAAGTCCTAAGTTCATTCCCTGAAAATGAATTCATCCAGCCTCATGTGCCTCTCTTGTACTGTGCTTTGCCATAAACGCCTCACATCCATTTTTGATACTGCAAAGCAGCATATTTCATGAAATATGCGATAAGTTCACACATCTGAGATTAGAATTTGGCTGATTGTCCTTTCAAATGCTAAATAAAAACCAGGTTGATTGCTATAGCACTTTGTCACAGATACCAAACGGAATCCATATATCACAAATGGAACTAGGGCATACTCACGCCAGATTCGCTGTCTAAATATACAAATTAATTCTTCAAGAAATAGATTTCTGTAAAATACCAATAAAATGGGTGTCTTTCATAGTGTTAGAATCTCTTCTGTAACATAATTAGCATAAATTATTTGAAAAATAGTTCCAATGGCATGATCTAAATGTTCTAAATAACATTTTTAATGTTTTTAATAGTACCGAACTTTTCATCTGAAATCAACCTTGTATAAAATATTTATAAGATAACATGTAAAGTGTGTAAAAGTCTCTATCTCCTGTTCTTTCCCTTTGTTAACTCTCTACAGAGTGACATAAACAATAGCAGTGCATAAAATGTGAGATAGATGCTACTGTGCACAAAAATTACACTGCGTCTAATTAAACTTGGAAGAAAAAAATAAAATGAAAGACAATGCATTTATGGCATGACAGTAAATTGTTGTAGCAATCATGAAATCATTGATATTAACATTCTTCCCGAAATTAAATTTAAAATAAATTGAATGGTTGTCTTGGTAACTTTTTGGGGGGGGCGGTAATAGTTTTTTGAGAAGTTGACATACACAGTTCCTTTTTGTGTTCCAAGACTTAAAAAAGACTTGTAAGAACACGAAGAGTGGATTGATGTTCAAAATCTTAGCAGGCAAACTTTTCCTGTTCAAGATTTGTCAAATCAAAGAATATCACTAGAGTATCTGATATGCCTTTCTAGAAAAGTTATGACCTATCAGCAGTTATTCAAATAGGGTTGAAAGTGGTCTTTACCTGATTGGATAATATAAATCTTGAGATGATAGTAGAAAAACGATGGGGGAGGAGAAATAAATCCTTCAGATATCCCATAAATCATGTAAAAGAGCCTTCAGCTCCTATGTATCAGGGTTAAATTTATACATTTTAGCACACTTTAATATAATGTGTGGACAGAGATGAATATTGCATTGAGAGTTGATTTACATGAGTTTTAGAAGTTTCTATAAAACTAATTTTGTGTTTCCTTATAATTTAGTATCACACACCTATTTGGAATGAGTATTTAATGGGAAGCTTTAATTAATATTTAAATTATAAATGTAAACAAAATATGGAGACTTTCAAACAGTCACCATCTTCTGAATAAAATTTTGCCAGTTCTTTTGGGTTTAATATATTTTTCTAAAAATAAATCAAGAATTAATGTCAAGGTATTTCTGAAAGCAATACATCTATATGTCAAGGACAGTATGACATTCATTAATCCATAATCAAAGTAAAAATACAAAAGAGAACACACTATTTCTCATTTGGCATTAATTAGATTAATCAAGTACTTAGAAAGTAGTGGGGAAAAAATACTTAAACTGAAGCTAAACATCTGTTTGTCCAAGTTATGGATGAGGTTGGGTCAGACATACTGAAAGGCTTCAGGATTCTATGATTCTAAAGTATCAAAAGGATAATGATAAGGATCAAGGAGTACTGAGTCTCCAGAAAGAAAAGTTTAATAAAAACTCACTGTAAACAATCTTAAATATACAATTCCACACATGAACTATATCATGATGAAGTAGCTACTGTTCTTGCCTGCCATAATTGCTGGGCCTTACCCTGTCACACCAAAGGCTGCTTAATATGAACACCTGTGATTCTCTACCTAAAGTCTTTATCTAGCTGTGGAGTACACTTGCCCTGGGTGGAGGGCAAGCCGTAAGTACTTGAGAGTTAGGGCCCGTGAAAGCAGCTTTCAGCCAATGATGAAAGGGAGCTGGTGGATACATACCCTAGGATCCTCACACCTCGGCTGGGGGAACTTCGAGCTGTACTCTGTCTCCCAGGGTTCTCCAGTATGACAGCTCCAGTAAGTCACAGTGGTATATATCTTGATCATACTACACTATGGACTAGCTTACCCTTTTTCCCTGTCTCAATTCCCTGCTTCCTACTGCTATTCCAATGATCACCTCTCAAATTACTTGTGTAAGACGACCCTTTTGGGATGGCTTCTGGAGAAACCCAAATTCTGGGCACAAATTAACTCTAAAATGAATCAAATAACTTTATGTGTGATTAGTTAAGTGAGACTAATGTTGGGGAAATGTAGCAGCGTTTCTCAGCCTTGTCGCTTCTGACACGCTGACATGGACAGTTCTTTGTCGTGGACAAAGTGTACTGGACATTGTATGATTTTTAGCAGCATCCTAGCCTCTACTCACTAGATTCTCCATCCTGCTGTGACAACCAAAAATCTCTCTAGTCATTGAAAAATGGTGGTGGTGGGGGTCATCTCCCATTATCCCCTTTCAAGAACCACTAGATTATAGAAAAAAAAACTTCATTTAACAAGTTCAATAAAATTCACTCATTAAACTATCACATACAGAATATTATGTAACAGGCATTGTGTTAGTATTTACTAACACATGTGTTTAAAAAACACATGTAAGTTCCTGATTTCAGAGTTTATATTCTAGTCAGAGGAAAAGAATTAAAACCACCTATTACCTCACAGTGAGAAATTTTCCAAAATTCAGAGGCATTTTCCAACGGAGGCTATAGAATGAATAATTTCTTCCAAAATTATATGTATGTGTGTGTGTGTATGTGTGTGTGTAGATATATATTATATATCTATACATATATATTCATGGTGTGAGTGTATGTCTGCAAATTGTGTATGATTTTAATTCTGATGAGGCAAAAGACTGTTAATTTTCACAGTGTAAGTTCTGCATGGTGGGAGTGAAGGATGAGATATCTGCCCTTGGTTTTTGTTTCATGCCTTCTGTGCTGAAATACTGTGAGAGATTGAGCACATTTCGCTTTCTTTCACTATTGCAATTTTGTTCTTTTTCTTTCTTCCTTTCAGGAATATGGCGCATAACTTCTACCTACATTCTCCCCCAAGTTTTTTTTTGTTTTTGTTGTGGTTGTTGTTAAATAACATGCACGTTTCTGTTGAACAAGTTCAAATGATCATAACTGCAAAAATTCAAGAAGCACTGGCAGGTAAATTTTCTTACTTTTTAGTCCACTTTTCTCAGAATTGCTATAATATTTTCTCTCCTAGTCTCATGTAACTCCTTTTTTATGAGTCATATAAAGTTGTCATCACCATGACCTAGTATGACAGTTGTATGAGGCACACTGGGTTTCCCCAATATCTCTTTGTGCTTATCAGTCCTGCAGGTGTGGAAGGCCTTATCCTGGGATCACTTGAGTCTCTGTACCTGAGGGCTTCCTCTTCCCCTGTTGACCTGTGGATGGGACCTATGAAAAGTGACAACTGCAGCACATTAATGCCTCCATAGCAGCTCTAGGCCAATGACGGATTAAAGCTGGAAAATAACTATCCAAGCTTCTGACGTGTTTCCCACACTCTTTTCCAGAATTTTCCAGGGGTAGTGAGCCACTGTGTACCCTATTTCCCTTCCCTTCCCTTTCCTTTCTTTTACCGTCTCAATCCCTCACACCCCTACGATACTCTCTAGTGTCCATTCATCCTATGATACACTTTTGGATGGGTTGAAAGAAAGATCACCACTTTTTGGAGTTTATAATCTAATGTGAATGGTGGAAATCATTACTAATGTGCACATGATTATTAATGTATAAAATATCACTATTCTCTTAGACACTACATAGGATCTTCTGTTAAAGGGAGAGATGCAGGCTAGGGATATGAAATTACGGTATCGGCATACTTGCTCCATATTGATTGATTTTTTTTTTCTTCTTGCAGGGGTAGGAGAAGGTAATGCTATAACAGTATTAAATAATATCCTTTGGTATTTTACCTTTTAATGGCTTGATTATTTTTTAATGCCATACTGCTGTCTTGAAAGTCAGAGTTCTGATAATCAGTTCTCAGGGAAGCATGTAAGAAAAAAATGTAATTTGTTCAGCAGAGGCATAATCCTTACTCACACTCTGATCAGAAGAAAGCCACATCAGTACAGAATATCATCACACCGATCATTTCGATGACACACAGAAGCACCTGGTATATTTGGAGTGACTGCTTCTTTGTATGAACTCACAGCTGACATGAAGGTTAAAACACTGGTTGGTATACCAACAAGTAGAAAACATAATTTGGGCAGTTACAGCAGAGAACAACTGTGTACGTTTGAAGTAAAAGACTCATCAAAGTCCAGGCCTACTATTTAAAATTTCACAGTTGAATGTTTTCATTTTGTCCAGGTTTTCAAAACCCATATTGTATGTGATTTGCACGGTGCTATTTTGCTGTTTTCAAATCTATGCAAATACAGTGGTGGGTGTAATAAATTCTTAATACATAATTTTAAACCATTTTGTGCTCCTTTTAGCTAATGTGTTAAAAGATAAAATGTGCATATAAATGTGTTAGTGAGAAAGGTGCTGTTAAGTAAAGAAACATTCACTAAAGGAATAATGTTGCACTTGGGAGATAATAATTTCCAATATGCTTTCTTTCACTGAAAATAAATATTACATGACAGTACCGAATTGATGACAGTACCAAATATGCTGTTTTGAACTAATAAGTACTTTCTTTACATAAAGAAACGTGGTTTTAGAGCTGTAGTTTTTGTTCTGTTTTGTTTTCTTTCTTACTTTGTTTCTTTCTTGCCAAGGTACTTCTCAGAAGGATGTTAAGTGTATGAACTAAAACACAAGGGATTATAAAAGATACAAACGAAACAAAGTATTCTGAAATACAATTATCCAAATATTATTAGAACATATTTGTGACAGAGCAATGTATGCTCTTGAATTCCAGTAAGATAACACAATCTAGCAGTGGGTTTACAACAACTATAATTTCAAGGTAAAGATGAGCAATACTTCAAGACATCTGCAGAAAGGGTAATAGGACTACAAAATGTGTACCTTCTAGTAGCGATGGAGTATAGGTTCTAATACTGCTGTGGTTTGTTGCCTACATTCATAATTAAAGAACATGCTGGAAATAAAGATCCAATTTGTATATATTACTAATCAAATTCACAAACCTCCTAGGTTCTGTTTGAAAGTAATAATATGACCTTGGTTGACAGTGTTATGACAGTGTTAAAGAAACCTGACAGCAGTATATGACAGTGTTAAAGAACCCTGAGGAGGGGTGCCTGGGTGGCTCAGTCGGTTGAACGTCCGACTTCCGGTCAGGTCATGATCTCATGGTTCATGGGTTTGAGCCCATCATCGGGCTCTGTGCTGACAGCTCGGAGCCTGCAGCCTGATTCGGATTCTGTGTCTCCCTCTCTCTCTGCCCCTTCCCTGCTTGCACTCTGTCTCTCTCTCTCTCTCTCTCTCTCTCAAAAACAAACATTAAAAAAAAAGAACCCTGAAGATCTCTCTCAAAAACAAACATTAAAAAAAAAGAACCCTGAAGATCTGCTAACCCAAACTTGTTTTCACAAAGAAATGACTGGAAGAATCCACAAAATCAGTTTTCATTTTTTACATTAGTAATAATTCAAATGGAAATGCAAATCAATAAAAATTAATAAAACAGTCTAACAGCACAGGAGTTGTAAAGAATATGGTAAGCTGGAGCACAAAGGCTCTTTCTGAAAGAAATTGTATATGCATGCCAAAAAAAAAGTCTTAAAGTCCAAGTTGGGGCCACCAATTTGTGACCTCTGATAAAATGTGTAAAACCAAAAGACAGTTTTAAATATTTTATATTTTTGAAAGCTAGTAGCAAGTGTTATCTTCTGTCTTTATCACCCACCCATATCACTCTAGGTAAGCAGAAAATATTATCGCTGTTTCACAGGAGGAAAATAGATGAAGAACAATCTCTGTCACATATCCAGTTAGAAAACCTAGACATAATAGCCAGTATTCGACTTTCCTCTAGAGAATAAATAATTCCCGAGACCCTGTATTGGTAAGACATTTTTAGAAAAGAGAAGAGAAAAGAAAAGAAGAGAAGGGAAGAGATCAAATTTTGTGTAGAGTAGGAGCAAACAGTAAAACTTAACTTGCAAATGAATGCATAAGATAATAAGTCCCTGTGTGCTGAGTTGTCTACTCTGTGCATTGTGCTCAATTCCTGACTGGTATATATTCCTAGCCTTCATAACGATTCTGCAGAGTAGGCCTTGGCATCAATATGAGACACCCAGACTTGTATGAGACAAGAAAAGGAGTTCAATTATGGAAATCCCGAAGTGCTCACTGTCACCGTACAGGCAAAACATCATCATAACTGTTCTCTCTCACTCTTACTTCCATATGGGCCTAAGCTAAATCTTCTAAAACCAATGCTAAGACAGAAATAATAATTTAATCAGAATATTACTACCTCAGTTTTGGTAATTAAACATGCCACAAAACATTTTGGCCTCTGTATCTGTTGACTTTAACAATGTCAACTTGTACAGTACAGGTTAATTTTACCCAACGGATTTTTAAAATTGAAATTATGAAATCCATACTTTATGGAAGAGAGAAGCAAAAATATGGCAAAACTCAATTTCATACAAAATGTTTTATCATTATTTAGTCGATTGGAAATAAAATTAAAATTGATTTATCTAAGCATCAATATCAAGTAAGTATTAAAATATTTAATTCTCTTAATGCACTATTGGGAAACTTGATGCTATTTTCACTCTTTTACGGAAACAAATGTATATTGATAACATAGTTAATATATCATGTTGAATTGTCTTCACATTACATAGCTTTTCATTTTTTTTCAAATTTCAAATAGTTAAAATTAATGCTTTATTACATTCTATTGTCATTTAAATTCAAATTTTAATGATATATATTTTATTTGTGTTTGAAACTTCATAAATGAAAGTAGAAAACAAAATAAATTAATATTTACAAAGAAAACCCTGGGAAGTGTTAAATTTAAATGTTTATGTCACTGCAGATAAAAGTCATTTTTCTTTTATCTATACATCTTCTAATTTTCCACAAAAGCTTGTATTACTATCATAATAAAAATTAAGCTTGTGTTAAAAAAATATGTTAGAATTTCTTGCACACTTTCTTATTGTGCCCACAGAAAAATAATAATTTTTTTATTTTCCATAAATGGAAAAAAGTTGTGCAGGACAATGGACCAGGGTGAAAGTAACTGAGATTTCACACAACGTGGTAGAGAAAGGCCTCTGTGACAAGGTGACATCTGAGAAGCAACGGAACAAGAAATAGAGCCGTACAGGAAGCAGAGTGTTGGAAGAGGCACCTGGGTGAGAGAACAGAAGTTGTCAGAGAGGATGCATGCTTTCAAATAATATTTATCAGCACGTGTTATGTATGTATGTTATGTTTTTCACTGTTGTGAAAGTACCAAACAACCAAAAGGCATGATTCCTACCCTCCAGGAATTTTAACTTGAGTCAGGTGAGAAGTGTGAGAAACAGAAAAGAACTACAAAACAATTCAAAGTAATTTCTCTTATTTAAAAAACAGTCCATATCAATTAAAACGCATCATCTATTCCACTTAATTTAGGGTATTAAAGACAGATTTTATATTTAGATGATACTAAAGCTTGCAATATATTCTCCTATAATTAAAAGCCATTGGCTGTTTGCATTTAAGTCTTTTTTAATGAGTCAGGATTAAGAGTCTATGCTTTGTCCATAGTTTTAATTTTTAAAACTACATTATATTTCCTTCCATGGTAATACAAAAATAGATCCTCTAACCGTAAATTACTTTGGACAAATCTTTCAGCAAACTCTAAAACATCAAAGCAACAAAGATGCAGGAGATTTAACATTTACAAAATGTTCTTTGGATCTTTTCAGATACTGCCATTATCTCTAAATTTTTAAATGTATTCTTTTAATAAATATTTTGCTGTTTTGCATTATGATGCCATGGCACTCCAGTTAACTCGATACCTAGTCCTTTGTGTACGAACAGTTTCAATCATGTGCCAAATTTATTTCTGCTGCAAGTAAAGATCTATCCTTTTATGGACACATCTGTTAGATGGAACGTTTAGTTGATCAAAATGTATCCTGGAGAGCGGAATAGTATAATATTAAAGGGGCATGATGTCAAGCCAGTCCAGAAAAAGACCACATAAATATAAGACTAAAAAAGAACTTTGACTTGGGAGAAAGAAGAGAATAATTATTGGATTACTAAACATTTGTAAACCGATGGAATCAAAAGGTTAATAAACACCTTGTGGGAAATAAGTAGGTTCAATCCAGATCCCTTTCAAGTGGCTAACTGATACACTCAGGTGTCCCTCCAACAGGAAATAATTGAAAGTGTATTGACAACTATGGGATAAGCCTTTTGAATAAGATGTGTACAGTGAAAATCTATTAAGTTTCACATATTCATTCAACAAATACCTCAGGCATGAGGCTAGGAAAGACAATTATAAGTAGATTAGACATTATCTCTACCCTCAAAAGGCCTATAATTTAGTAAGGTTATAATCAAGGAAGAACATTATTATAAGAATGCTCACTTTAGCAGCACATACACTAAAACTGGAATGATAGAGAGAAGATTACTATGGTCCCTGAGCAGGGACAACAGGCAAATTTGTGAACTGTTCACTATTTTAAAAAACTTGGCTCTAAAAAAGTGTTATAGAAATTAATATGAAAAGGGCTTTGACATATATATATACATATATATATATATATATACACATACATATATATATATATATACACACACACATATATATATATATATATATATATATATATATATATACACACATACACATAACATGATGTAGGATGCATTTTATGCACTTCACAAGAAATCTGCTTTAATATAAATACACAGGTTAAAGGTCAAAGAATAGAAATAAATTTACCATCCAAACACTAATTAGAAAGGAAAATGTGAGGATGGCTATAATAAATAAGACTGGAAATAATACTTGTTGCTAAGGATGTGGAGAAACTGGAACCTTCATAGATTGTTGGAATGGAAAATGAGGCAGCTACTTTGGAAAACAGTGTAGCAATTTCTCATAAAGTTAAATACAGAGTCACCACATGACCCAGCCATTCCGTTCCTAAGTATATGCCAAACAGAAATGGAAACATTTGTACATGAAATGCACAAGTATATTAGTCATGAAGACCAAAAAGTGGAAACAGCCCAAAAGTCCACCAATAGATAAATGGATAAATCAATGTGGCATATCCAAATGGGGTAGGCAGAATAAAGGCCTCCAAATATGACCATGTCCTAATCCCTGGAACCTGTGAGTATGTTTCCTTACCTGGCAAAAGGGGCTTTCCAAAGATGTGCAAGTTAAGGGCTTTGAGACGGGAGGTTACCCTGAAAGATCAAGGTGTCCAGTGTAATCACAAAGCTCCTTAAAACTTGAGGAAGGAGACAGAAGAGTCAGTCACAGTATTCCATGTGAGAACTCCACCTGCTTTTGTTGGCTTTGAAAATGGAGAGAGAGAGAGGGCCATAAAGCAAGGACCAGGGGACATCTCTAAAAGATGGAACAAACAACGAAATGAATTCTCCTCAGCTTCCATACAGGAATGCAGCTTAGCCATCATCTTGATTTTAACAAAGTGAGGCTCGTACTGAATTTCTAATCTGTAGAACTGATAGACAATACATTTATGTTGATTCAGGCCACTAAGTCGGTTACATCAGCAATAGGAAATAAATATGTTATTCACTGGAATATCACCAAACTATGAAAATAAATAGGCATTGGTACCTGTTACACCATGGATGAAGATTGAAAACACTATGCTAAGTGAAACAAGCCAGTCACAAAGACCACATATTGTATGATTCTACTTACATGAAATGTCCAGAGTAAGCAAATTTATAGAAACAGAAAGTAGACTAGCGGTTGCTTGAAGTGAGTGTGGGGGTCTATCAGGGACAGGGGTCACTGCTAATAAATAAATACAGGGATTCTTTGGGTAAACAGAGCCTTCTCCAATTAGATTATGGTATTGGCTTCACAACCCTATGTGTGAATGAATATACTAAAAAAAGCACTTTAAATGGATGAGCTGTATGATGTCTGAATTACATCTAATACTGTTTTCAACACAGAAAACAAAATGAACATTGGAGTGACTCTATTTAATATTAAACAAAGTTGACTTCAGAACAAAAACATTACCAGAGGCAAAGAGGAACATTTTATAACAATAAATGGGGCAGGTTACCAAAAAAACACAGCCATCCCAACTGCTGCATCAACAGAGTTTCAAATTACATGAAGCAAAAACTGATTGAAAAATAAAAGTAGTCAAATCCAGAATTGTAGCTGAAGATTTCAAGTCTCCTGTCTACCTGCTAGGTCTGTTTGCTGAAAAGACCTGAAAGCAGTGAAACTCTAGTAGAAAAAAAAAAAAAAAAGCAAAAACAAAACCGAAAACAAACAAAAACAAAAAACACACACACCTAGCACTGAGATCTTGATTTCAAAATACCATCTCCAATAAAGGGAACCAGGGCTCCTTGAAAAAAATGGCTGATTCTGGAGCTGGGATATGAAAAGTAAAAGACAAACGTAGAGTGCCAGACTGCAAGAAAGCATTCAAAGATTCATGGGGACATATCAAAATGACACTGGAGTCAGCTTGAAAAGACTACCACTGGCCTAGTGTGAGATGGTAGAGGCAAATAAATCATTATAGTAATGAGTTACAACCCACATAACAAAATAGGAATCCATGAGTCCATACTAATAAAAATAAATGTGAGAAAGTATCTCTTTATGAAATACTTATTAATTATAAACAGTATCTCGTGAGAAAACTAAATGAATAGATAAGAAAGAAAAACCTTCCTTAGGACAGAATTACACTAATAAAGAGAGACAAAATAAATTAGAAAATCACTATTTGGCAACCACCATAGTAAGCGTTTTTCAGGCAAGGACCACAAATAGAGGTTAAAACTAGCAGGCAAGAGTCTAAAAGTATCTCTTTATGAAACACTTATTAATTATAAACAGTGAATTAATAACTTTATAGTAAAGAAAAATGGTAGTTGCCACCTTAGCCAAGTGACGTCAAAGTTAATAAATATCACCAGTAAGTGGCCCAACTTGACAACGTCTGCCTACTGGCAGGATGTGCTGAGGACACATCTGTGGTATTTCTGCCAACAATGCATGGCCTGAATCAAATCCTGAGGAAACATCAAACTGTGGGATTTTCAGAAAAATACTCAGCCTGTACTTTTCAAAAACATGATTGATGCAAACGACAAAGGAACGAGAAAATGTTGCAGAAAAGGCACATGAGAAAGACAGGAAAACTAAATGCAATGTGTGATCCTGGATTGGATCCTTGACCAGCGATAAATAAATAAATAAAAGCATGCTTTGACATTAAGGGCATTAATGAGACAATAAAATTTGAATAAGGACTACAGACTGAAATATTGTGTTAATATTGTCCTAGTATTAATTTCTAGATTTTCATAACTATCTGTGATTATGTAAGAAAATGTGTCTGTTTTGGGAGCACTGGGGTGACTCAGGCGGTTAAGTGTCTGACTCTTGATTTCAGCTCAAGTCATGATTTCACGGTCATGAAATCTAGGCTAGCGACAGGCTCCATATTGGGCATGGAGCCTGCTTAAGATTCTCTCTCCCTCTCCCTTTGCCCCTCCCCCTCACCCATGTGCATGCTCTCTCTCTCCAAATGAATGTTACTATTTTTAAGAAAGCCATGCTGGGGGCACCTGGATGGCTCAGTCGGTTAAGCCCCTGACTTCGGCTCGGGTCATGATCTCGAGGTCTGTGGGTTCAAGCCCTGTGTCGGGCTCTGTGCTGACAGCTCAGAGCCCGGAGCCTGCTTTGGATTCTGTGTCTCCCTCTCTCTCTCTCTGCCCCTCCCCCACTCACGCTTGCTCTCTTTCTCTCAAAAATAAACATCAAAAAAAAAAAAAAAAGAAAGAAAAACATGCTAAAGTATATACAGATTATAAAAGCTGTGGACAGGGAGCTGAAGAAGTGTATGAGAGGGACAACTAAACAAGCTTGGGACATGATGGAGAGATTCCCACAGGAACAGCTAACTTAACGGCATTTTACTTGTCTATCACTATTGTAACAAATTACCACAAACTTGATGGCTCCAAACAACCTAAATTTATTATCTTAAGTTTTGGAGATCAGAAGTCCAAAATGGGACTAAAATCAAGATGATATAAGGGCTGTGTTCCTTCTGGGGGCTTAGGGCAGAGTCCATATCCTTGCGTTTCTAATCCCTAGGGATCAGTCACTTTCATTGGCACTTGGCTCCAGACTTCCATCTTCAAAGTCAGCAATGGCTGGTTGACTCTTTCTCAAGTTGAATCACACTGACACTAACTCATCTTCTGTCTCCCGCTTTCAATTTTAAGGATGCTGGTGATTACTTTGAGCCCATCTTGAGGTCAGATGGTTACAATCTGAGTTCCATTTAGAATCTCAATTTCCCATTTGCCATATAACAATCGAGTTATAGGTTCCAGGGATTAAGGTGTGGAAATCTTTTGTTGGCCATTACTCTGCCCATCACAAAAAGCTTAGTTTTCCTTCAGTAGCAGGTATGATACTGTTACTTATTACAAAAAAAAAATGAGTAATATTGGCTTAGCAGTTAAGGAATGTATATGGTTTATGTAACTGTAAGTGCAAAAGAAGGAGCTGGACTTACGATAGGCTTGATAATTTCAAATGACTGGTTTCTGCCAATCTCTTTACTCTGCTGTTTTCAGCACTGATGTCACCCCTCTCATGATCCCAACATGGTAGTTAATAGATCTCATAGATACAAAATCATTCCTTCATATCAGTAGTAGAGAGGGTGTTTTTGTCCCAGAAACTTGAGCACACATCCAAAGGTTCACTTTGGTCAGATCAGATTAGAATTACATACCTTTCACTGCACCAATTCTGTGGCCAGAGGAATGGGAAATGGTAATTGGCTTAGGCTTGGTCCCAGGTCCCAGAGGTAGAATCCGTTTCCCCAGAACAAACAGGATCCCAAATGGAAAATTCTTGAGAAGAGAATAAGGAGGAAAGGACTGAGTGACAGATGTGATAAAATGTCTTTCTCTGTTTGACTTACTTCATTTAGCATAATATTCTCCAGGTTCATCCATGTTGTCACAAATGGCAAAATTTCATTAGTTTTTATGGCTGAGCAATATTCCATTGTATGGATATAACATCTCTTCACTATCTGTTTATCCATCAATGGACAATTATGTTGTTTTCAGCTTTTGGCTACTGTGAATCTATTTACTTTGAAGAATCCTCAAGTAATTGATCCATCCATACTGTTCAGGTTTTACAGTTGATTTTGGTGACAGAGATAGGAGGGCGTATTCTCACTCCATATTATCAACAACCAGAAACCGATGAGAAGTTTCATTTTAAAATCCAAGAAAGTGACTCGTTAGGAACATAATAGAAATTGTACTTTGGTGTTTGACTTGAAAGGTGGCATCCAGTCAAATGTGTCTCCCACTTGTACCACCAGCTAGAGCCTCTTTATCTAAATTAAAATATTTCCACCTATAGACATTCTGTTTGAAGATGCAGACAATCTTGGAAAGAGTAATACAAAAATTTTAATACAATTTTAGTCATTGATATCTTAAAATGACTTAGTTTATGGGTTCTTTCTTCTTTACAATTAGTTAAAAAGTAAGGCACTGAGAGGCTTATGAATAAATAGCAACTCAAGATACAAAAACTCCTGTCCTCTCCCTCTACTTACTACCTCCCATTATCCTTGAATAACATTGATTAACTTTATTTTATTTGAGATACTTACATATTACCACAAGAATCTTTGTGAAAAGGATATTTCTATCAATGGGAGTACCTTAATTCCAATCACCATGTTAGGGAACCCAGAGCAACTTTTAGATTCCTTTTAGGATTTATTTAAATTAGGCACAAAAAATAATTGTAAGCCAGAAATTTTCCACAAATGTTCCCTGATCATTCTGAATTGGAGATTACATTCATAGGACTGTGGAATTGACCATCCCAGTAAATGCAGTCTAGTTACTAGGGAGTAGTCAATCCAATTACCTTAGACTTAAGTAGTTTAAATTAAGCCTCTCCTGATGTGGGGAAGGTTTCAATTGCTAATAGGATAATTGCACCTGATTTCAAAGTACAGACTGTAGTTTTCTTTTTTTAAGAACTCATTTTTGGAAATAGAGCAGTTCCCTCAGTGGAAGGATGATTAAAAAAACAAAAACAAACAAAAAGAAAAACACCACCACCACAACTGACTTTTCCCTCAGCCTCAAATTTACTGCCACATCTCATACTGAAATAATAATAAGCAGACCTGTCTTTTTCCTTCTTTAACTTTTGTGTGTTCCCATACTGTCTTACTGTATTATGATTATATTAGCAATTAGAAAAGGAGGAATTAGTGCCACTTCTACACATTACCATCAACCTATTAATTTACATTGGAAATTCCCTCTACGCTTTGACATTCTGTGCTATTCTGTGTTGAGTCATCTGAGATTTGAGAGAGAACTCTAATTATCAAATTAATTCTGAAAGAAGGAAGCTTTTGCCCTTCCCATTTCTTCAGGTGAGACCTACTAACAGGTGTTCTTTTATGTTACACACATACCTCCGTTTTCCACTTTGGGGTGTGGAGGGACACATGACTTATCTGCTTTGTATGATGCAAATGGAAGTGAGCATTTGGAAAAATGGTCTCACGGATTGCTTTGTACTTACTTTCTTAACCTTTTAAATTTTAATAGAAAGTAACCTTTTCCTCAATTTATGTTTAATTAAATCTCTCCCACTCTTCAAAGAAAACCATTTTTTTGTTTCCATAAGGTAAACTTGAGGTTGCTATTGAACACTTCTCCTCCGTCAATAGCTCTTTAATATTCTTGTCTCATTCAGCAAATATGACAGATAAAGTTGCATTTATTGCGAGAATGCTTATTAATTCTGTGTTTATAGTGAAAATGACTATGTCTCAAAAAACAGCATTTTAGGGGCACCAGGATGGCTCAGCTGGTTAAGCGTCCCACTCGATTTCGACTCAGGTCATGACCTCAGCCTTCATGGGATCAAGCCCTGTGTCAGCTCTGCACTAACAGCATGGAGCCTGCTTGGGAATTTCTCTCTCTCTCTCTCTCTGGCCCTCCCCAGTTTATGCACTCGTGCACATACTTTCTCTCTCTCTCTCTCTCAAAATAATAAAACAAAATATATAATACTATAAATTTAATTTATTTTCAGGTTAAAAGTTTATATTTATTTAGATTTCATGTGAATATATACACTAGACTGTAGTTTAAGAGAGATAAAAGTAGTTTCACAGCAGTAACTTTTAAAAATGTGATACATTCATTTTCAACAGCATCTGCAATTTGGGTAAAAGACTGCAATGCAGGAAACCAAAGTTATTTGCTATGCTGGTTGAAACACTCCAGCTCTTTAAGGAATCACAATCTGCCTTTTATTTCAGATGTGTATCATTACAAAACTTGCACAACACACCTGCTTCTGCTCAGAAAATATTTCGATGATCTACAATTTTATTGGTGCTAAAATGTTAGAATATTTTTACTGCAATAAATACAATTATCTAATGGTATTCCTTCTAAAGAACAAAGCAGGTATCTAAATGTTCTTATGATTTGGGGCTAACAATACAAACCGAGCTACCATATCACATTTGTGATAACTATTCTTTAGTCCTCAGTAATTATTTCATGCCCTATGCCAAACTCTATGCTTTCATACTAACTTCTAATTAAAAATAATTAAGAAAATTTTAGGTATCTTTTGCTCTGCAATGGAAACAAATCTACCACATCAATTAGGTCATATGAAATGACTGATTCATTCAACAAATATTAACTGAGCTCCTACTGTGTCTCAAACTCTGTCCTAGGTGATTAAAATGTACCCATGAACAGTTCAAACAAATATCACTGTCCTTTTGAGGGTTATACTTTAACATGGGAATTAAATCCATGAGAAATATAATCAATAAGCAAATTACCTAGGGTAAAAGATGATGAGTACTATATATAAAAGAAAAAAGAAAGCAAAATGAGAGGACCAGGAGTTTGCAGTGGGGTGGGAGCAAATGTTTTGGGATAAAATAGATGGTCAGGATGGATGATTCAGGACAGACTTGAGGATGGTGACGAAGTTAGCCTTGTAGATTCTGGGGAAGGGCATTCCAGTCACAGAGATGGTTGAGAAAAAGCTAAGGAATAGCAGAGGAGGAAAAGAGACAGCATATTATTTAAGGACAAGCAAGGGAGAGAAACTGCAGATGCTTTGGGGAGTTCAAATGAGGAGGAGGGGGCTTGAATGCTGTGCATAAGTTGCAAACTCCCCTCATTTCAAGAGTCTTAGGACTACATGACTTTCAAAACCTCAGCTTTTAAAAAGTTCTCCATCGATCTTTGGTAATCAAATATTATAACTGATTACTTAGATCATGCTACATTATTGTTTAGCTTATTTAACAAAATAAAATTGGGTAAGACTTCATCATTAAAAATAATGAATCAAATACGTTCTGTCCCAGGGCGCCTGGGTGGCTCAGTTGGTTAAATGACTGACTTTGGCTCAGGTCATGATCTCACAGTCTGTGGGTTCGAGCCCCACGTCAGGCTCTGTGCTGACAGCTCAGAGTCTGAAGCCTGCTTCAGATTCTGTGTCTCCTCTCTCTCTCCCCTCTCCTACTTGTGCTCTGTCTCTGTCTCTGTCTGTCTCTCTCTCTCTCAAAAATAAATAAACATTAAAAAAATAAGAAAAGATACGTTCTGTCCCTATTTTTGTGTGGGTGTGGGGGTAGGGGGGAAGACCTCTGTCTGCAACAATCCTCCCATTTTGATTCCAACACCTTATTCTGACAGGTTGCTGCCCTGGATGAGAAGGCTCTGAAGGTAAGTCAATGTCTTTTGAGTTTTATAATTGAGAAGATGTTACCAAAAGTTGGATCCTAACATTAGCAATCATCATAGAAACAAACAGTACATCAGATGCCTTCCTCTCATTTCCACTGAAAAGAAAGGAAGGAAATCAGGAAAGAAGGAAGGTAGAGGGAAGAGTGTGGTGAGAATCCTATACGATAGTTGAACAAACCGGATATAAAACACAATATGGTCTAAAATTTTGACAAGTTTTGCGCACCATCTCAACACGGAAATCAGATCTACTGGGGAAAAAAAACATGAAATAAGCAACTGTAAAAACACATTTGCATCTCCCACAGTACAATTAAATGGTCACAGTGTACTGGAAACTATGCAGACATTAAGATGAAATGCCTCTGGCAATATTCAGGCAACAGAGGGAAGTTTAATTGGTGATACATTTAAAAAGCATAACACACCGAGCCTACCTGGTTCAAAGTAAAACCTTTTGTTTTCCAGTGCAGAAATGACCCAATCAGCTATTTGTTTCTTACCATAAATGTCAATATACTTCATAAAAAGCCAAGCTTACCCAGGTTAGTATAATTTGGGAGTTTAATAATTGTTAGTTCTCTTCATCAGGCCTAGGAAGAAATCTACTGACTGGATTTTAAAAATTTTATAAACCTCCAGATTGCAACCAGGGGTTCTATTATTTGAAAAGCATCAACATGGGGTGCCTGGGTGGCTCAGTCAGTTAAACAGCTGACTTCGGCTCGGGTCATGATCTCACGGTCTGTGAGTTCGAGCCCCGCGTCGGGCTCTGTGCTGACAGCTCAGAGCCTGGAGCCTGTTTCAGATTCTGTGTCTCCCTCTCTCTCTGCCCCTCCCTTGTTCATGCTCTGTCTCAAAAATAAATAAAATAAAATGTTAAAAAAAAGTGTCAACAAACTTGAATATACTTTGAATAATCTCAAGTTTGAAGTCCAACAGTGGGAACCTTTATTAAATTCCCTCATTAGTAATTTAGAAATAGGCATCAAGTTAAAATCAACTATTCTTGTTGAGTGTAACAAAACCACAAAACTAATCTGATGATAACAGTTGAGGTTCTCTCTTATAAAAATAAGGTATTTTATTGTATCTATATCATCTGTTTATGCATTTTTAAACCAAAGAGAAAATTGTTTAAATATTAACTAAGCTTCAACTTTGCTTTGGTCTCCAACATAATATTTAATTCTCAAGCAGTTAACTCCAAACCATGACAAGCTCGAAAAATTAGTAATTCTTATTACATATTATGACAATTTTAAAACATTGCAATAAATATTATCCTTCCAAGACACAGTAATTACAGGTTGACCAGACTGATTGCTAAGAATGTGATTCTCACCTCTACGACAGCAATGGGAAGTGTGTGCATAAATTAATATGGTTGTTTTACCGACTATTCTCAGTTTAATAATGGGGATAATTCTCTTCCTTTGAGCATCTACAATAAAGCACTGAACTTCTTTTATAGTAAACCCTGTGGTCCATAAAACCTTGTTATGAAAAGATGGTGTCAAATCCAGAAAAACACAATCAATAGAGTTTGCCTCTCTACATTGGCAATTATCTAGAGTTGGCATTTCTGTAATTTCCCTACACTCTTGGTCTCAACCAAATGAAATATGTTTTTCTTTAGAAGTTCAGTATAAATCATAAATAGAATCCACTAACAAGGAAAAGTATTCCAAGTAACTGACAACTATTATCTTCCCAGAGTAGAAATGAAGAAATGTTTGCCAAAACAGCTGATGTCACTTCCCCCTCCCTTTTTTTTTAAATCATAGAACCATGGTGTTTATAGTATTCTCTATTCCGTGATACTGATGTACCTCTGCAAATTTCACTATGAATCACATGCATTTAATAGGGATAGTGAAAAAATACAAAAGATATTTGTAGTCTTGAAATATCTGCAGAAAAGAGATATCTAGTCACATTCAGCACAGAAGTTAATACTTTCTCTTATCACCTTCTTTTCAACACAGATGTTTGCATATAGAAGAATGTGCGTGTGTGTGTGTGTGTGAGTGTGTGTTGACAAAACAAATGTTTTGTGGAGCTTGGAATATAAGGGAGATGAAGAAAATGAAAAAGATAACCTAATGGTAAGAAAAGAAAAGAAGGAAGTGTGATGCAGGCAGATATTAAATCTCGAGTCTACTAAAAAGTACAGTACAGAAGACTCAACTTTTGGAAATAAAACAACTTCTGGAACATTAAGAAGCCTAACATTTAATAAATGACTACCTTAATGCCTGCAATACAATCAGACATCCATTCCCTTCTCTGGAGACAGATGCTGCTCCCAACATATCTAGTTTATTTTATCCTAAAATTCTCAGCTCATCCAGCACTTTACCATTCCTTTTATAGCTGTTCGTTCCAGATTCTTCACGGGTATCACTTTCAGCAAATCTAATGAGATATTTTTGGGCATCTAACAGAGGTAGTCAATATAATCTTCTTAATCTTTGCACTCTCCATTTGAAATTTATGGCTAAAGAACATTATCTCAATACTTCATCCTACCCGTAGTTCTCAAAGACTGGGGGAGTGAAGTCACAAACGCAATGCCTCAATGTTTCAGCTTTTCCCTCTGAGTGTATAAAAGCACCAGTGGGCAATGCGGTCCTCTTCTGACTCATGATATCTAATTCCTTAGCCACATGAGTAGCTTACACCAGATATTATTAATAAAGGACCAAGTTTATATACATTTCAGTTAAGGTGTATATATAAAGGTATGTAGGAATATTTGCATACTAATGGTAGGGGTTTACAGACCATGCAGAGTTTATCACTGAAGTCCCAAGTCATCCATGTCCTTCAGGTTATGAACTCTGCGAGAAATCCTTAGGAGCACTTACTGCCTACTTCCGGTCCCATCAATCACCACACAGACCAGAAGCAGAGGCAGCTGTGCTGAGAGTTGCTTTTCACTTGTGTCTACAAGGAGATGAATTATGACTCCAGCACCTCCAAGAAATGGGACAGTGTTTTTGTTCAATAAGGTTTACCTTCCAGAAGTCAGTGGATAATATTTTCTCAGTGTTTTTTGTGTATGAGAACTTACACTTGGCATTTTGGGGAGAGGTCAAAAATAAAAATAAAAATAGAAACTCAGAGGTTTATTTTTCTAGGAACAAGCTCAAAGTATAATTGAGCACCAAAAATTCCTGTACTTCACACAAGTGAATAGTGTCTTTATAGACTGATGTGTAATAGAAAAGATTTGCACCTTTTAAATTGGGTTTATCATTGGAAAAATGTTTTGCTAAGCAAATAATCACCATTGAATTAGGAATTCCAAGGGGGAACCAAATACACATGGTACTCACCTTAAACAGACTCTTATTTTAAAATGCTGTGGTTTGTAGGGTGCCTGGGTGGCTCAGTCAGTTAAGCGTCTGACTCTTGGTTTTAGCTCAGATCATGATATCACAGTTTGTTGAGTTCGAGCCCCGCGTCGGGCTCTATGCTAACAGCACAGAGGGCTTGGGATTCTCTCTCTCCCTCTCTCCCTGCCCCTCCCCTGCTTGCTTGTGCTCTCTCTCTAAATAAATAAAGTAAAACAAAAAAAATTTTAATACAAATAAAATGCTATATCTGCAAAGCATGTTCTTTTGCTAATATGTTTCCTATATATAAACCTTTTTCTTTTCTTGCTACATTTGGTTGAATTGTTCTCCTCAGCTAGTTATAAAACACTACAATGCTTATGACAAAGTTGACACTTATCTACTGACTGAAGAATTGATGGCATGAGGCATACTTTGTATCCAAAATTTAAAACTACCCACCATGGGCTGGCCCAAGCAGTCTTGAAAGTCAAAACCAGACTGGTGTGATAAGAAGAACACTGAATCTGGAGTTCAAAGATGAGGTCTGCGTCCTGCCTACCAGTGACTACAGCTGTATGACCACGGGCAACTAACTTAACCTATCTGGGACTATTTCTCATTTTAAATTGCCTATAATTATACCTGCCCTATATAATGCACAAAGATATTTTGGAGCTCAAATTAAAGGATGAGCTAGATCTCCTGTCCCAGATATGAGGGAAAGAAAGAGAAGAATAACAAGTATAAGAGAGCAGATAAGGTAAGTTAGAAATCTTTTCCAAATGACTACTTTTATGTTGGCTAGAGACTACCAATGGAGGAAATGAAGGCCAGAGAATATTAAAAGGGGTCATCAAGGAAACATCATTAAAAATTTGTATCCTCTTTAACAAACTAATTTTGTTTCGTATATCTCCATTTTCTGATCTGCTTGATTGAGGGGAAAATGTGCTGCCTCTAAGATGTTACAGTTCTAGAATATAATTCTGCCCATTTTAAATAGTGTAACTAATTTCACCATATGCATGAGAAAGAATTTTAGCATATGATATGTAATCAGTTCACATTCTTGTACATTTCCTCTCTAGGAGTTTTGATCACTTTCAACACTTACATGAGTTCTCACTCTCCCCACCCCGACCAAGGTGATGACAATAGAGATACTGTCACCACATTAACAGATGTTGTACAGTGTGGACATTACTGAGCTAAATTCTTTGTATAGTTTTTGTTATCAAGATTCAGTAGTAACCTTGACTTTGGTATTTTTATTATTGAAGACTTGTATATGAAAAATGAGGCTTGCCCTTAAGTATCAGAACCTAGATTTTAATTTGTATGTGAACCCATGTCTTTCTGACCACAAAGCCCACATTTATTACTAAAAGCTACACAGTTTCTCATTGTATAAGATAATAAGCATTACAAAATAAAGTCAGGGAAGATAAAATCCATGCTCCTTAGAAGTTTACTATCTTGATGAGGAAATCAGGTGAATACACAAATTATAAAACAAAACCAAAAAAAAAGGTTAAAAGGAAAGTAATATAAGCTATTTTCATCCAGCTTTATTGAGATATAATTGACATACATTGTGTAAGTTTAAGGTGTAAAACTGTGATGATTTGATACATTTATTTTACTGCACAATGTTTACAATAAGGTTAGCTAATACATCCTTTCCTTCCCGTAATTACCATTTTGTTGCTGTTATGGGGAAAGCACCAAAGCTCCACTCTCATCACAACTTTCAAGTATGCAATACCATAGTATTACCTACAGTCACCATGCTGTGCATTAGATCCCTGGAACACAATCATCTCAAAACACCAAGTTTATATCCTCAGACCAGCATCTCCTCATTCCCCTCACCCCCAGCCCCTGCAACCACCATTTTACTCACTGATTCTGTGAGTTCAATGTTTTTATATTCCACATAAAAGTAAGATCTTACAATATTTTCCTTTCTATGTTTTAATTAACTCATTTAGCCTCAAGGTACATCAATGTTGATGCAAATGTCAGGATTTCCTTTTTTATGGCTGAATAATATTATATATACAATGAATATATATATATACATTATATATAATATTCTATTACATATACTTATGTATTACATTATATGATACATATGTGTTGTAATATAATGTTATATAATAAATCATGTTATATTATAATTTTGTATTATGTATTTTATACATTTTCTATTTTGTAATATAAGTATATGTAAATACTTAATTTTATATCATATAAATACATCCATATAATTTATATTACATTTTATATATTATATACCATTTATATATTTTATATTAATTATAGATAGGTATATATTCATTATATGTTACATATATAGGCTACATTTTAAGAGCTAATATTTAATGATTAATGATTTTTTTTTGTTTGCTTTTAAGTGTATTTACTCATTTTGAGAGAGACAGAGAGTGAGCACGTGCACAAGTAGGGGAGGGGCAGAAAGAAGGAGAGACAGAATCCCAAGCAGGCTCCATGCTATCAATGCAGAACCCAATGTGGGGCTGGAACTCCATGAACTGAGAGATCACGACCTGAGCCAAGATCAAGAGTCTGAAACTTAACCCACTGCACCACCCAGGTGCCCCTAACGATTATTTATACGATGCCTATAATAGGCATTCAACATTCCCCAACAATCTTATGAGATCTGTGTAACTGCCATAACGATTTTACTGATGGGGAGACTGAGGTGTCAGAAAGGTTATATAATTTGTCCTAAGTCGTAGTCCTTTATCTTTATTCCCTACCTTTAGGGAATATACAGCCTGTTTGGAGATATACACCCAGGCACTAAGACTCGGGGGACAGGACACCTGGGTGACTCAGCCAGTTAAGTGCCTGACCCTTGATTTCACCTCAGGTCATGATCTCACAGTGGTGAGATTGAGCCCCGGGTTGGGGTCCATGCTGGGCTTGGAGCTGGTTTAACATTTTCTCATTCTCTTTCTCTCTCTTCCCCTCCCCGACATGTGTGCGTGCATGCTCTCGCTCGCTCTCTCTCTCTCTCTCTCTCCCTCTCTCTCTTTTTAAAAAAATAAGAAAAGCCTGGGGGCATCTTGACAACTAATAAGAGTAGCACAAAATTCAAAGAAGAATAGAGAGTGTGAGCTAATGAATGTTCATTTACGGAGGCAGAAACATAAAAAGATTCATGATACATAAATATTTTTATATTTTCATTGTAACATTATGATATAATAAGAAACATATTTTGGTGTTAATTGCCAGTCCTGGCAAGAGCTCCTAACACTTTTGTAAAGTGTTCTTAAGTCATACAGGTGCTAAGAGCATCTTTTGTTATAATATTTGATCTTTGACCCCATTTGACCCAGAGCTCCGAAATCCCTTGGAATTTCCTTGGTGATAGCAGCACCTGTTGTTCTAATGAGGCAACTGTTTGTGGCTCCTGGATAGCTTCATCAGGGTGACTGGTCACCAGAAAGTCCAAGCCATAATCAGAAGACTGAAACTTTCAGTTTCATCCTCATGCTCGGGAGAGGAAGTAGGGCTGGAAGTTATAGTTAATCATCAATCATGCTTATGTGATGAAATCTCCAAAAAAACCCTGAGCTCAGGAGATCACATAGCTTTCACGATGGTGAATATATCCATGTTCTGGGATGGTGATGCCCCCCTCACCCCAGCTGCCTGGGGATAGAGGCTCCTATGCTTGGGACCCTTCCAGAACTCATTGCATGTACCTCTTCGTCTGGCTGTTTGTTTGTGTCCTTTAAAATATCCTTTGTAATAAATCAGCCATAATAAGTGACTTTCCTAGGGTTCTGTAGACTCCTGTAGCAAATTATCAAATATGAGGAGGGTATTGTGGGAACCTTCCATTTGTAGCCAAGTCAGACAGAAGTTGTGGGTGATCTGGGGATCCACCGCTTAGAAGTGGCATCTTAAGCAGGGGAGGGGGACAGTCTTGTGGTACTGAGCCCTTAACCTGTGGGGTCTGCCTTAACTATAGGCAATGTCAGAATTGCTAGGTGTGAAAAACCCATGCATCTGTGGTCAGAAATGTCAACAGTTTGCAGGTAAAGGAGAAACAGTGAGCTTTTCCTACAGGTGCATACACATGTATACTAACATGCCTCTATGTGTATATATAACTTGAGATTTTGACTTCTTATGTCGTTATTATCTATCCAAAATTCCTGAAGAGATGTCCAAGAAATCGATTGCTTTTGTCTGCCAAAATCTAAGTCTGGATTTTGGAGCAAGTAAATAGGAAATGAGTTAGACAACATGACTGTCACATGAAACCACTGCTCAGAGTGCCTGATCCTCCCACAAATACCAAATCACTGTCCAGACCTCCAGGCACTGCCACTTTATATAGGCATCATCAGGGCTATGATCTCTACCTCAACTTCAGGATTGAAGGTGAATGTCAACCAAGAAAGGAGAGGGAGCTGGTCCTAATCTGGAAGAATGTCAAGACCAAGTTTCAGAGGTTAAAATATTCAGTCATGCTATATTAAATTGAAGTTGCTGAAGCTTTACAAAAATGATCAAAATAAAAGAAAACTCAGAGAAGGACGGAGGGGGTGTGAACATGAACCTGAGCATTCACAGTGGCTGTGAGCACCAGACTGCAGTGTTATAGTTAGCACTTTTTAACAACATTAGAAATGAAGTTAGGTCCAGTTGAGTCCCAGAATATGCACATATAACATGAGCAAATTAAACCTGAAGAAGTCAGCAGAAAGAGGGAACCATTCCTTTATATTTGCCACCTGCACCCACCACTTTCAACCACCTCCCCCAGGTAAATCTCAGCCCCCCAATAATGCACATCAGTGAAGAGAAACAAAATGAGCTAGTGTTATGACTCTTAAACCTCTAACAATCCTGGTCCAAGTCACTGTGAGCTATTTAATGCTCACTTTCTAACTTAATCCTCAAAAAGACCACAACTCCTTTGTATGTATCTTCATATTCTCCATGATTCCAAAACTTCCATGTTAATACATCAATACTATGTATAAAAGTTAAGTAGACTGCCTTACAGTGCTATATCTGGATATGAGATCTAATACCTTCATTAGTTATATAATTTCCATGAATGCTGAACGTATCTAAGCAACAGTGGGGTGGTTGAACTAAAATAAATTAAGGATCCTTCCAAGCCTGTTTTTTTTGTGATGCTAATACAGAATATATGTATATACCCACACATACCTAAGAGAGGTTATTTTACTCTCCATTTATATACATTCTAATAGAAATGGAGTTTTACAGAAACAGATTGCATGTGTAGGGCATTTTATTTTTCCAAACTCCATTAACATGTGGTTCCTTTTATTCTTACTGTAGGAGGCAAATAATACAGGTATTACATGAGTTCTCCCTTAGAGACTTTTTCTTGTTCAGAAATGAGAGAAATGCCCATGTGTGCGAAATCCAATTTTCATATTCCTCTTTGAGAATATTCTGCCATTCTTATCTATGCTACTATCAGCAACCTTCAGATCTCAGTCACCTCTCTGTGACACATTAATCAAAGACAAAAAAAAGAAGAAGAAGCCACTCACAGGAGAGAAGACATGAAGATGGAACACGGGTGAAGTTAGAACAACAACAACAAACACTGGAAGTTTAATTCTGTGTCTGTACCCACAAGGCATAAGGTGAAATGATCAAACATTGGCCCTCTCCATGTGAGAGGTTAACCAAACTCAGTGCAATCCTGTGTCAAGGTGACCTTGACAAGACGGCAATACTTGGGGTCCAATCCAACCTTTCTTAACTGTTACATTCCTCAGTGGTTCAAGAAAGAAGATAATTAATAACTGCTAAGTACCTGAATGCCCTACACTGATTACCCCCATCAACACCAGCCAAGCCTCAATAAGTTCAGTAGTAATCTGTGCTTAAGGAACCTCTCCCTACAATCAAAAAAACTAAAAGCCAACTAACAGAATGGGAAAAGATATTTGCAAATGACATATCAAACAAAGGGCTAGTATCTAAAAATCTATAAAGAACTCACCAAACTCCACACCTGAAAAATAATCAACTGAAAAAATGGGCAGAAGACATGAATAGACACTTCTCCAAAGAAGACATCCAGATCGCCAACAGGCATATGAAAAGATGCTCAACGTCACTCCTCATCAGGGAAATACAAATCAAAACTACACTGAGATATCACCTCACGCCAGTCAGAGTGGCTAAAATGAACAAATCAAGAGACGATAGATGCTGGAGAGGATGTGGAGAAACAGGAGCCCTCTTGCACTGTTGGTGGGAATGCAAACTGGTGCAGCTGCTCCGGAAAACAGTGTGGAGGTTCCTCAAAAAATTAAAACTAGGTCTACCCTATGACCCAGCAACAGCACTGCTAGGAATTTACCCAAGGGATACAGGAGTGCTGATGCATGAGGGCACTTGTACCCCAAGTTTTATGGTAGCACTCTCAACAATAGCCAAACTATGGAAACAGCCTAAATGTCCATCAACTGATGAATGGATAAAGAAATTGTGGCTTATATACACAATGGAATACTACTTGGCAATAAGAAAGAATGAAATATGGCCTTTTGTAGCAACGTGGATGGAACTGGAGAGTGTTATGCTGAGTTAAATAAGTCATACAGAGAAAGACAGATACCATATGTTTTCACTCTTATGTGGATCTTGAGAAACTTAACAGAAGACCATGGGGGAGGGCAAGGGGGAAAACAAAACAACAGAGAGGGAGGGAGCCAAACCATAAGAGACTCTTAAAAACTGAAGGTTGATGGGGGGGGGGGGAAGTGGGTGATGGGCATTGAGGAGGGCACCTGTTGGGATGAGCACTGGGTGTTGTATGGAAACCAATTTGACAGTAAATTTCATATTAAAATAAGTAAGTAAATAAATAAGAAAAAAAAAAGAAACCTCTCCCTTATATCTCATAGTTTTTGTTAAGATAATTTGACATAATGGCTGGGAAGGTATTACTGTAAGTTACAGAGCATTCTATTACCCATTTTCAAAACTTGGGGAGTTGATTTGGTTACTGATACTAATACTGAGATCCAAATAATATTCATGTTTGCACTTCTGTTCATGCATGTGTTGCAAAGTTTCCCCTGGCTTTCAAAAGAAAAAAAAATGGACTCAGCAGACTAGTTACCCCTCAGTCACCTATTTTAACAAACCTGTCCTTTTAGGAATTCCAAGTGTTATATTTGAATTGTGGATTTGAGCAATACTGATTTCAAAAGCATTGATGAAAAGCAGTTCATGTTTTTTAATGAATTCAGTGGATTCAATGAATTGAATTGATTAATTTCAATGAATTATACCTTTTTCCTTTTCATAGACTTGGGCTTGCTTCTGAGAAATAACCTGAGGTTTGTTTCTAATTTGTGTCTAAATTACCGGTATATATGTTAACAAAAGAGACTATGAATATTAGCTTTTAAATATGTATATGAATACTCCTCATGGCAATTAGCAAAAAAAGAGCTAATTTTAGATGAATTAATCTTGAATAAACTAGATTCACAAAAAAAGTTTTATTATAAAGTAATTGGTTTCTACCAGAATCAAGGATCAAAGTTTTTTGATCACTCCAAAACTTTACAGTCCTATCTTTAATGCGCTCCAATTAAAAATAGTCTTTCGTTCCCAGAAAACTAAAGGAATGTGGTGTCAATGTTCTTCTGAGTATATCACCTGTCTTAACGATAATAAGACCCTTTGGAATTCTTGTCAAAAATTTTAATTATAAAATTCCTTCCTTAATGGCACTATATTTAATTTAAATTTCCATTTAGTAAATGTATCAATAGACTTATGTCCATGAATTATTATCTGATATAGATCTATTTAACTAGAAATTAAAAGATTATTTCTTTGTTTTGTTTTTGTTGTTGTTGTTTGGTTTTGTTTTTTGTTTTGTTTTGTTTTTTGAGAGAGAGAGAGAAAGAGAGAGAGAGAGAGACCCAGCACGAGCAGGGAGGGGCAGAGAGAGAGAGGGAGACACAGAATCCGAAGCAGGCTCCAGGCCCTGAGCTGTCAGCACAGAGCCTGACTTAGGGCTCGAACCACAAGATCATGACCTGAGTAAAAGGTGGACGCTTAACAGAATGAGCCACCCAGATGCCCCTGCTTCCCTCGGATAAGCACTTCCACTGATAAGTCCCATATCAACTTATCCATGTGATCCTGAATGTGATGTGTTACTGACACTTGGAAATGCATGATGGTGACATTCCTCCTGGGATTCAAATTGGAAGTAGACATGCATACAAGGTCAACTGTGATGTAAACATCAAAATGTATTCCTAGATCCCATCCCCTTAACTGACCCCATACCTGAACTAAGAATCACTTGCTATGTAATATGAATGGCCATAAACTGGGAGTTAGGAACATATTTTTACAACTTATTTACTGTGTGACCATGGATAAGTCACTTAGCCTTCCCTACCTCTATTTGTCTATCTACTGTTTGATGCTCCTTTTTTCTTAATATCTCACAGTCCTTATTTCCAATATTCTAATATTCAAATATCCTGATTTTGCCAGGGAAATTAACAAGTACTTTGGATAATTCTGATGCAGGTAGTACACTAGGTTTTCATTTTTAATTAATTTATAAATATTTTATTAATTTAATTAATTTATAAATTTCTAATTGCCTGTTCTTAGCTTCTTATAATTGGAATAACTTACATATAACTTGGAGGTGGCGGGGGGGGTCTGGCTTCTTGCTCTCAGTGTAATGCTTTTTGTATCAGTCCTTGATACAGGTAGATCATGCTCTTCAATCTTCCATTTGATTACATTTAAAGTCAGTTTCTTATAAACAGCACATAGTTGAATCTTGCCTTTGTATCCAGCCAGAGAATCTCTGATATACATTTTTTTGACACTTTATTAAGTCAGGTAGACACGTTCATTGTAAATAAAATTAGCATATTTAGATAAACATCAAAGTAAATCATATTCCCAAATGCAGTAATAGTAACTTAAGTCAAAGGGTTACTGTGATAGTTAAACAAGTGAACACAAGCATTAGGCAGTTATAATGCCTGGCCTAGAGCAAGCAAGAGCATATGTGAGTGTTAGCCACGATCCTTATCAGATACTTTGGTATATACCCTTTCGAATTCTCCTCCACCTGTTCCTCCCTCAGTATTTCCTAACCCAGTAAATGTCATCATTTCAATAGTTATTCACTTAATAGTTATTCATTTTCAATAGTTATTCAGACCTCCCTCATTCCTTCCCCTACCTCATGCAGAATCCAATATATTAGATAAACCTGGTGGACAATCTATGATTTTTAATTAGAGTGTTACCTCAAAATGTTTTTGAACCCAACAACAACAACAACAACAACAGATGAGGTCCCTGTAATCTAATTCTGATAAATGTATGAAAATATACCAAGACCACATCCACTGGCCTGTATACCATCCACCTTTTCTGACCACACTGACATATCAAATTAGTATTCTTGCCCATCAGGTGGTTACAAAGACAGCAGTAAAATGTTCATAAAAACAGGTGTTGGTTTTTGCATTATGGTGTCAAAGCTTCATTATGAAGTACAGGAACATAAAATCTTCAAAACATTTTTTAAAAAAGAGAAGAAATAGAAAGCATTTGTAAAACTGCAAAGTTTGTAAGCCAAATGAATAGATACAGTTGTCAAACTAAACTCCAAGGATTTTGTTTTAAAAGTATCCTTTAAAAGGAAAGATAAATTTTGTAATAAAGCAAGAGGTAAAAGACCTCATTGGGGGAAAAAAAATAAGTTACTACCAGTGGAACATATTTTTAACTAAGCGGAAAAGGTAATGGTTGGGTTAACACAATAGAAATGACTTTTGGGAAGTTCTGATAACAGACTCTATTTTTTAAGAGTCGTTATTAACTATCTACTAGAATTAGCGATTAATTATACATATAGGATTATGTTTAAATCCTTTGTCTAATATATTAAATCTTTAGTGTGAAAATGGAAATATTCCATTTTCTTTAGGAATGTCTAATTTACTAAGTAACAGCAGGAGGCTCTATTATCCAATATGTTCAGTAATATTTGCAAACTGTTTTTCTAAATCCTCAATATCTTTGGTTGTTATAAACAAAGAAAGCATTTGAAGGGGATTAGAAATATGTGAGTGAATTACCATTTAAATAAAGTTGATTCAGCCCAGAAGGGACAATAGAAAGGCTTTCAGTCTCAGTAAATCCACTTTAATGTCAGTAAACAAATGGCCCAAAGTAGTTTTATCTGGTTCTGACTGTAAAGGATGAAATGCAAGAGACAAGATTGGGAAAACAATCCTGCTGCCAGAAAGAAAGAAATGACTTCTACTGTGTGCCAGTGTGGTCTCAGCTCCCTAGTTCGGATGCTATCTGTTTATATAATCTCATAACTCCATTTATCCATCTATTTTAATGTATTTAAATGTAGCTTTCACACATGGCCTCAATTTCTTATTTAAATGGTCATAATTAACTAGTATTATAAATGACTATGATGGCACTTTAAATCACATCCATTAGAGATCAAAAATGTATTACTCATCTTAATGATTTAAATTCTAGCAAATGATGTTCACACTATTAATTGATTTGTATATTGGCAAAACCATGCAACACGTTTCCTTCAAATGTCCCCAAATATTTATTCACCTCTGCAGAAAGACAAGTTGAAATATATTTACTTTGAAATATGAAGGTTATGAGACTCAAGCTAAATATATATGCATAGGGGCGCCTGGGTGGCTGAGTCGGTTAGGCATCCAACTACAACTCAGGTCATGATCTCAGGGTCCATGAGTTCAAGCCCTGCGTCGGGCTCTGTGCTGACAGCTCAGAGCCTGGAGCCTGCTTCCGATTCTGTGTCTCCCTCTCTTTCTGTCCCTCCCCAACTCATGCTCTGTTTCTCTCTCTCTTTCTCAAATATAAACATTAAAAAATAAAAATAATATATATGCATATATAATAAAATTTACAGTTGACAGAATTACTGCAAGGATAGTTGATAATGGAAGTGCTAATAATACCAAGTTAGGCATATATATCAAATGACCCTTGGGGCGCCTGGGTGGCGCAGTCGGTTAAGCGTCCGACTTCAGCCAGGTCACGATCTCGCGGTCCGTGAGTTCGAGCCCCGCGTCAGGCTCTGGGCTGATGGCTCGGAGCCTGGAGCCTGTTTCCGATTCTGTGTCTCCCTCTCTCTCTGCCCCTCCCCCGTTCATGCTCTGTCTCTCTCTGCCCCAAAAATAAATAAAAAAAAGTTGAAAAAAAAAAAAAAAAATGACCCTTATAATGATGATGATAATACAACACCTAACATATACTTACTCCCAGCTCTCTACCAACTGCTGCGTGTACATTATCCCCATTAGTCTTCCTACTCTATAAAGTACTATTCTTATCATTCTGTTTCACAGTCAAATAAACTGAGGCCAAAAATAGTTAAATTACTCAAAGGAAACTGAAGAGTTGGGCTCAAACAGCCAGCCTCTAAAGCACATACTATACAATGTAGACACATGGCTATTAATATTGCCAGTACCTGGAACATGGTGAGATCTCAAAATTTACTTTGAACGATGAAAGGATTTTAAATAATTTAAAAGATAATTTTTTCCTCAAATTAATCTGGAATTCCTAAAGTGAGGGCTCCTAGATTAAGAGTAACTAATTATATTTAGGATAACTCCCAGGGGTTCTGCTACTTTCAGTGAATCACTGATTTTCAGAAAGAGAACTCTGCATTGTACAAATGGTGTTCTGTCTCTTTCTCTGTCGTAGATTTTTTTTCATGTGGGAATTATTTTAGATATCTATTTAGATATTTTAGATAACAGAAAAATTACAAAATAGTACAGAGAATACCTGTCTGTACACCCTTTATCCCGCTCCCCTTTGTCTTACAGAACTATAATGTACTTGACGAAAATAAGAAATCAACATTGGTCCAACACTGTTAACTTAATTACACGCATTATGTGGAGTTTATGATTTTTTTTTCATTAATGCCTTCTTTGTGCACTAGGTTCTAGTCTAGATATTGCATCAGACTTAGTCCTCTCTGATCAAGGACAGTCTTAATCTTTTTTTGGTTTGTTTGTTTGTTTTCCATGGCCTTGACATTTGTAACACACACTGATCAGGTATGTGGTAAAATGCCCCTCAGTTTTGGTTTATGGGATGTTTTCTCAGGATGAGGCTAGGGTTATGGATTTGGGTAAATAGTATCAGAGAGGTGAAGCTTCCGCTCATGATACATTATTGGTGGGTACATGATATCAACATGAGTTACCACGGAAGATGCTAACCTTGATCATTTGAGAAGGCTGCATTTCCCAGGTTTCTCAACTGTAAAATTATTCTCCTCCCCACCCCCCCATGTCCTATTCTTTGGAAGATATGAAGTCTGGCCATATTCAAGGAGAGGAGAATCACTTCCCCATTCCTGGAAGGGACAAAGTATCTACATACATTATTTGGTATTCCTCTGCAAGGAAAATGTGTCCTTTTAAAAGAATGCCACATTTACAGTTGAAAAAACAATGAATGAAAATTTTAAAATAAACAAAATAGGCAATCAGTACTGGTCATAAATTTATATAAATCTGATCCATCACCAGGGTCAGTTTAGAAATGTGGACTTGCCACCTCGGTGACCTTTTTCCATTATTTAGCCATCAAGCAGATTTTCTCCCTATAGCTCTCTGTCTCTAAGAATTTGGGAGGAACAGAAGGCCATCATCTTACCCTCAGCCACATTCTCCATGCCTTCTAAGATCAATCTTAAAGGAAAACCTTCTTAAAAGCCTTACATCCTTGGCAGGGGTAAGATGTCAAAAAGAAAGAAGGAAGCAAGGATAGGGCAAAGAAAGGAGACAGGCAAAGGATGGGTTCTCAGTTAAGTATACCTTTGCCGGATCCATGCACACTGTGAACATAAACTGCATCACAGAGATAAGTCACATTGAGGGGAGGTGGTGACCCTCAGTACCTCCAGATCAGTGATTCACTGTGTGACCTCCTTGGTGGCATGGCCTTTATCAGCTCAGGCAGTTCTTTGGAGAAGGGAGGCCAACTCTTTGGGGTAGTGAGCCATGAGTTGTCATCATTCACAGCCCCTGATGAATGCATATACTGGGTTGGAAAAGCAGGCTGTAGGTGGGGCAACATCAGCATCCAATACACTGCATGCCTTACTTTTCAATCCAAATGATGCGATATTTTTGGAGAATAAATTATGGTCTATGTACAAGTAATTATAATAGCTACCTTGTACATCTTTTATGTAACTGATGCATGGTTCAAAACTCAGGAAGAGATATGCATGATATACTACACATTACTAACAGCCTTCCTTTCCTTTGTCTGTTTTCTCATGAAATATAGATTTTAGTTTGGAGGATGGTTTATTTTTTCTCTTGCAGAACACAGGGAGAAACCTACTGTGAGTGAATACGGTCAAAGTAATAAGACAGAATTTTATAAAATAGATTAAGATTTAATTTTTTTCCAGGGGAAAAATCCTCCAAGGCAACCGGGTACATTTTTACAATCTCTGGATCTCTGGAGCACTAAGAACAAAACATAATTCTTTATGTGAAAAGCAAATGCCATGCTTTTCCTGTCTAAATGGCATGAAATTACCCTTATAAATAGGGTATCTGATAGCAAAAGGGAGTCAAGTTTGCTTAAACCGAGCATTCAAGATAGATGGCTTAGCATTAAAAGAATTCAGAAAGCAAGGTCTTCAAACAACCAGTGCATGAGCAACCCCCAGAGAATACCTTGTAACAGAAAAAATGTATAAAGATCTGTTGTGCAATAATAAATCAACCCTTTGGAGAAAACAGGAGGTGCCAGAGACTGTAACTGGGTCACACACAGAATATAAATCCTATCACTTCTGGGTTACTGGTTCAAATCCAGAAAATTCTACAACCCAGCGATGGGCAGAGGGTCTCAGAAGTCTTGCTGAGAGTAAAATGTTAAACAGCCCAACAAACCTGGAGTGACATTATCCATTTTAAAGAAGCATTTGTGCTCTTTTGAGCATGAAGAATAAAATTGATTTTAGAGTATAAAGGTGCTAACACCAACTAGCATTTATTTTAAAGTCTCCAAGGCCTGAAAGATAGAAAACATCCTGAAGTTTCAAATGAGTACCTAAATTTATGCCATAATTAACACTCTCCACAAATGTAGAGACCATGTCTGATGAGAGTTCTGTCCTTATGACCTACTTGAAGGCCAGAAATACAGAATATTTTCCAATATCTGCTGAGTGAAATAATGTGAGAACAAAGGAATGGAAGTAGATGAGGTAGCTATAAGCCATCATCCTTTTCCTCTGCCCCTGTAAATGTAAATAGCTCTGGTCCTCCGAAGGCCTTGGTCTCCATCCTGCCTCTGCTAATAGCTACCTCTGTGACCTTAATCAACAGCCTGAGCCCTATGGAGCCCTCTTGTTTCATCTGTAAGATAAGTTATTCAAAAAGAGATTAAAGGTCTTCAGGAAATCTGAGTTTCTATCACTTGTTCTTTAATTATTATCTTAGTGCCTACTAGGGGAAATGTAAAGAAATGATGAAGAATGGCATTCTGGTCACCAAATACTTGGATTGGAAACCAGAATGTTCAGACAGACACAATTTCAGTACCGTGGCTACTGCCTTTGAGCTTTATGATCTTAACCTGGCTGTTTAACCATCCTTTATTTGTACAACTCTGAGGTGATAAGGATTAAACAATTTAATAATGTAACACATTTAGCATAAAACGTGGCACACAGTCCATGTTTTCAACTATTGTTACAAGGGCTGCTGCTGTCAGAGGTTTAGAGAGTGTAGTGGTGCTCTTGCAAAGCATAATTGTTCTCCTTGCTTTCTTAAGACTGGCTACTTTTTTCTTTTAGCTTATCAAACTAAGAGTGTCATACAAAATCAATGTTCTGAGAGCCGAAACACATCATTTGGATACTGCCCTTAAGAAGAATTAGACAAAAGTAATGACACCAACTAGATTCTTGTCCACACCTTCTCTTTCTTCTTTTTTGTTCTCCTCTCTCTCTCTCTCTCTCTCTCTCTCTCTCTCTCTCTCTCTGACACACACACACACACACACACACACACACACGCACACACACAGAAAGTTTGGTAGCTTTTTGGATGGCGTGAACATTCCAGATCAAGCATAATGATTTTATGTCCAACAGTGTTCCCCTAGGGAAAAGAGAAGCCACAGATATTTTCCTGAAGAAAAAAAGTTAAGTATTACATGGTTCATAATGGTTGCTGTTACAGTAAAGGCCTATTGGTTTTTGGTGACTATTATTAGTACTATTTCTCCAAATATGCCTCGGTTTATGCTTCTAGACACATTGTCGGTATTTTAGTCAGGGTTTTTCAGGGAAACAGAACCAATACGATATATACATCTATAAATGTAGATACAGAGAAAAAGATTTATTATAAGGTACTGGCTGCCATAATTATGGAGGCTGAGAAGTCCCACAGTGCACCATCTGTAAGCTGGAGACCTGGGAAGGCTGGCCTTGTAGCCCTGAGGGCCAGAGAGCTGATGAGAGGTGAAGATTCCAGACTCCAAGAGCCTGAAAACCCAGAGCACCAAAGGGAAAAGATCAATCTCCCAGCTACGCAGCTAGGCAGAAAGTAAATTCAACTTTCCCTCTGACTTCCTGCTTTATTCAGGACCTCGATGGATTAGATGATGCCCTCCCACATTGGGAAAGTAATATGGTTCATTCAATCTACCAATTCGAAATCTCATCTCTTCTAAAAACCCTCACGTATATACCCAGAAATAATGCGTAACCAGTTCTCTGGGTATCCTTTGGCCCAGTCAGGTTGACACATCAAATTAACCATCACAGTAGGATTATATTTCCTGAACCTCTGGATACTAGGCAGGGCCATGAAATTTGGTGGGGCCATTACTATGTGCAGAAGTGATACATGTTGCTTCTCAGCTAAAGGATTTCACTGCCAGCCCAAGACCTCCCAGAGCTCTCTTTTCTTCTGTCGCAGTGATGAGCAACCAATCAGTACTGTCCACTAGAATTTTCTATAAAGATGGAAATGTTCTCTGCATAGCCACTAGCTACAGTACACGAGGCCACTGAGAATGTGACACATGGCTAACAGGACTGAAGAGCTATATTTTTATTTTACTGCAACTATTTTAAAGTTCATTTTAAAGTTAGATTTAAACACCTGGCTAAATGCTACTATATTGGATAGCATATATCTAGGTATAGACTGCTCTCAACCTGGGTCCTTGAGTGAGGATGATGGACAACAGAGCTACCCAGGCACTCAGCAATGGAAATGGGCTAAAAGTAAGAAATAAAACTTGTTGAAGTCACAACGACTTTGGGGTTATTTGTTAGCACAGGATAGTTTAGCCCTTTCTGACAGAGATGGGGTGTCTTCCAGCTCTTTAAATTGCTATAAACTAGGTGCCCTACCCATAGGGATAGACTCTTAGCAAATGTGTCACTAATAAGTGGTACTTCCCCTGGCTACAGCTAATTGGTCCAAAGGGAGACAACTCATCCAAGCTGGGCTAATGAGATGCTCTTTTTTGAAAATTTAAAGACAGACAGACTGAGAGCTGTTGGCAGCTAAATCATGAAAGAGCTCTTGAATTTCCCCTTTTCCTTGCCCTTTGTTGTCAATTTTTTTCTTTGCAATCAGTGAGGTAAGCCAGTAACTTTCTAACAGACTATGCTTTGTTGTCCCTAGAATAATAACGAATACCGAGGAATATAGATTGATACATCTGCAATGAGGAAGACAATCATTTGAAAATGTGACAACAGATCTGCTAATGTTTTTCAGAATATTAAGAAAGAAGAGGGGGTAGGATACCTGGCTGGCTCAGCAGGTTAAGCATCTGTCTCTTGGTTTCAGCTCAGGTCATGACCTCATAGTTCATAGGACTGACCCCTGAGTAGGACTTTGTGCTGACAGCGCAGAGCCCGCTTGGGATTCTCTCTCTCTGCCCCTCCCCTGCTCACACGTATGCTTTCACTCTCTCTCTATCTCTCAAAATAAATAAATTTAAAAAAAAAGAAAGAAGAGGGGAGTAGTAATTTATCAATGGTATTACAATTTCATGTCCTCTCTGATAAATTTATTCAAGAAATACATATTTAGGGTTTGTTATATCCCAGACTCTATGCTAGACACTGAGTATCTTGTGGAAAACAATATGTTGGTCCTCGTCTACAGGGCATAAATAAAATACAAATAGGTCTTAATACTCTGATGGAGTCCAGTGTCTTTCATTTCTAAACTCTGTGCATGAAGCCCCCATTGATGACTTTATTTGAGGTGACTTTATCACAGTCCAGGTGGATTTTCTGTGCTTAAGAAAATCCCAGCAAGTTTAGCTGAAGGTTGGGATTTGGAATTTGGTTATAAAAATGAAAATCTGCTAATATACCTTATCCTTACTAGTTTTCCCAGGCATTCATAAGTAATTAATTATTAATATCTGACAAAATCTGAATTGTGTGATTGCCTGATTAACACACCATCTAACCCCAGAAGTTAACAACACCACCACCACCATCAGAATAGTAACAGTATCATTAAGGTTTCCATGGCTTTCAGCCAGGCAGTATTCTAAGGGCTTGTGTATATCTGTCACTTTATCCTGACAAGAACCCTACAAGAATAGGTATTTTTGTCTCCATTGTGTAAATGAGAAACTTGGTCTGAGGCTAGTAGGAAGTATAACCAGAATCCAAGCTTCATTGTGTCTGACTTTGAAGCTTCTGTTTCTAATCTCTACCTAAACAAAACAAAACAACAAAAAAACCTTTATGGGAAGAATGAAAAGTAATCAACTACTATGGTCTCCAGAGCTCATGTTTGTTTGTTTGTTTGATCAGTTTAAGCACACTCAAAGCTCAAAAGTGGCTTTTGCTTTCTGTATGTTACCAGTGCTAGCTCAGTAAATATACATTAAAAAGTTAAAAATAAGTTTCAGGGGTAAGTACTATAGTATGTGGCACCCAGAAATGCACACAAATTTCATCTCAAGGATAGTAAATAGTGTCAATTTCTGTTGCCTTTAATAATGATCGACATGGTATTGTATTAAATATTAGTGAAGATAATTACTAATCTTTCTGAATACTCTCTATAAAAAATCATCCCTTAGAAAATAATAAACACATAATCCATTCTAAAGATTACAATGTAGAAAAATTATAATATGGAAAGTATTTTGCCCACATTACAAACAGCTAATCAAAACTTGGAAAATATTACTAACTAGACAAAATAAAGAATATTATATTTGGTAAATCAAATATAAAAGTGTCACTTGAAAAAATATTTATAAACTACAATAAAGTACGGCACCACTAATAGCACATGATGCCATTTTCTCAAAGATGAATTTAGAATCAATAAATACACTTGGTTTGAAGAAAATGAAACTTGTAGGAAGTAAATGGATAAATAAAAATAATTTTCATACCACTGATGAATATATGTCTGTAGGTACATATGTAAACATGTTTGAATTTGGAACGTTTTTCAAAAAACATTCTAAGAATTCATAATTATTCAATGGAAAAAAATTCATCAAAACTAGTTTCTTCTAAAAGCAGAATGGATATTGCATGATAATATATTTTTTATTATTACAACCTTGTATCTCAATATCTATTATAAGCACGTACAATAAATTCCATATACTTTCTTTCAATCAATTTACTTGAAAGCATCTATTCATAACTAATTTCAAAAACAAATCAATCTACTGCTAGTACATTTCTCTAATCAGATTTTATCCTACTTTAATAAGAATCAGCCTCAAACACTGTTTTTATCCTTTCCAAGCATCCCACCTCTTATCACTGCAACACTGCTATGATAAGGAGAGACTTCTAGAGAGAGGTAAAAACTCCTTAGTGACCAGAAACCTGCTTAAAATGTGATCAATCCCATGTAGGTAACATTTAGAAAAGTGTCAGTCTTGGTGGGACTAATCACACTGACAAGTCTTCGTACAGAATATATCAAATACAATATGCTTCCTTAGATGAAGATATTAACTTTTTAAAACACACATCTATATGGACAGTAGTCTAAACACAGTTCAGAAGGATGATGGATTTCTGAGAACACTCCTCAAACATGCTAACAAAAAAATGCTCTGCTCTAAGCCACCCTATTCATTACCACTGTACTCTCTCATTAAATTGCATCTGAAGTATTCAGAAGGGGACCATCCCAAAAAGTAAGAGAAAAGCATATGAAAATATTTCCAGAAAATAAAAATCCTCCGTCTAGTATACTGCACCAACGAGTTGCAGTATATTGCTGGAAAAAGAAGGGTTTGCATTTTTCTTTATGGCCATTCTTTAAATCTTATTCTAAAATATTGCTTAGCAGTGAAAACAAAAATGATTGCTCTTGTCATATATGTCCCACATAAAAAAGTTTACAACTATAACAAACACAGGTTGGCCTCTGCTATGGAACCAGCTAAGCGTGGAAATACAAATGCTGGGGAGAGGTGTCCATTTCAAGTCTTCTTCTGATGTTGAATTGTATAGATTGACTTCCATCTTGTTTATTTAGTTTTGCTTTGCTTTTTATCTTCTTAGTGTTTTCAGGTGAGTTTTGTTGTGACTTCGAATCTATTTTTTAAACACATTAAAAGAGGGAAGCTCAGAGGAGAAAGATTGACTTTCCTGAACGAAAAGGATTTCATCACCTGAAAGATTCCTTCACTTTTGAATCTGATCTAAAGAAACACTCCCTTCTGATGCTCCCCTAAAAAAGTGTGTGTGTGTGTGGGGGGGGGGGTTTGGGGGGTAAACACCAAAGCAAATTTAAGATGTTCCAAAGTAAGATACTCATTTTCTCATTTTATCTTTCAGTTCTCTTAACCATACTGAAGACCTGAACGTCTATATATTTGTTCCATGCTTTGGAATCGAAAGTGTTCCAAAATCTTATCTGAAATGTTAGAAGGCAGAAAAGCCAAATAACCTTCATGAGGTGGATTCATTTATTTTTCCATTATTGTTGCTTCCTTGATTCCAACTACTACACTTCCTCCCCCCACCAAAATTAGTTTCTCTCACAGACCCTCCCAACTTTTAAATTAATTCTAATTCTTATATTGGTCCTTTAACCAAATGCATTTTCTTTTTTTTTTCAACGTTTTTTTTTTTTTTTTTTTTTGGGGGGGCGGACAGAGAGAGAGACAGAGCATGAACGGGGGAGGGGCAGAGAGAGAGGGAGACACAGAATCGGAAACAGGCTCCAGGCTCCGAGCCATCAGCCCAGAGCCTGACGCGGGGCTCGAACTCACAGACCGCGAGATCGTGACCTGGCTGAAGTCGGACGCTTAACCGACTGCGCCACCCAGGCGCCCCCCAAATGCATTTTCTTAATGTTGAGACATACTCCTTTACTAGTAATGGAAGCTAGTTTTATTTAAATAATACCTCATACCGGATTACTGTTGGCAAAATTGATTCATATTGATTATGCCAACCCTGTGATTATTATTTATGAGTTACAGAGGAGGAAATTAAGACCTTGAGAGCCAAATGCATTTTTAAATGACATATACAGTTCAATTATCAGAAAAAAAATTATGGCTTAGTCTTTCAGTTGGCCTCTTCATCATCCCTTCCTTTGGGGAAACCATGCCCTCTCTCCCTATTTTAGAATAATCACTTTCAGTCATAACATTAGAGTGGACCCAATCTTCTCCTCCTAAACTAAGTGCAAGTGGTTCTGGGTTCTAATGTTAGACAGCCTGAATTAGAATCTGAGTTCCAACACTCACTAACTCAGGTAAATTACTTCTCTGTGACAGTCTTCACATCCCCCAAATGGGACAATAGCAAGACCCATCTCACAGAACTATTGTGATGATGAAGGTGTTAATTCATGCAGAGCACTTAGAACATAGTAGATACTTAACAAACTATTCTCAGTATTATCACTTTGATAATAACTGAGTTGCCAGCTATCATTTAGCTCTGCCAAATGGAAAAAAGCTTGTATTGATAATGAAGCCAAAATCAGACAAGTAGAGGCAACATAGGCAAAGAAAGTCTCATGACAGTATTTGAGCTCTTCTGGAGCCAGCGGACTTGAAGCATGCTTCTAGACTTCTAATGATGCAAACCAAGAAGACCACCCCCTTCTTTTCCTTTTTCTTTCTTTTTTTTTCTTCATAAGCTCCTTTGAGTTGTATGTTTTTATCTGTAACTGAAAAAGTCTTGACTAATACAAAGTGTAAATTTTCACACAGAATACGGGGTTTGTTTGTCACCCTTATAAAATATATTAACTAATTAATGACAAAAGGTTTTGTAGGATTCTCTGCCTAAACAGAGAGCCTGGGTATAAAATTATTCCCAGCTTTCCTTTAAATCAATGTAGGAAGAGAAGCTTCCATTAATGGAGTCACCCAGAAGCAAGAAGCCTCCAACAGGGTCACAATGTGGTTGTTTTTAAATTATGATTATTAAGCTAGATATAAAGGGCCCTGAGAAGTATCATGACCACTATTGAGTATTGAGCCCTACTTAAATGTCTATTTACCTAGTGAATCACATTATTATTCTGTATTTGTCTTGTGTTTTGTCACCAAAATTCCCATGATGGCATATCCTAAGATCTATACTTCATTAATCTATCTTCACTAGCTGTTATTTTCCCACAAGTTTCAGATTCATCTTTTTGTTGCTTATATATGAAGAGTGCATGCATGCCATATTCCCTGCATGTTTGAAAAGCTTTTCTGTGATCTTTTTAGAACTCCTATTTTATTTAATCTCAGAGAAATGTCAAGTCTAATAGGAACATATGATTCTTTTATAATTGTTTATAATGATTTTGTGTTTTTCATGATGAACTTAAAAACACGATGTATTTTGTAGCTGGATCCGGTCCTCTTATAACTTCTTAGTGTCATACATTTTATATCTTGGAGGAAACTTCCAAAAAATATGAATCATTTCTGTTTTCTAATCTGGTATTCACAGAGTCCAGAACCCTTTCCTCTGAGATTATGATTCAATGGATTTGGTGTGCAGCACAAGCACCTGCTTCTCATAAGCTCCTTGGATAATTCTAATACACCATATTGTGTATTAATGGATGGATGAGGAATCCAAGTCCTGGCCTGAGAAATTAAGAAATTTTCTTAAGAACTTAGAGTTAGTTTGAGCCAAAACTAAATTATAATTCAGTGTTGTAGTTGACAAATCAGGACTCTTTCTATGATTCCATACTGGTTGAATCTGGATAGTGGTATCTCTTATAGCCAGCAAGTCCTTCTAGAGGACTCCATTTTTAAGGAGGGGTGGGCAGTGAGGGAAAGAGAAAGGGTGGGAGTGAGGGAGAGAGGGAGAGAGATGAAGAGATGAAGGCAGGAAGGAAAGGAGGAAGGATGGAAGGACAGAAGGAAGGGAGGGACAGTATTGTTTTAATCTCTGGATTCCCCGAAGTCAGTTCCACCACTAAGCTTCACAAGACATTAATCAATAACTTCTCTCTCTCTCTCTCCCTCCCTCTCTTTTTCTTAAGGTAATTTGAGTTGGGTTTCTGTCACTAAAGAAAGTGCCCATATAACATATGCTCATTCTGAATGCTAAGTAGGGTAAAGACAGAACTCAAGTTGGAGGCACAGAATAGGTCAAGAATGGCATTATAATAGATCATCGTAATAGATCATGAATTGCAATAGGACATAGTACCAGCCAGGACACTGCATATGATACAGAAAAATGTAGGAATCCACAGAGCCAGCAAGAATGACCCTGTGTGCCAGATTTAAGCAGTGGCTCTTGGGTGAAGCATATACCCTCCTGTATCCATTTTTTAACTTTCTTCTGAGATATGGGCACATTAGGATCACACATGGTGATTAAAGTCAGCAGGTGGTCAGAGGCCTTGCAAGAATATCCGGGTCCTGAACAAGCCTAGAAAAGAGATGCTACATTTGGAGAGCGTGGAGATCATGAATCCGATTTTGTTCCTCTTTATATACCCAAGCCTTCCTGGCATTGTATCTTTGAAGCAGTGAGGTGTTCTTTTAAGTGCTAATGATAATATTCCTATCTGGGAGAAAATAGTCTTTGTCCAGGATCATTCCTGAATGCGCACATTACTTATGAAGATGAAATCTCCCGAGTTCTGGCTAGATGGCATTGAGATAGAAAAGACATGAAACAATTCTCTGCAAGAAATAAACTGGGTTTGGTGGGGGAGGGCTGAACCAGGAGAAGCAGAGAAGCAAAGAGACTGTGGGACAGAGAGAAAAACTGAAGGTGTGAGATACATGTCAGCAGGTGCTGGCCTCAGGAGAAAGGACAATGGGTTATATACCTCCGGTGCTACTGGAATGGCTTTTAAGAATGGAGATGACTGGTACTTAATTTCTATTCATTTCATAAATTTCTAATATATAAATGTCATTTGCTGGGTAGAACTGGGATGTAAACTCTCTAATTCCCACCCAGAAGGTCCCCTTTATGCTTGCCACTGAACGGCATGAGTCATGTTAGGAGTGTGGTCCCTGTTTCATCAATAATGCAGGGAGGACAGTACAAGTCTGCAGGTGCACGGCGAGACGGGGAGGCGCGGATGGACCAAGAAATCAGAGTGCAAGGTTACATGAAAGCATACGCTCCTTGGGATTCAGACTTCTTAGAGGGAATATTATACTTCCTAGGGACAGCAAGACAGGTTTGAACTAATTTTATTTGCATCTCAAAGGACAGAGTGAGTGACTTCAGTTGTTATCTGGGTTACCCTGGAACATAACTGGCGCTCAGGAGTTCTTCCCGAATGACCTACTTTTAAGTGGATACTTTGAAAGTTTGAAAACCTACTTGCTTTTGACAGTGAAGACTTGCCCAGAGTATTATGCATTCTGTCAGGCATTTCAACTGGCACTAAATGGCACTAAATGGCACTAAATGGTAGAGTCTGAAAGGCAGAAAAATGCCATTTTGCACTTATTGTATCGGGAAACTTTAAGAATAATAAAATTTATTTTGATTACCTAGTGTTGTCTGGGGAAAGAGAAAGGAGCGTGTTTATGAACTGGCATCGGTAAAAACTTTCTGGAGAGTGGTTCCATGAGATCAAAAGACAAGTATGAGTTCTGACTAAGAAATTCCGTTACTAGGAATCTGCTGTAAGGAAATGTTCAGAGCTAATAAGAGTGCAAAAATTACTACAATAATTAATGAGTTAAGTTTTTGCCATATCCGTACAAAAGTTAAATACACAGATATTCAAACAGCTTTTACAAGACTGTTTAATAACATGGGCAAATATTTTATATACTATGCTTAAAAAGTCATAATATATATTAGGACTTTTATAAACATGTATGTGTGAGTGTATGTATATACACGTGTGTATATGGATACACATATATGGACACATGTAGAAATTAGAAATATATAAATATGTACATATAACCTGAATTTAAAATATTTTATAGCATATATGAGCATACATCAAAGACTAGAAGCATATACCTGATAATTTGCACATTATTTATCTTCAAGTGATTTAATAGTGAGTGCCCTCTATATGTGTGCACATGTTTTGTGTTGTGATTTATGTATGACATATGTGTGCATGATAGCTTTACAATCAGAATCTTTCAGCATGTAATTTATAATATAATAAATCACTACTAAGTGGGGAGATAGCAGATTCCAAAAACCTGGGCTTAAGTTTAGGAGATAGTCCATTTTCTGATTTTGCAAAAAGCTTGGTAAGTCCAAGGCTCAGTGTCTTTATCTTTCTGTGCAAATGAAATACTGTATTTTGGCTTGATTTCTCTGTTATCATATGCACTTAAGTATGTTTTCATATCAAAGTAAGAAATTAAGGCATTCTGATTTTATAATATTCACAAAATATGGAAATATATAGATTTTAATGTAAGTATATCAACTCTCTCCAAACTTCTAACCCCTCAAGACATATACACATGTACACACACATACACATACACATGCATGCACACACATGTGCACACATATACACACACACACATGCATGCACATGCATACACACATATATATACACCCACCATCTCTTTTCTTCCTCTGAAGTAACATTATTAATAGGTATTAATTTACATATATGTGTAAATACAAAGTTAATTTAAAATAAAAATTGAAAAGCTCTATATTTTTTCTTGGCACTCAAAAAAATGTTGACTTATTTATTTTGAGAGAGAGCACACACATGTGTGAATGGGGAGAGGCAGAGGGCGAGAGGGAGAGAGAGAGACCCAAGCAGGTTCTGTGCTGTCAACACAGAGCCTGACATGGGGCTTGAACTCTTGAACTGCGACATCAGGACATGAGCCAACAAAGAGTCAGATGCTTAACCAGATAAGCCACCCAGGCACCCCTCTCCTTGATTTGCTATTTGAATTTTATGTTCTGGGCATTCTTCTGTGTCAGTATATAGAGGTCTATCTTATTGTAAAATGTCTGCATATTATTATATGGTATAGGTGCACTGAAATTTCTCCAGTCATCTCACTGTTGGACATTTTATTATCCCTATGCTCTGGAATCATTTATATAATGTAACAACATGTGGTTTTTTTTAATCATTTAAAGTACTTAGCTTACTTTAGCCTATGCATATTTTAGGAGCAAATTTGTGAAAGATTTTCCATTTATTCTTCAGATAGTCCTTTTACAGGCTTGCTACTGCTTGAGTCAATTAGACATATTTTGATGAGACTTTACCTCCTCATAATCAAAATAACTTCACATATAAGAGAACTCCATGTCTTAAGAGTTAAAAACATAAGGAACAAAAACAGGTCTCAATGATTTACTCTCTTGAAAAACATCAGGACGCTTTTACAGATTTTCAATGTAAAACTCCCCTCTGACTTCTGAATAAATTCTCTGATTCCTCAAGCTTTCAAATGCATTTGACTTCTTTCCAGGTACGTAGTAACAGTGGTTTCCTTTCTAACAGCCTTTTAAAAATGTGTTCATTTCATGAGTAAAGGTCCTTCCTCCACTATAATCTCAAAGGCAATCTGGAGAAGTTTTTTGGGTGTGTGGGTCCATGGGATAAGGTCATGTATATGTAGGGAAGGAAAAAGTTTTCCTTGATCCTCTTAGGGCTCTGGCTGGTCTGAAAATTAAACTGGCAAAATACATATTAAGAGGAAAAGAGGGAAAACACATATAAATTTATTTAATCTAAGTTTTATGTGACTGGGGAAAACAGACAATTTTTATGTAGGTTTGATGAGGAGTAAACATGGAGGAATACAACAGGTCAAAGATTATGAGGTAAGGAGTCAACTGGGGTTAACTTAGCAAAGCCTGTTACGACTTTTCTTGGCACCTCCTTGTCTTCGGAGATAAAGATGTTGTTTTCCTCTGGGTATAAGGGGGAGCACCTCTCACTTCAGAGTTTTCGGACTTGTTTTAAGGCAGCAAGGCAAGGGAGGTCAGAACGACCTTCCTACTTCTGCTGTTAAAACAAACTCCTTCAGCTTAACTAATTCCGTACGCCCAGGTGTGATAGTTTGGGGTAGAGTGTCCTGAACCTGTTCACATAAAAGAGAACTTGCAGTGTTAACAACTGGTCCACTGGCTTCTAATTCATGGTCATTCCCTACATTCCTCCTTCCATGCAAATCTTTAAAAAAATTTTTTTAAATGTTTATTTATTTTTGAGAGAGACAGAGAGAGAGCATGAGAGGCAGAGGGGCAGAGAGAGAAGGAGACACAGAATCTGAAGCAGGCTGCAGGCTCTGAGCTGTCACCACAGAGCCCAACGTGGGGCTCGAACTTACAGAGTGCAAGATCATGACTCGAGCCTAAGTAAGCGGCTTAACCGACTGAGCCACCCAGACACCCCAACATGCAAATCTTTAAGGAAGCAAGGTAAACCCTAGTCTTTTTTTCACCAAATTTCACAATTTCATATCCCTGGTCTTTTTTCAAAAAATATTGTTTAGACACTCAGGCATTTTGGTAATATAGCATTTATTTATTTTTAAATCTCTTTTATATCAATTTATGTTCCCTTTTCCCACCTGATTTTTATTTATGACTGTCTTTTCTACTTTTTCTAGCTCAGACCTGATATTCATTTTCACATGTACATACATTTTTTTTCCTATGTAGCAGTACAATTTAGATTCAACCATAAGGAATTTTTACTATTTATTGGATTATTTACCTACCAAAATCTCTAGTGACCAAGCTTCTAGATTCTATCTTTTTTTTTTTTTTTCTGGTACAGGTCCTTGAGTAACTTTTTCACATGTGATAAAATTCAGGGTCTTTCTATGACAAAAAATTTGGGGGGCACCTGGAGGGCTCAGTCGCTTAAGTGTCCAACTTCGGCTTGGGTCATGATCTCACAGTTCATGAATTCAAGCCCCGTGTTGGACTCCTTGCTGACAGCTCAGAGACTAAAGCCTGTTTCAGATTCTATCTTTCCCTCTCTCTCTGGACTTCCCCTACCCCCCCTCGTGTTCTGTTTCTACACATTAAAAAAATTTTTTTTTAATGTTTTTTAAATCATACATGTGAATCTCAGTTTGGCAGAGGGAATTCTGGATTTTCAATTAATTTCTTTTCATTGTTCTCTTACATTAATTGTTATTGAAAATAACCCTGACAACATTTAGATTTTCATTTCCTTTTAGGTAATTTGTTTTGTTTTGTTCTGTTTTTATTCCTCATTGCTTCTCTTTTTACTGTTTTTGTGTTTAATCCTTAAATTCTGGACTTTTGCCATGGTCGTTAAAAAATGGGTATTTTTTATTTCATCCATCCTGCTGGCTGCCCATTGAGGAATTTCTCCATCATTATTTTCCACTGTCCTTCCTTCATCTCACTGAAACTTCTAGATGTGTCCTCATATATCGATTACCTTCCTGTGCTTGCGGTCCATTTCTCTTGTCTTTTGTAGTACATTTTCAGAAAATTCCTGAGCTTCCTTTTCTGATTCTTTAAATTCCTCTGTATTTGTATCCATTCTATATCCGGCAAACATTTTCACTTTTATTATTAGTAATACTATTTACAGGATTTTCTTTTATTTATTTATTTATTTATTTATTTATTTATTTATAGAGAGAGAATGAGCTTGCACACACAAGAGTGGGGAGGGACAGAGGGAGAGGAAGAGAGAATTCAAAGCAGGCTCCACATCCAGCACAGAGCCCAGTGCCAGAGGCTTGATCCCATGAGCCTCGGATCATGACCTAAGCTGAAATCAGGAGTTGGGCGCTCAACATCCCCCCCACCCCCACCTACCCCCGCCATTCCTATCATCCTCTATTCCACGGCTTTTTTTGGGTGGTGTGAGTTCTCCTAAAATACGTAAAAATTGTGTTCTGACTATTCTACACTGAAATCTGAGCGGCTGATTATGATTACAAAAGCCTGCCCTCAACAATTTTAGGAGAAGAGAACATGTTTCTTGATGGGATGTACCAGTAGCTTGTGTGCTGCAGAGAGAATTCCTGTTCCTCCTGGGAATTATGAGCTGTCGGATCCATAAGCCCATTTCCAGCCTTGAACAACCAGCAGAGACTGAGGAAGGCCCAGGGACCCTAACCCAAACACCATAAAGGTATTTGCTCAGTTAGCCTCTCAAATAACCCCCCAATTTTCCTTCCTACTCCATTGACTTTAAACCTGAAGCACTCCTTATTCAGGCTTTAGAAAAAACTCACCTCTCTTATAAATTTTGCCCTTTTTTTCCTTTGTGTCTCTGTCAATTTGTATCTGTCCTCATGTTTCAGTAACATATAAAACTTATATATTTATATATGTGTGTGTATCTATACACACACACACACACACACATATATACATATATTTTCTAATTTAAAGAGAATTGGAACACAAGGGGGGTGTTAGAGACACATGCTCTTTTGTCCTCTGAATCTAGATTTCCAGTATTTTATGCATGTTTTTGCCCTTGGATTATTGCCAAGACTGCCTCGCTTATATCTATTTTAGAATGATAACAGTGGGTACATTTTTAAAACCATCACAATTCATTTCCAGTACCAGCAGCAACAGAAATAAATATATAATCTTGAAATATATAAAACATAGGCCTACATCTTCCTAGCAAGGTGCTTATGAGCATTAAATAGGGCAATGTATAAAATAACAGTATACAATAAAGAGTAAATATCATTATTAAAGTAATAACATTCATTTTTAGTTTCTAGAAAACATGAACCATGATTTTAATTCCCTATTTTATTAAGGTGGGCTCTCATATTCAACTGATGGATGAGTCACATCAACTGATGTGATTACCTTATCTACATCATATTTCATTTTAAATCATATAAATTATGAGAGAAATATCACATTTTATAGGCACACAAAAAGCACCTATTTTTAAGAATAACTAATCCATACCAGTTTAATTTTATTCTATACTTAAGAAGTATGAGATACTATTGTGGGCTGAGCTACAGTCCCCAAAACTCCTTTGTTGAAGCCCTAACTCCCTGTACCTCAGAATGAAACTACATTTGGAGATAAAGACTTTGAAGAGTTAATTAAGTTAAAATGAGATATTTAATGTGGGCACTAATTCAATATGATTGCTGCCTTTAGAAGAAGAGAAAGTTTAGACACGTACCCATGTATACGGAGGAAAGACCAAACAAGGACCCAGAGAGAAGGCAGCCGCCTACAAGCCAATGAGAAAGTGTCAAATGAAACCAAATCTTCCAACACCTTGATCTTGGGTTTCTAACATCTAGAACTCTGGGAAAAATAAATTTCTGTTTTTTAAGCAACCCAGTTTATGGTATTTTGTTATGACAGCCTTGGCAAACAAGTACGGATACCTTGCTGTGCTTTAGAACAATATCTTTTTAAAATCTCAAAACAGCACGACTGAAGCAGATGCATGAATCTGGCCCAGTTTAAAGACACAGTTACTCAAGTTTAAAGTTACCTACTCCAGAGGTAGTAACTCCCCAGGTAAGTAATGGAGCCAGGTTTGTCTGATACCCATCATCAGCAGTTTTAAATACCATGCTATGCTAAATGACTTTATAGAGCTTTCAGATGGTCAAACAAACACCATTTTGGCTTTTTAAAAAGAAAACTATGGGAAAGTACACACAAAATACACATAACATAAAATTTACCGCCTTAACCCTTTGTAAGGTTATACAATTCAGTAGTGTTATGTACATTTACACTCAAACCAATCTCTGGGAGTCTTTTCATCAAATGGAACCTCTATATAAAGAACAACTCTCTATCCCCCCTCTTCCAAGCCATTAGCAACCTCTATTCTACTTTTTGTCTCTATAAATTTGACCAGTTCAGGTATCTCATATGAGTGAAATCAAACAGTATTTATCTTTTTGTGACTGGTTTGTTTCACTCGGCATAACAGCCTCAAGATTCATCTATGCTGGTAGCATGTGTCAAAATTTCTTTCCTTTTTGAGGCTGAACAACAGTGCATTATATGTATATACATTCATTCATTCATTTGTCAGTGGACACTCGGGCTGCTTCCACCTCTTGGCTATTGTGAATAATGCTACTATTAACACTGACGTACAGATACCTCTTGGAGACCTGGCTTTCAATTACTCTGAGTATATATCTAGAAGTGAACCTGCTAGATTACATAGTAATTCTATTTTCAATTTATTGAGGAACCACCAATTTTTTGAGCTGCTTTCCATAGAAGGTGTACCATTTTATATTTCCACTGAGAGCATACAATAGTTCTAATGTCTTCATACCTTACCAATACCTGTTATTTTGGGGGTTATTTTAGAGTAATCATCCTAATATGTGTGAGATACCAATTTCACACTTTAAAAATTTTAATATTAACATAAGCTGACACTGACATCTAAAGTTTAAGAAACATAGTTAATAATAAAGACACAAATTTGACTTTAAAAGCAAACAGGGGCGCCTGGGTGGCTTGGTCGGTTGAGCGTCCGACTTCGGCTCAGGTCATGATCTCACGGTCTGTGAGTTCGAGCCCTGCATCAGGCTCTGTGCTGACAGCTCAGAGCCTGGAGCCTGTTTCAGATTCTGTGTCTCCCTCTCTCTCTGCCCCTCCCCCGTTCATGCTCTGTCTCTGTCTCAAAAATAAATAAATGTTAAAAAAAATTTAATAAAAAAAATAAAAGCAAACAACTCCCCCAAGAGTATGTCACATGTTTACCAGCAATTTTCTTTAAGTTACTGGGATTTAAGTCACTTTCATAGCAACAAGTGACATTTATATATATGTTCCCCTACTTACAATATTATTTTTTCTCCCATCACTCTTCACTATAAACCTATGGGAATATTACTCTGCTTAGGTTATAAATGAGGAAACTGACATTCCTCAATTGAAATAACTAATCCCATGGCCATGTTCATGACCAATGAACAGAGAAGCTACATTGTGACTCCAAGACCCCAAATGCAATTTATAGTCTTTTTCCATGACTCTGTGTTGTCATCCTCCTTATGTATTCTGACTTTAAAACATAAAATATTTCATTACAGTGCAATATGTGAAAGTAGACAGAAGAAACATCAATAGTAAAAAAAAAAAAAAAGGAAGAATATAAATTCTTTCCTTCATATGTGTGAAAACAAAATACCAAAAACGTACATATTTTGTCAGGTATTAATGTCAGGTATGACGCAAAGTACGAAAACAACAGATCTATACAAGTTTTCTTTTAAAAAGGTTGAAAGTATGTGATGCAGTAAGATGAATGCATTAAAAATATCAAAGATCCATAATCCATATGCTGTTACAATGTAAATTGAGGCGAAGATACCATATCTTTCAAGACTAATTATTATGGTTTAAATTTGGTGATTAATTCATTGTGTGTAGAATATATAGGCAAAATTGTCCTGCCATTTCCACAGAGGCATCTGAGTTTGGCCAATGATCGGTATATTACTTGGCTTTCTATCAATTACAGTAATAGGAACAAGATAGCAAGAAAATTCATTAAGCAAGTATTATATATCATTACAACAACCTGTGATCTGGGTATTATAGTCCTCATTTTGAAGGTGAGAAGATGAGGCTTAGATATTTGTCCATGCTCACAGATCAGGGACTAAAGAGTTAAGGTTACAGTCAACAGGTGCCTGTCCACAAACCTATGTTCTTCACCACTGCAAGAGGATGATTGAACTGTCATATAAATGCAACACGTGTCCCATCAGACTACCCAAGTTTTTCTTCAAATTGATAACTCCAAATGAAATTTTAAAAAGCTGTTATTAAATTCCCTGTCTTCTTGAATACATTTCAATGCAGATATTATTATGTCATTTGCTAGTTAGTACTGACAAATTCTAAATGGAGGAAAAAGTAATAATATAGATTCATTACCGAAAAAAAAAAGCCTAGTTGTGTGAATGTCATTAAAATAACTAGTTCATATAGGTCCCTAAACATTTGATTTCTTACAACTTTCAAAGTGCTATCTGCTGATAGGAGAAAAAAAAGTTGCTTCAAAACAAATATTCAAATTAGAAAATCAGGTGATTAATCAGAAGAGAGAGATTTTACATTACGTTAATGAAACAATGATCCTTTAGCGTGGCATCTTACCAAAAATCTGCTGCCCAATTCTACAAGTGGAATAAAGAAAAGGGTCTTGAATAGAAAAAAATATATTCTTGTGGAAGAAAAAGAAAAAAAAGCATAAGATCGACAGAAAAAGAAATAAAGGCAGATGGGAAGGAAATTAACCTTCAGGTTCACTGCAACATGATAAAGGAAGATAGAACTGAAAGTTGGATTCAACATTTAATGCCAGATTGTGAGGAAATATTCTAGCTATAAATGCTCTTAAGGTGATTTGTTACCAGTAATGAAATGATTATATTTAGACTTTAAGTTCGAGGTAGAATAAATCACTGTTTCACAGTTAATCAGGGAAATGCTCATTCATGTAAGATTTCACAAAGGGAGGTTCAAAACATCTCTTGTAAAATATTTAATAAGTACAGTCATGTAGAAGTTTAGTTTATTTTTAAAATAACTTATTGGCAATCTGGCTACAACACCTGTAATATTAAGGGATACATTTAAGAAACACGATGCTGGTCCTTTAGTCAACCTTCAAAAGAATCTTAAACAGAAGTGAGCGTTTTGGAAAAATTGAGCTCAACTACCATGATTTCATGTTCACAGGCAAACTGCTTCTTTCTAAATTCTTTCAAGTCAACCACTGTGAGAGCAGGATGTAAAGGGCTGATGTGGGCCAAATTGCAAAATTCCTCTCCTTTGGGTATGATAGAAGCACTTGTCCTACCAAAGCCCACCAAATATGCAGCTAGTGTGCTACAGCTTTCGTGTCCTTCCCCTGAAAAAGCTTTCTTATTCCCTGGGTTTGAGGAGGCACTCTTTTTGAGAGCATTTCCTGTGGCAATGACCTGAATAAATATACTCATTCCTGTGCAGTTTGAGTCTCAGAATTTTTGAGAGTTCAACACAAGTCATTAAACATGACAACTTTAAAAGACACACAATATCATAATCTCCAATCTATCACGTGAATGAAATAGACTTCTTAGATATCTCTATATTTTGATACATTATGTAAGAGGTAAAAACTATAGAGATCAAAGTATCTTAGAAAAAATGCATTTATGTAGAGATACATAAGCAAAATTGAGGAAGAGTCCTCAGGGAGCATGTAGCAAAACTCAACTGTTTATTTGTGTTTTGACATCATAAAGTCAAGATGAAAATCTACACCCATAGCATAGAAATTCTTTTTCCTAAAAATAATACATTATCGTCCCTCTATCAAAGCAATCAATATTTTGCACCTCTTCACAGATGGTAACCAAACACTAATAATATTCTCATATGTTCTTCCTCATTAAAAATCACACTAAAAATTAATGTGACTATATTCAGTCAAATCTCTAGCTTACACTCTTCAAAAGTCAAGTCCTATCTTTCTATTATTTCCCCGAAATTGTTGAGGAGTTAACAAACATATTTTCAGGTCAGGGACTTAATTTTCACGCTGCTTATAAGCTCATGTGACACTTTACTGTTCATGGATGCTGGCTAACACACAAGACTCCTGAGTCAGGGACAAATGACCTTATTACTCAAAGCACAGCAAGCAGCAAGAGCATCAACATATTTGTGCCAGTTACCTTTGCGACCAAGTCCTATGTGGGGTGATGTGTTGGGTGCTACACACACAGTGGGTTTGTGTCACAACTGAGAACACTTAGGTTGGGGGAATCCATCATTTTTATAGCGAATGGTAAGCAAGCCTGCTCAGTGTCCAGTCAAGATGTAACCTCATCTCTCAAGGTTGCTGGCTGAATAAATAACCCTGAGAAATGCTGGAGACTGGCTGTAAAAGCTAGTAGCCTTAGCATAGCCAGTAAGACATGAAGGAGAGCAGGAGACCCAAGGAGGACCACCTCTGTCTTTTCAAACACAGGTCAGATAATAAAGAAGAACCAAGGAAGGGAAAGAAAATCTTCCCGTTGGAAACAAGCCCAAGCCCTAGCCTCAAAAAGTCAGTTGATCTTCCCCACCTGCCCTGCTCACTGAACTCCAGCCCTCTGTGGACCTTGCACTATTTCTCGTTTTGTTTTTAAACTTCTTTCCCAACTCAGGGCCTTTGCGCGTGTTGTCATTTTCTCCCCATTACGCAGATGCTCATATCTTCAAACTCTGAAAGTCTCTTTCTCATCATTACATGTAACCTACCAGAGAATAATTCCTGATCTATTTATACTGGTTCCCCCATGTTTTTTCCATACCCCTTATTATTCTCTACCTTAGCAACCTCTTAATTTTCTTAAGAGGGCTTTTCAGAACATGCAATCAGTGAGCTTATTGGTCTTTGATTGATTGATTGATTGTGTGTGTGTGTCTATGTTTGTTGCCTTCACTGGTGTGTATGTTTCAAATTTGGAACAATTATGGCATCTTGCTCACCTTTGTATCTACAGCACCAGTGTTCTCTGGTCACACAGTAGATTCTCAACAAGTACTGAATAAATGAAAGACTAAACATAGGTTTTAATCTCTGTGCACGTTAGTAACAAAAATTACATTAATTAAACTTACAGAAAATAATCAAGGTAAAAAACACACTCTGCCTTCTTCAATGTTGTTTGGTGTAGAGAAGCAATGAAATGTCTGAGGTTCTTTGTAAAATGAATATTCTCCCATCCAGGTACTAACCAGGCCCTACCCTGCTTAGCTTCTGAGATCAGATGAGATTGGGTGTGTTCATGATAGTATGGTCGTAGACTAAAATGAATATTAAGAGTGGGATCTGGGTGGCTCAGTGGGTTAAGCATCCGACTCTTGATTTCGGCTTGGGTCATGATCTCACAGTTCATGGGAGATCTGCGCTGATAGCATAGAGCCTGCTTGGGATTCTGACTCCCTCTCTCTCTGCCTCTCCCCTGCTTGCTCTCTATCTCTCAAAACTAAATAAACTTAAAAAAAAAAAAAAAGATGAATGTTAAGAAATGTTACACAGCCTTTTCAAAGGAAAATGTTGTTCTGGGGTACATACTGACTTAGTATATTGCATTTAATTCCACTAAATCCATTTAAAGGGTTGCTAAATTTGACAATGAATGAGATCCAATATAGATTTGATTTTTCTCTTTTAAATAAAATATGGTAAAACTATCAGAATGGGATTAGTGAGTCCTGGGTTTTATACATCTCTTCCTAACTAGCTAGATGTGATCTTAGGCAAGTTAGTTAACCCCTTTAATTTTCACTTCCATCTTTTAACATGAAGTGGGTATCACCAGGCCTTGTATTGCTTTTTTTTTTTTACTTATTTCTTTCACATTTAGCATGTCAGTTACGATATGTTGTCTCACAATTTGTTCACCAAAGCCATCAGTGAAATGGCACACAACTAGCTAATTTTCCATATACTTACAGCATTTTTCCCCATAAAAATAATTACTTCAAAGTGAGTTCAAACATTAACATTATTTATTCTCATTCACTTGATATTACTATATGAGCTGTCTATTTTGTTCTGGGTTCAGTATTCAGTGTTGAGTACAAAACAATGAACAAAATTGGTATGGCCTCAGTTCCTTTAGGGAGATCTGGAAGTCCCACTGTGACCCCACACACATATCTGGACTGCAATGTAAAGTTACCCTTTGTCCACTTATAGCTGTACTTGGGTACATGGTACCACTGCAAGAAGCCACTGCTCTTAACAGCAGGATAAACAAATAAGTTACAGTATATGTCCAGGGGGTTCTCCTATACGACTTTAGACCTACATCAAGAATGACATTGTGGGGGCACCTGGGTGGCTCAGTGGTTAAGCGTCTGACTTCAGCTCAGGTCACGATCTCACAATTCGTGAGTTCGAGCCCCACATTGGGCTCTCTGCTGACAGCTCAGAGCCTGGAGCCTGCTTTGGATTCTGTGTCTCCCTTTCTGTCCTTTCCACCGTGTGCTCTCTCTCTCTCTCTCTCCATCTCTCTCTCTCTCAAAAATAAACATTAAAAACAAATTAAAAATAACTTAAAAAATAAAGAATGACACTGAGGGGTCGGCTGGGTGGTTTAGTCAGTTAAGCATCTGACTTTAGCTCATGTCATGATCTCAGGGTCCATGAGTTCAAGCCTTGTGTAGGTCTCCGTGCTACCAGGTCACAGTCTTGAGCCTGCTTTGGATTCTTTGTCTCTCTCTCTCTGCCTCTCCCCTGCTCTGCACTCTCTCTCTCTCTCTCTCTCAAAAATGAACAAACATTAGGAAATTAAAAAAAAAACAACAACAACAAAAGAATGACAGTGAGTTGCATACTGCATGAAGTCAATTTGCAGAATTTGGTATAAATTTCTCTCATCGGACTAAGAGTTTGAATCGTATGACACTGTCAGTTCAGTCAGTCAAAAATGGTTGGATATTGGCATTTTACAAGGTTCAACCATAAATCGATGTGCTCAAATGGAATAAAGTTGCTACTGACCTGTACTCTTGAAACTTACAAAATCCAGAGGAATAAGATCAGTCTTATACCTATATATCTCCTATTATATGACCCTAAATACATAAGGCTCATTTTTAAAGACAGAATAACGGTTTTGAAGAAGAAGACAGGAAAGATTTCAGAATACTGTTCTCAATTACTTGAAAATTGGATGAGAAATAGTATATATGATAAGAAATTTAGCCTATGAAACATGATAATGAAGATTAAAATCCATTTTAGAAAAAGGATTCAGAAAAAAGAAAAAAATATATATCTAGAATGACTTCCACCATTCCAACTAGGACCACCATAGCCTTTCAGATGCTTGGAAACAGAACTTCTGCCCTAACAACTTCAGAGCAGTAAAAGCCAGGTTTGTATTGTACCACGTATATTTTCATGGTTTCAGTCTTCATATAATAAAGATTATATTATTGGTTTTAAGTTAGTGAAGTACCTAAAATATTTTTTACTGAAACTACGTAATATCTAATTTGTTGGGTGGCTGACAGTTCTCTTACCTCATTCTTCAGCTCGCAGCAAAACAGCACCTGGCCCCAATGGTAATGTGTGACCCAAGCCTGATCCTTATTGGGTTGAACCATAAAAAAAAGAAGAAGAAGAAGAAGAAGAAGAAGAAGAAGAAGAAGAAGAAGAAGAAGAAGAAGAACCCGCCTATATTTGACCATTTTAAAAGCCCAGAAACAAGAATTACACAGGGTTTAATCTAATAGTTTTTCGACCCCAGGAAATTGGTCCAACAGGTGAATATGTGAGTCAGGGTGGAGCCAATCAGATGCCTTCCCCAGGTGACCATATAATGAGAGACTTGACACTTTGCTGGTTTCTTTTTTTCCCTTAATGTTTATTTATTTAGTTTGAGAGAGAGGGGGAGCACGCAAGTGGAGGAGGGGCAGAGAGAGAGGGAGAGAGAATCCGAAGCAGGCTCTGAGCTGTCACTGCAGAGCCCTATGCAGGGCCCAATCTCATGAACCATGAGATTATGACCTGAGCCGAAATCAAGAGCTGGATGGTCAACCAACTGAGTCATCCTCTTTGCTGTTTTCTAAACATGTGCTTCTAGCAGCTATAATCCTCACTGGAGGGCAAGAGATGTGCTGAGCTGCAGGAAGAGGCCCATAGAGACAGATGCCGAGATGGAAGACAGGTTCATACAGAATCTCGGAAACACGGAGTCTTCATTTTCAGTTCTTAAGACTACATATCTCTTCCTTTCATTCTGAGAATTCCTTTGTGTCTTTCCCTTCTACTTTCCTTCTATGTCCTAAATAAATTCCTTTTCTTACCTTGAGCTAGTTTGCATATTCTGTTACCTGTAACTGAAAGAATCTTGACTAATAAATACAAGAGTGGAAACGTTCATGGGAAAACATAACCAATTGCAAGTATAAAGATGAAACAGGGGCGCCTGGGTGGCTCAGTTGGTTAAGCATCCGACTCTTGGTTTCAGCTCAGGTTGTTATCTCTCGGTTTGTGGGTTAGAGCTCTGTGTCTGGCTCTGTGCTGATTCTCTTGGACTCTCTCTTTCCCACTCTCTCTGCCTCTCTTCCACTTGCACATGCTCTCTTTCTCAAAATTTAAAAAAAATGACAAAACAAACTCTAAGATCTTTATCTATACTGCAAGAAAATGGGTTGAGAGAGTCAACATAAAGGGTATTTTTGGATGGAATAGTTAGGGTTTTTCTTGCTAGGGAGAAAACTGCATCAGGGATCTGGGTCGGGGAGTATGAAGGTTAACCAACTCCATCCAAAATTGTGTTGAAAGGGCAAATATGTGACACAATTAATTAACTAATTAACTGAAATTAATTAAATAACTAATTAGATTAGTGCTAGCCTCTGAAAAAAAATCCTGACATTTAAAAAAATAAGTTCTTGGGGCGCCTGGGTGGCTCAGTCGGTTGAGCATCCACTTTGGTTCAGACCAGGATCTCACCATTCTTGAGTTGGAGCCCCGCATTGGACTCTATGCTAATGGCTCAGAGACTGGAGCCTGTTTCAGATTCCATGTTTCTCTCTCTGTCTCTGCCCCTCCCTGACTCGTGCTCTGTCTCTCTCTCTCTCAAAAATAAATAAACATTAAAAATTTTTTAAAAATAAGTTCTATAGCTAATTATTGTATTCAAGCTGAGCATAATCTGATGTAAAGGGGTAGAAATGAGAAGAGAAGATATTCTAGACAGGTTATAACTCATGAAGAAATGGATAAGAATGGCATTGTGAAGAACCCTTAGAGGCACAGGCTCTACCAAGACAGCATATGTTGTGAATCACAGAAGAGAAGGCTGGAAAGAAAGGCCAGATTATATGAAGTCTTCTCATAGCATCAGCCAGCAGAAAATACACCTAAACAAAATTTGTGGCTCTTTTTGCTGTATTCCCATCCATGGCACTATTCGGAAGGGCTATATTTACAAAAGTCGCGTATTTGTGCTCCCTATGCCAAAGTCTAGCAACAAAGATACTGAAATATAATTTTATTCATATTCATATTTTACATTTTGTTAAGTGTGTGGCTTTATGAAAAGAGAGAGAGAGGGAGGGAGAGATTTGGAGAGAGAAACAGATTGCAAAATCACAATTTACCATTTTGCCCTCAAGGTCCCTTCCTTGGAGGTAAACCATTCTATTTTTGATTTAACGTCTAAGGATACGTGTTTTACTTATCAAATGATGTCAGCCTGGCTTAGCCAAGTTCTACTAGATGTGATTCAGAGAGCAACAGACAAGGTCTGTGAAAGCCTGCTTCTGAACTTGTTACAAGTTGAGGAGAAAATTGAAGTCATAAAGATAATGATCGATAGATGTGCCACCATTTTAATTAAGAACACCAGGGTCTGTCAGATGTTTGGAAATAGAATTGATGACCGGAAAAATAACCTTGGATTAGAAAATATCAGGTTTGTGTTGCTCCAGAGGCTACTGAGACAGCCGTGTCTGCTGAAATATTTTTTTTCAACAGTGGATTATAAAAGTGTGGGAAATGGATGTCTGACCACTTTCAACATTATGGCACTCAGCATTAACTAGGACAGTCACACAGATGTTTCTACATGCACAGGTATAAGGCTTTAGAAATTAGACCTGTTTGATTCTAATATTCCTCCATTTAACGTATTTGTCATTCTATGTGATCATTCCACACTGATGAAACTTTTCACCTGTTAGGAGTAAGAGCTAGAGAATGCTTCTGAGATAGCTACTGTCTTCCATCGTATGAAAAGCATTATGAAATTCAGATTTATATTATGTTTGAATCTACCCTGAAGTCATTTTAGGCTGTCTTTGTCATTATGGGGAGGCCTTTAAATGAAAGTATATGCCAGTGGACACTGCCATTAGCATTCTTAGTAATTCACAGGAACAGGTTACACCATTTAAATTTACTTTTTAAACAATAAAATATTTGTTTCCTTATAATTCAAGTACTGCATAAGCCGACAACCTCTTTTGTGGAATACAGAACAGAAAATTACCAGCTTGTTCCTTTCTTAATGGAACATACTATTTAAATCTCATTTCTTCAGATACTTAATATTTCCTTTTTTTGATATTTTGGGTTCTTACCAACAAGATTTAACCTAAATATATTCCAAAATTCATCCACAGGGAAGGTGTGGGAGGGATTTTTCATATCTCAACATCCCCAAAATTATAAACTTGGATATTCTCAGGCTAATGTTCATGAATTCAAATTTTGTAATATATTGTTTATACAGCAGAGTTACAAAAACATATTCTCAAAATAATTGTGAAATGAAAGACTTTTATGAACCAAGTACTCTTCTAACCTAAGGTTTTCACTTCATATCCCAAACCACTTACTTCTCTGTATCTGCTGTAATTCTCTGTGTTTTTCCCCCAGCAGAGGGTGCAAAATATTAAACCTTGGAACTGCTGCATAAACTTGCATTAAAGTCATGCTCACTTACAAATAAAAAAAAAATATCCTTAACTGTTCATGGAGTTTGACTTGATTATGAGGAAAAAAGTTATTAAATAGCATTGCCTCTGTAAACAATCATGATTGTTAGTAGTTTTTAAGGAGGCAACTTCATTAGGGAGATTTGCAAAACCAGGGTCATAAAGACAATCTAGTCATGAAAGAGACTAACCTTAAATTTAGTAAGCATAGCACAGCAACATTTGGATATCCATAAATGTATACAGTTTATATTTTAAAGGCTGTAAGAAGACAACTCTATAAGCACCAACTCAAGAGATCTTCAAATATGATTTAAAATAGAATCATCCTTAGATATCTTGGGTACTGAACACAAATAAATCCTCGAACAGCAATAGCTAAATTAAACTGCCCAATTCTAGGATCACTATTTCTTTAACAAATCTTCTTTAAAACCTGAAATGGTGGAAGGAAATGGGGGCCACCATTTTCAACCCCTGCCTGTATCTTTGTCCTTTACCCCAAGAGTTTTTAATTCTTACAGACTCAAGGTGTACTTCCCACCCTATGACTTTAGGTTCAGCCATTAGGCTGGCTGGCTGGCTGGCTGGCTTGCTTGCTTGCTTGCTTGCTTGCTTGCTTTCTTTCCACCAACCTAATGCATACAAAGGCTTGAAATATGTTTATGTGGTAGGGCTTCCTCCCTTACACTTCTGCCATAGTACATAAAGAGTTTCTTCGGGTAGCTCACATACCCAAGAGTCAAAACACTTGGTACAGACTGACCCCAATATGTGGTAAGGAGCCACACCCAGCCAGACCCACCCTTGGAAGCACAACTATCCAGCTAAACACTGCTAGATTAGTCACACAACAGACACATAAGCATGAATAAATGATTGTTATTTTAAGCCACCATGTCTTGGGGCAATTTGTTATCAAACATTATCATGGTGATGGTTCACAATGATACCAGAATCCATCCTTACTTTAGAACATTTGTCTTGCATTCAATCCATTGTTCTTTCCACTTAGTAAATATGAAAAATAATTATAGAGCAAAAAATGATCTAGGCACTAGGGATATAATAATGAAAAAAAAATAGTTCTTGTCTTTTGAAGGGTTCACAGGAAAAGAAAGTACAGCAGGCACATAAACTAATAAATGCAATATGATAAAAAATATGTATCATAGAATGAAAGACATATCAAATGTAACTAAGAAGGGTGTTGGTGAGGACTATCTCTTAAAGGGAAACCCTTTATCGATTCACAGGAGCAAAGGCAGAGTGTGGATTTCATTACCAACCATCATTTAGACTCTGAAAACACACACAAGACACAGACATTTCTAATACAAATTCAGACTAAAAGATTCACGCCATTTCAACAAAAATGAATTGTATACCTACTTTGTGCACAGAATCCTTTGCTAGGCTCTTACTAGATACATAAATGAACAAAACATAGGTTCTGTCCAGGTGACAGTGACACTATTAAGGCTTAAGCAAGTACACCATAAAAAATATAAATATCCCATAGGCAAGGTATAAGAAGTCCTTGAACTCAAAAGGTTATTATCTAAGGCTTGCACACAACGACTCTAATTCAAGGCAGAAAATAACGAAGAGCTGGTGAGAAGTTCAGAACTTGCTATGAGGGTTTAGAGGAAGGTGGCATCTGGAATGTTTCAAAAAGGAGAGATAATCTTAAAGGTGTTTGGAACAGAGGGCCAGAGGCTGCTTCCCTTTTTTGAGGCTTCCAGGATATTAAAAAAATTTTTAATTCCAAAAGTAGGTTATAAAAGTTTGTGGTATTTTGTAATGTTTAATTTTTACCAAACTAGTGCCAATTAAATAAACCCTCAAAAGGAAAGAGTACATGTAAAACTTTATAAACTTACTTTGCAATCATATTAAAAGGTCAGCTTGAGGTGTTTCATGACTGTGAGATCCGAATTAAATGGCCCAGTTGATCCTCGCTGGGTCAGGGGCTGGTCAGAGAGCAGGCTGGGAATACGGTAGGCAGGGTAAGGAGAGTGTGGGAATGGATCTCATTCGGGTTGGAGTTTTGACTGTGAAATCATCTAAGATGATTTGCAGAAGCCCTCACCCTAATGTCTGCCGCAATGCTTGTACTGGTGTGTGCAGAGCTGATTAATGCTGATGGCCAATAATAAGAATAAAAATAACATATGCATCAGAAAGAAGGCACCCATTGTTGACTAAGAAGACTTAGATTGCTGTGTGCCTAATGTGAGAGCATAGGAAGACAATAAAAGTAACCTGATGTACCAAGATGGACAAATGTGATGAAGGCACAAGCCCTTTGGTCAGGTTTATCATGAAAAGTGGGACAAAACACCAAATCACTGCCGAATGAACAAAATGAGTTCTGCTGGATGAACAAAACAAACTCATGAAAGATGATTCAAACATGCCAGGGCAAATGAGAATATAAAAAACTTATTTCAGGGTATGAAGGTAGTTCTCCATTTTTGCATATGCTTTGGGTAGAGAGCTGACCATGGGTTATTCTTATCTCTGATTTCAAGCACAGGATGATAGTAGTAATTAGTATTATATTCTAAAAACTCTTGTTGAGAAATCACTATGTGCATTCTAATTTCTTATTACTAATTACTTATGTGCATTCATTCGTGTAACCCTCACAGCAATGATATGAGTGGGTACCATGACTATTCCCATTATAAAGCCAAGGAAATCAAGGCACCGAAAGATTAAGGATTGGTGGTCTTGCTCGAGAGCCTGGCTCTTAACTATTACAATGTACTGCTGCAAAACTATAAAGCTCAGGTACTAAAAAGACTCTCTGAGATAGAACCTAAGATTTTGAATTTCTAATAAGCTCCCACGTGATGCTAATGCTGAGGAGCAAGGTTCTGTAAGATATCACATTGTGCCTAAACTGCTTGCCCAGGTCTCCCCTGAGGCAATGACTAATGCAAACAGCCACAGGCTGGTCTTCAAGGATCCTTCTACACTAAGAAATTATCTTTGCATCTTGTGTTCAATTGGGGGATTCACTGCTTAGCAGAATCATACCCTTAAGAAATAGCCTTTGGCTAGGTTAGGAGGGGTAGACAACCGGCTAGCTGTATTGAGAAGTCTACTTGACCACTATACTGCAGTGAAGGTTTGAGGGTCTTAATTCAAATGGGAGGCTCCCAGTATAGGAACAATGATCTTGTCATCTGCACTCTTCAATGTTCAACATATGATTAAACCTATGTTGTACGCATAAGTAAACATCTCAGAGAGGCTGCAGCCACTAAAACTGTGGGGGCAACAGAGCTCCAATATCTAACAGAGCTCCAATATCTCCAAAGGCAACTGTTGTTGGTATGAGACTTCATTTCAAGACTAGATTTTGAACTCAGAACTAGGAGAAAAAATTGCTGACTATCAATGTGGCTGAGGGCATTCTCTCGGAAAAAGGTCTATAGCTCCTGAAACCATGGCTGAAACTCATAACCTCCAATTAGCCACAGAATCTACAGTGCCATCCCTCTGTGTGGTGGCTGATAAAGGCAAGGAGGTCTTGACAAAAGGTTTTTTTTACAGGGATAGAAAAGGATCGGACAAGAAATGCAGGCTGTGGCTTCTCATAGACCTATGTTGTAACTTCCCGTCCAGTATCAACCCTCAACTCATTTGTCAATAGGACTTTATTTCCCCTACACGTATCATAGTCCACGTTATTCTGGGGAGCTGACTCCATGCCTCGTTCCAAAGGTATAAATCACAGCATCACCTCCTCTGGTTTCAGAGATGGCTCAAGGAAAAGCGGGTTATCCAAGGTAGGCAACTGAGTACAATAAGACTTCAATCTGGAACTTGTGTTGGAACTGTTGGGGTTAAGAGCAGTCTCACGTGGAAAGATGTGAAGCTCGGAGGATGTAAGCCTGGAGCTTCTAGGCATCACTAATAGCAGAGAATGTGTTTGATACTGAATCCAACTAAAGAAAAGTAGAGGCAAGGAGACCAAGACAAAGTGAGTGTGGATGAGATGTTTTGAGGGTATGGATCTAGCTATGTCTAAAGCCAATGCTACTTCTGTATTTTTTCAGTTCCATAAACAACACATTTCCCTTTTAGTTTGGGTGTCTATTGTTTTGTCCCCAAAGCATCCTGACTCCAGTAGAGTCCTAATGAGAAGTAGAGTTTCTATTTAATTTAGTAGGCAAGTATCTTGAATTGAAGGTTGGGGGCGGGGTGGGTAGGGTGAGGAAGAAGTGACAGACTGTGAAATGAATTTGCTGTAAGTCAACCGCAATTTAGTTTTAAAAAAAAAAGTAAAGACAGAGAGATGAGTAGATGATAAGAGTGTTAAATGGATAAATGAGGAGATTCCCTATGGATTGACTCTGTATACATTAAAATTACTTAGAGGTCCTCTGAGTCTCTCTTACAGTTTCATCATGCATATGAGCGGAGTGTGTGAAGAGGGGAAGTAATTCATACAACCAGGGGTGTCCTGTTCATAGTGCATACCTACAAAATCGTTTTTAATTGCCTGGGTTTCAGAACAGAGAGAGGATCACATTTAAGACAGATTCTGAAAGACAACAGTGCTTTCCAAATATCTAATCTACAAAACATTGCAACAGATGCAGGAGGTTGGAGGCTTTGACAATTCTATTTAGCAAGCAGTAAAGGGAGAAATAAGGAAGAACAGACACATTTTCCCCTGCTCTCCCAGATTTAATGTCCAGAATACTTCCTGACTCATTGTAGCCCATATGCCTCTACCCACTTTATTTTTTAAGCCCAAATATTTTACTCTCAAATTGAGGGTAGTCGAACCAAGTGGTTTTCCAGTTTTCAGGATGAAATGTTCTACTACAAGCCAGAAACCATTTTAAAAATCACCTACCACCTTCCCATGAGTCCTGTAAGCAAACAGATGTGCTATACAGAGAAAATGCATGTATCTTTTTGCCGTCTGTGGCATCTGAACACACAGTTATCCAAGTAGAAGGGGGAAAATGCTATATTGGGAAAAAGAGGTCTTTAAAACAGATATTTATATTTAAAAATCTATATTTAATCTCAGTGGGGGAGAAAATAAATAAAACATGGAATATAACAGAAACATCTCTAAACTGAGATAATGTTCTCATAACACTACTCTTAGCCTTTTACAGACATGCTTCCTTTATTTTGCTTTTGGAAATGGGGTTTTGTTTTTGCATTGATGGATCTCAGTCAATGATGAGATTCCCTATGACTATTCATTACTTGTTACATACAGCTAAGTCTCTGGTGAGATGTGAATATTTATGAAGGCTGTTCCTTTTTTTGATTGGCTCTGATTCTGGTAGCCTTATTAAGAATAAGGCTTACACTAGATGTGCACTCCTGGTAAGCAGGGCAGCATACCAAATACAGGGTAGAGTTGCAGTGTTTTCAATAAAGAAAGCACCTGGGAGTATTAAAATTTGGAAGAGTATGTGTAGCCCCCAGGCTGCTTTCTTGTAATGTATGCCAGTTTTGAGATTCTGCCATTTCTTACTTAAAGTTAATGATCTAAATTTCAAATGCAAGAACCTTCTAGAAGGGAGTGGGGGGAAAAGTAAGTGAATGGGCAGATTTAGCCTCAAAGGACCTATCAATGAAAGAGCCAAGTGGCTAAGCACCCTATGGTCACTTTTTAAACATGTGGTATAAAACTTGTTCCCTAAGAAAATAATGAAAATAAATGACTACACTGATTCTAAAAATTAACTAAGTGCATATAAATGTATGCAGAAGAGGGAGGGTGTGACTGCATGTAAAATTATATTGTTCTCCAGTAAATATTAATTGCCCGTGGCTTGTTAGATTGGGGATCCAGAATAGATTGTGAGTACTTCCCAATAGTAAATGTATGACATGAATAAAAAAAAAAAAAAAAAAAAAAAAAGACACTCGGGGCACCTGGGTGGCTCAGTTGGTTAAGCACTGACCTTGGCTCAGGTCATGATTTCAAAGTTTGTGAGTTCAAGCCCCATGTCAGGCTCTGGGCTGACAGCGTGGAACCTGGAGCCTGCTTCGGGTTCTGTGTCTCCCTTTGTCTTTGTGTCTCTCTCACTTGCACTCTGTCTCTGTCTCTGTCTCTCTCTCAAAAATAAATAAACATTAAACAAAATTTAAAGAAAAGACACTGACAAAGGAAAAATCTGAAAACCTACTCATGGACACCATGCTTACTATTTCATATGAGAAAAAAATCTATTTTTAACCAGTCAAAATTAGGATAGAACAGCAAAAAAAGAGGACTATCTTTTTAATACATTTCAAGTAACTTATGAGATTGAAAGTCTTTAGCTATCACCCCAAAGCTTTCATATAAGTCCAAGACATCATATGCTAAAAAGGCAGAGCTAAATTTGAAAATTGTAATTATAGGCTCATATTGGCTTTGCCCAGGGCAACCAGCATTACCTATGTAGCTGTCCTCTTTTTGGTTTAATGCTATGCTGTGGCTGTCTGGAAAGCCTTGGTAATTTTATATTTGAACATGTGTTCTGTAAGTGAAATCCACTGGACAATAGGGTATGTGCATCAGCAGAGGATATATGTACAATCTGAATGTCTGACATGCACCATTCACCGAGCTCCATATGCACAGACTTCCAGCACACCCATTCTGCGTGGGAACTCAGTCAGACCCAAGCTGAGTAAAAAGCAAGCTGATTATGTCTACAACTGAGTAAGCAAGGTGCTGACAGCCCTGAGAGGCCACATTTTCCATTGTAATTAGAATTTTGCTTCAAATGCAGAAAGAGAGCAATGGCATTCTCAGAAATACTACCAAAGAACCTATGAAGTCTTTTCTTACATGTTACGACTTCCCTGTACTAGCCAACATGCATGTGAAAATTATGACAACGGAGGAGAGTGAATGCCAGGACAACCCATGTTGCCTTCTCCTTTCCTTCTTTCCTTCTTCATCAATGAGCCAAAAATAGAGTATGGGTAAAATGTATGCAAATCAGATTAAGTAACAACAGCTGAGTTAGCTTTGTCCAGTGTTTCTATTGTTGTGGGAAGAACAAAATACCTATGCTATGCATGTAGAAGCCACAGAATACAAACCGTAAATTCTGCATGTAAGTTAAAAGCTCTTATACATGCATTTGAAATTGACACCATACAACATAAAAAGACACGGTGAACTTCATGCTAAAAATTAACAATTTAAATTCTCCTTTACTTAGAACAACATTAACCAGCAAATATAAAACATCATCACAACTCAAGAGAGACAGACCATGGGAGAAAGAAAAAAGCGTTTATTGGTACACACACTTTTCCCCTTTGTTTTGAAAAAATGGTTCCACAGTTTTCACTTCACACCTGGAGCCACACACCATATAGTCAGTCAGCCATTAGCTGTGTATAAAATACTTTGGCTCTTAAAGCATAAGAGCTCTTTTCCTAGGCAATCACCTGGGTAATATTATTCCTCCACCTCCCTTTTATTATGTGTGTTTTTCCTGCTGGGGATCATGAGAATATAAAAGCCAGGAACAGCCCCAACGAAATGCGTTTGCCTGGTGGTCAAAAGAGAATTAGCCAAAAATATTAGTAATGCTTATTTCAAAGATTTAGCAATCTTTGACAAGAGAAGTTCGAAGGTTTCTCTCCCCCAGTGGTACTTCATCCATGTGACTTCCTAACCCCTAAATGTAAGTTATTTCTATTTTGAGTTTTTTAACTGTCAAAATAACACATCACTTGATAATTCTCCCAATGCTTTTATGATTGCATACCTGCATTTGTAGCTCTAGTTTCTGTTCACCGGGGTGTCAGACACACAACAGTCACTTTGGGGGTTCTAGCTTATAAACTTTCTAGACTGGCCCTGAAGTTTTGCACACATTCGAGCTATAACCAGAGTATCATCTCCATAAGAATATCATGTCACACTCATAGTTACTCAGTTATCTAAAATGGCTTATTGGGAAGAGAGTTGCTTTTGATTGCTAACTTTTGGCATCCATGACCAACTCATTCCTACACTTGTCTTTCCAGTGATTGTGGAAAACTGTGCTAACAGTTTGAAGATGGTTAAGCGTCACCTAAACTCTCCTTCAATCTCGCCTTTAAATAGGTTGGTTTTTAGGTTCATTTCATAATAAGTAAAGAAACAATAGAAGAGATGGTTTTATGGGAAAACATATTTGGGAACTTATTATCTGAGCCAAAAGATTCGAGAAAAAGGAGGCTCCCTCATCTTCTTTGTTTTTGACCTTAAAATGTTTTGGTTATACTGACTACATTCTGCAGCAAGTAGACTTGGTTAGAAAATATGAGAGTAATGTCACTCACACAGTATTTTACGGACCATGATAGAAGTGTGTAAGCAAGCAAATGCTTGGAATAGCAAATGGCAAAATCTAATACCTATAACTATAATGACCCAAAGAAATGTTTCATCAAAATAAGTGCTTAGAATTTTTCTGCCTGACTTAATGGCAGTGGTGGGGCATGAAGGAGGAAAAAGGAGGTAGCATATTTCTTCTGGCATAGCCCGTGAAAACGGCTATTAATTTAGAACCCACCCACTAATTCAACTCCATGGCTAAAGGAGATGAAAGGAGGAACCACATACTGCAAGCCAGCCTGGTCCTTGGCTTGACTAAGAAGTGCTGTATTTGTCTGCTAGTAATAAGTCACCACAAACTCAGTACCTTAAACAACAGAAATGTATTTGCTCACAGTTCTGGAAGCCAGATGTCCAAAATCAAGGTATCGGCAGGGTGGGTTCCTTCTCGGTGGCTCAGAGGCAGAGTCTATTCCACGACGCTCTTCTGACTTCTGGTGGCATGTGGAAATCCTTGGTGTTTTCTGGCTTGCTGCTGCACAGTGCTACTCTCAGTCTCCATTTCCACATGGCCACCTTCCTTCTGTATCTGTCTGTCTCTATGTCTTCACATAGAATCCCCCTGTCTCCACATGTCTGTATCCAAATTCCCCTCCTTATAAAAGCACAGCAGTCACTGAATTAGGGTTGATCCTAATCCGTTAAAACCTCATCTTAATTTAATTACATCTGCAAAGATCCTATTTCCAAATAAGGTCATGTTCACAGGTACCGGGGGGTAACACCTTCAGTACACCTTTTGGTGTGGGGGGGTGCTGGCTAACTTAACCCATGATTCTTCTCAAACTTTGCACATAGCTGAATCACAAGAGCATTTTTAAAAATACTGATGCCTGGGTACAAAACCCCAGAAATTCCAAACTAATGAGCATGAGGTACAGCCAGGGCATCTAGATTTTTCAAGTCCCCCAAGTGATTCAAATGTGCAGCAAAAGTCTCAGAACCACTAGGCTAAAAGATTCTAGTTATTAGTTTCTCAAAAGGATATTTTAGCATAACGAAGTATGTGTTTCAATGAGAAAAATCTCTTTTCCTTTAATCATTTTGACAAGAATGAAAAAAAAATATCAAAAGTACATGATCAAAATGAGTGACATGTAATCAAAAAGAATTTTAGAAACTTACCACTTGATGCATGTTCATTCCATGAACATTTTTAATGTGTATGGTGCGCTGGGCCATGGGAAAGGTCCCGAGGTAGGCATCAGAACCTGAGATATCAGCTGCTCACCCACCAACCTGTAGAGGAAGGAAAGGGTTCATGGTGTTTGGCTGGTTGTGACTAGGTACAGAAATGATTCCTTTCTCACAGTAGTGCTCAGTGACTAGCAAATAGGGGAAACAGATCTTATTTTTGTAGATCAAGTGGCCATCATGAGATATTCTACAATGACGACAGAATGGATCACTCTGTGTTAGTTTATATCTAAGGCTACTCATATTAATGGCTCACCAGATTATTACAGAAAAAGTATTTCAGTGGGGTAAACTGGATGAAATAGAAAACTACTTCTTATGTTGCCTTTTTCAGAGACTGAAAAACCCATTTGATATAGATGCCTATAAATGTTGTCAAATGTTATTTCATACTACTCTGTAGGCTCATAAGGATCTGATGGTAGCCGCTAAATCAACACAAACTTCTCCTTGCTTGTCTCTTAGCTGGCGCTACAATGTTTTCTATCTAGCACAGTAGTTCACCTCAACCTACTCTGTATCATTGTTATGGACTGAATGCTTGTGTTCAGCCAAAGAATTCACATGTTGAAATCCTATGCCTTAATGTGATGGTATTAAGGGGTAGAACCTTTGAGAGGTGCAGAGGTCATGAGGGTGGAGCCCTCCTGAAAGGAATCAGTGCCCTCTACAGGAAGAGACCAGACAGCCGGCTTGCACTCTCCTGCTCCCACATGAATACACACTCTCTCTTTGCTCTCTGCCATGTGAAGATACAACAAGATGCCATCTGTAAACAAGGAAGAGGACATTCACCAGAACCCAACCATGCTGGCACCTTGACCTCAGATTCGGAGCCTCCAGAAGTATAAAAAATAAATGTTTGTGGTTTAAGCCACCCAGTCCGTGGTAATTTGTTCTAGCAGCTAGAGGCAACTAAAAGAATCATTATTTTCATTCTTTATACTTCATACAAATACACTTTAAAAAAAATACTTAAAAATACAAGTTCCTTTATTCACAAAGGAACACTTTTTGTTTTTCATTCTCAAACTCCCCTGTGAAGCATTTTCTTTTGCCTCAAGTTTAGAAAATGCCCTTTATCTCAAACATATCAGCTAAGCTGTTTTTAGGTATGTAAAGAATTTCAAAGATACACATAGAGCAGAAGCCCACTTTTAATGTCAATAAATTTACCACTGTCAAAAAATTAGCATCATAATAGCAATGTGAACAGAATTAAAATATAAATATATAAATAATATTTTCTACATTTTAGCATATGAAAAAATCTTCATCTTTATTCCAAGAAATGTTGGCAGTCTTGGGGAAAGCATTTTAGATAGACTGATAAAATAATTATTAAAACCCATACTAAAGAAACAATGAAATAAAATCATGGAACGTAAACCCACTTTGAACAAAGTTCATATTTTCAGTGAAGTGACATGTATATAATAATTTCTTTTTTTTTAATGTTTATTTATTATTTTTGAAAGAGAGAGAGAACAAGAGAATGAATGGGGGAGGGGCAGAGAGTAGAGACAACAGAATCTGAAGCAGGCTCCAGGCTCTGAGCTGTCAGCACAGGGCCAGACACAGGGCTCAAACTCATGCACGTGAGATCATAGCCTGAGCCGAAGTGAGACACTTAACCAACTGAGCCACCCAGGCACCCCAATAATTTCTTTTTTAAAACATGATCATATTTAAATGGGAAAGACAGTGTTATTCTCATTTATACCTGAGGAAAAGAAAATAACATAAAGTTACCAAATTTGAAGCCTACATTGCTTTTGTATAGTCACATACATTAGGGAGTCTTTATATGCAGTTGTCTTTAGGGTGCTAGGTTATAGGTTTTCTTTTTTGAAATTTTTCTTTCTTTATTTTGTGTGTGAGAGAGACAGCACAAGCAGGGGAGAGGCAGAGAGAGAGGGAGAGAGAGGGAATCCCAAGCAGGCTCCATGATCAGCACAGAGTCCAACTTGGGGCTTCATCTCACAACCACGAGATCACAACCTGTGCTGATATCAAGAGTCGATGCTTGGTTGACTGAGCCACCGAGGTGCCCCTAGGTTTTCAATTTAAGAGCTGTGAACTTCAAACGGCCCCATTTTTTCACAGTTTGCAACAACCTCATCCCTACCAAAGTGCAATCGCTAAATTGCTAACTACGTTTGTGGACACCCTCTTCACCAACTTTCTTAACCTTGTCACTGTGTTACCATTTCAAATTTCCATGAAATCTACCTTCAAGAAACTGATGGAGAGGAGCCAAAGACTTCTGATCAGAAAGAGAAGAGGACAGGTAGCAGGCTCCCTTGCTCTACCTTCCCTGAACTGGAGAAAGTTACATAAACTTTATGTGCCTCAGTCTCTTCCTCTGTATGAGAAATTAATATTTATTGAGATTGTACTCGACTAGTCACTGTAAACCTAGAAGAAGTAAGTTGAATTCTATGGTTTCATAAGTAATTCTAAATACTGTTTTTAACTCCCATTAATTTATATCCCTAAAGTTTGGAATGTGCCAGCTGGCTTATATGTTCGCATGAAATTTCTGGACCATATCCTAGCTCGTCAAAGTCTAGTCTGGGGACCAGCAGCACTGGCATCTTCTCGGAGCTTGGTAGAAATGCACAGTTTTGGGCCTTACCCCAGGCCTGCTCAACCAGATTCTGCATTTGAATCAGATCCCCTGTAGCAGGCATTATTAAAGTGTGAGAAGGGCTGGACTAGATGGGTAACAAAATCTACTCAAACTTACAGGGATGTACACAGAGCAGAGGCTGGCATTCAACCCCTGGATTCAAAGCCAACTCCTGCTACCCATACCTCGCGCAATCTCCGAAGAAAGAGCTTCCAAATACATAACTTCACTTTTGTGTTTTAGTGCCTTCATCTATAAAAAGGTGGTAAAACAACAGTTATTCCACGGGGCTGTTGTGTGGGTTGCAAAGTACTGTGTATAAGCAATTAATACAGTGCCTGGCACATTGGAAGTCCTTTCAATCATTAAACATTTATGGTACACCTATCATGTATATGTCAGGTACGTGCCGGGGGCTGTGAACGCAGCAGTAAACAAAACAAAGTCCCTACTTTCGTGAAGCTTTCATTCTAGCGAGGGATTCTGGCAATACAAAACAGATGTTAAAAAAAAAAAAATGTCACATAGGGATATGTTCTGCGAAGTATAGAGAATGACAGCAGAGCCACTGTAGACAGGAAATTCAGCAAACTTCTTCAGAGGAGAAAACAAATGAGTAGGTACCTGAATTTGTTATGTTTGATTAGTATTCAGAGCTAAGTCCCAGGCACAGTGCTAAGCATTTTATATGCATTCAAGTTTCCAGAATCCTCCAATTTGACCCTCTCACCAGAAAAGTGGAGAATTTGCTTGAATAAGGATATTCACTACACAATGAGACATTTAAAGTGAAAATTTCATGAAAAGATTTTTTTGCTTGTCTTATCCAGTCATCGCAGCCATCTTATTTTTACTCTGGCTTGGATTCTGACAATGTATTAATACTTTTTAGTTTGACTGAAAGAACCCCCTGAAACACGCACCCCGGCACTAGAGATAACAATTCCATATGCTCAGCAGCATGATCGCTACATCTGGACATGAGCAAGAACTTTGTAATGGTAACGTGGCACTGTCCACAGGACCTGTCTTTCCACCCATGGAAACTGAAAGGCTCCACACCTCTTTTTATAGAAATAGGTATGTTTTAGTAACTTGGCTACATTCCAATTTATACTTTTACCCGAGAGTGTCAGGCTGTGGCTTTAGCAGATATTTTCCTTCTTTTTCTTTTGCTACACAATAAACAGGCAAACAAATAACTGTTATGTGGTGTCAGTGGCATGAAATGGCTTCTATATTCCAACACAGATGGGGTATCTTAATAATGGGAAGATGATCGCACACTTTAAAGTGCTTTGATATAAAAGGTGCCATATAAAAAGGAAGTTATTATTCTTAGTTATAATACCCTAAAAAAAGGATTTGCCATCTAAATGGCTGCTGAAACTTAACTGCAGAATTGCTTATAATGCTACAATCAGTTGAGGCCAAATTCAATAAAAACTCCATCCGGCATTCACACTGAGAAGACCCACATGTGCCTTTAATTTTTTTTTTTTTTAATTTCCTGGGCTTCCGGCCCAGAAATTGGATGGGAATTTTATTTAAACCTGCTCTTGTGTATCAACTTTTGGTAAATATCAGGTTTTCAGTTGACTCACATTATGCTTTACATTTTGAGCAAAGAGAGGAAATAAAATGATGCGTATCTCTCTAAATACATATATTTATACACCTCTTACCTGTTCTGCCAATGAAACTGTGGCTCACACTAAATGTTCATCATAACTCCTCCAAATTTAAGATGCCCCCCTTCTGCTGCAACCATAGATTAAAAAGTCCATTAAATCCCTTTCCAGTATTAATCAGTTTTCACCAGCATAGGGAATGTAATCTGAGTTTGGAAATGACTAATTATTTGGAGAGGGTGGTGAGGGGTTCAGCTTTAGATTTCTAATTTCGGAAGCTTCTTTCCCGTCTTCCCCCTGTCATTGTGCTGCCTGGGGCCACGTCCCCCTCCTTGATGAAAATGCTCTTTCCCTTCCCGCCGGACAGGGTATACACATATGCATTAGAAGGAAAATGCATTATAAGGCATCAACTTGAAAATATTAAGAAAAGAAGCACTCCTTTTGATGGATGTGGGCATGGCAGTAATTGCACCTGCTAGGTGCCAGGCATCAGCATAATTTGCATGTGAAATTTTCTCAGTTCCTTCCAGAATACACCAGTTCTACTCAATAAAACATTTTGTCACACTCGGGGGGGTTGCCAACATGTTCCCAGATTGCAAGCAAAAAGATTATTTACAGTAACCAATAACAACTGAAACGACCATAAACAACCTTTCCATACCTGTTCTATTTTTTTTTCTTTTCCTAAGTAGAGAGACTTTAAGGAGCCCAAATTTACTGCAATTTAATTCTGATGGGAAAAAGCACATTATTTTATTTATAGTAGCGTGCTGTATCTATCCTTGCCTCCCCCCTTTTCAAACATAAATAAAGCCAACTTTTGTTGCTGTTGTTTGTAATCCAGCCATGACTCTTAACAGGAAAAGTTTCTCGATAAAGTGAGAAGTTGGACAAAAATGGCCAACATCAGAGAAAGTGACCCAGTGTATTCCAGGACCCTAATGTGTGTTCATGGGGGGAGAGAAAATCACTGCTGAAGTAGTTTTGAGGGGAACCCTGTCCCGCTCAAGCCTTTGACGCAATTTCTTCTTGCCACCGAGAATAGTCAGTGCCCTGCCTGTGGGGATGATTGTAGGGAGCCCTGCCCTACACCTTACAGACCTGGGCTCTGCCTTTTGTTTTTTACCACCCTCCCCCCGCCCTTAACCAGAGTTTTCCCGGCAATTCGAATTCTATTCTGAATTGCAGGGGACCAGGCAGGTAAAAGAGCAAGAATGAGAAATAGTCAAAACAGTCATTTCCCTTAAACCCCCTCTCAGGTCTCTTTCACCCAGAGTAATGCCCTTGATGATGAGTTTTGTCCCCTGACAGGAGGAATCACCGGGAGAGAAGAGGAGACAGGGCTGGGAATTTGTTAGGCCTAATTAAACAAACATGACTAGAATTTTTTTTTTTTTTTTTTTTTTTTTTTTGTACCACAAAGGGAAAGTAAACTTATGATACCTTTTTAAAACAATGTCAAAGAATTATAAAATTCAGCCCCAATTACAGTTTTACTCACCAGGAGCATTGTTAAAACGGTATCCTAGGACATCCTTCTAGAAACTGTGCACACATAAGTATGCATACAGAGATGCGCAAGTGAGCACAAAAACTGTAACTATGTTTCCAGAACTAACTTTTCTCCTGACAAGACCTCTTGAAGGTCATTCTATGCCAATAGTAATACATGTACCTCCCTCTCTATAGATGCTGCTTTATATCCCAAAGTATCCCACTGTATTTTAATTAGACGCTCTGTTAATAACGGACAGGAAGGTTGTTTCCAAATGTTTATCACTCACAAGTAAAGCTCGCTGAACAACCTTTGCCCGGGCACTGGAAGGAAGTTTCCCCAATGAGAGGGCTTACGAATCCAGCAGGCTTTCACCGGAAGTCAAGGTGTTCTCACCAACCACTGCCTGCATGTACTTAGCCAGATGCAGGTAAGACCCACTTCACAGGGCCCTTGTCAGAACACAATTGTGATTATTCTTATAACTGACGCATTGAGGCCTTAGGCAAATTAATTTCCTCATCATTAAGTCAGGAGACAATAATAGATTCAGAGTCGCTCCGGAGACGCCGTGAACCAATTCCCTTAAATTGCGCTGTCCACTACCTGGTACACAGCGAAGCCTTAATAATTATCCGCCTTAATAGGACAGTGGCAAGCTCTGCGCACTTTCGGCAGCGCAGCTGTAGGAGGCTTTCCTAGAAGTGGAATTCCTACCTTTAACCCCGTGCTCCCCAGGCCCCAGCTGTGCGCGCACGAGGCCACCAAGCGGTGACAGGCTGACCGCCGCCCCATCCCGCGCCGCCGCCCAGGGCCCTGCGGAGGCCGGACGCACGTGGGCGCACGCGGCAGAGCGCAGGGAGACGCGGGCTCCTGGCCGGCGCGGGGGCGCGGGGGGCGCCGCCGGCGCTAGGCGCGGGACCCCGTTGGCTGCTCTGCCGCGCTTCCCGCCCCTCCCTCCCGCCCCTTCTCCCCTCCCTCCAGTGGCCGCGCTGGAGCCGGAGCCTGGGCGGCGGAGGCGCAGGCAGCGCTTGCTCGGCGCCGGCAGCAGCCACAGCAGCCTGGCGCGCGGCGGCGGCGGCGGCGGCGGCGGGCGGGCGCCGCAGGCTCGGCCAGGAACGGCGCGGACCGGGGAGCTGCGGCGGAGGCTCGCGCGGGCGCGCACGGCGGCCCCCCAGGCCCCGGAGAACGGCGGCCGGCGCACCGGCGGAGCGGGCGCCTCGTGCACTGCAGAAATCAGGTAAGTCTCAGAGTCCCGGCTCCTTGCGCCGGCCCCGGGCACTACGGTGAGCCACCTGCCCTGGCAAACTTTTCGCACTGGCTTCAAGGCTCCTAGCCCTAAAGTTTGTTTGCGGGGATGTGCCCCCGACGAGTGGAGAATAAGAGATGCGTCTCGGAGCAGATTTGCTCTGGGGAGATAATTTTTTTCTTCTTGCGCGAGGATTGGTTTCCAGGATGGGAACACTTTGCATCTCCAGCTCCAGCGTGGGGAGGTGCGAGGTGGGTCCCACTGGCTAGCCCTTAGCTCAGCGGATTTGGCTAGTGAAGTTGGAAAAAAAAAAAAAAAAAAGTTGTGAGATGCAAGGGTACTTAAGATGAATCCTAGGTTCGCGGTGCAGGGGGTGGAAATGTGATACAGCTTTTTGCCACAAACCTCTCCCTGCTCTCCAGCTCTGGGGAAACTCGGGCGGAGGATTCTTCGATTAGCGACCAAGTTTTCCAAGCCTCATTTTCTTTCCACTTTTCAATCTGCAGTCTTGGACAGAATCTTCTGCCGCGTGTATTTGCCAGGTTTTGTCTGGAATGGGCTATAGTCCAGCTTTCCTGAGCTCGGACCTGGTCTTGGCTGCTTTTCTCTTCTCTAAGGAGCCGTGCAAAGCTAACCAAGCGGCTAACAGACTACCAGGAACGGAAACCAGGAAGTGTCAACTGGGTACCCCAAGACACAGCACCATTAGAAAATTTTTTGACTGATTGAGATGAATGAACAGCTTATGGGCTGTGCTTGTGCAAAGCCCCGCACGACCCTCCAATCCGCCTGTCCTTCCCTGTACTGCATTTACTTATTGATGTACAACAAGGAGATGTGCCCAGAGGAATGATTTAGTAACAAAATGGTACCGGCTATGGTGAAGAGAGTCAGTTTCTGGTCCGAGCCAAAGAGAGGAGGACAGACAGCTCTGGGAAGGGGGTGGCCAGTTTGTTCACCTGAAATCATGATGTGAGGAAAACAGAGCTAGAGAAAGCAACGCAGGGAGGGGAGATGTGTGATGTTCAGGAGGGAGGTCAGAAACCCCAGCTCATATGGTGAGTAGGTAAATCCAGAAATAATTTAAAAATGATTGAGCAGGAATATATATATATATATATATATATATATATATCAGGAATATATATATATATATATATATATATATATATATATATATATATATTAAGTAGGAGGACTCTACAAGCTGTGGTTTCTGTTTACCCCCACAGAGATGAATATCACACGAGCTGAAAAAGAATCTTGATCTGTAAATAGATTAAAAAACAAGAATTAATCAGAACAATGAGTCAGAGCCCTACAGTGTTTGAAAGGAATAATTGCCTTTGGAAGAGCTATTATGTCTCAATACTGAAGTCAAATCTGTTACTTTTGCTTTGCTAGTTGTGTTTACTAACAGTAACATGGCTTTGGCTGCAATTACCTGACATCTGAGGTTGTGGTTTTAACCCTTGGTGGGCTGTGGTACCAGGGAGGAGGTTCTGTAGGTTAATACTCATATCCATTTGAGCAACATTTACGAAGTGCCTAATATGTGCCAGTCACTGATTGCAATGGGACAGGTTCTGGTAAATGTGGTTCATAGAAGATATCTGATAGGGTTCAGCCTTGCCAGTGGAAATATATTTGCTCAGAAATTAATGATCTTTGAGTGTTTGCTTCAAGTCAGTTGAGATTCAACATGTAGTTTGAGGACCCTCGAAATGATCACTATCCACCCGGGAGCTAGAGTGAATTGCTACACATTTTTGTTTCAGCTAAATGGTGAGGCTAAATGCATATGTGTGGCCCTCCTGTCTGAAGGTGGTATAACAGACACAGTGGCTAATTGATTTGTAGGGCAATAGATGCAGGCACTGGCTGCCTCAGACAATAACATTCACCTCCATGTTCTTCTCAATGTCTGGATATCAGTAATGTTAGCACAAAGACATGAAGGCATTAAGTCCATTCTCCAAGAGAACTCTCAACTTTTCAGCATCCTTCACAACCCACCCGGATAGCCTGATTATTCCTTAAAATGGCAGCAAAACATTTAATAGGACCAAAGTGCTGAGCAATTTCACTTGGAGCAAAGATTAGCTACGGACAGCAAGCTGTAGCCTTTCCATTGCTGATTTATGTTCAATTTTATCACTGTCACATTTCATATATGCCCAGTTATTACAAACTAATAGCCTCTTCGCTCTGCTAGCAAAATAAGCGTCCTTCTCTTTTATAAGTTCCTAACTCCTCACACATTCGGTATGCATCTTCTCTCTTTGTTTTTACTGCGTAATTTAAGTGTGAAACTTGAAGTTCTCATTAGCTCTTGAAATGTTTTGTGCCTAAATGGTATACAGATATAATTGCCCCTTTAAAGCTGCTAGTTCTGTATATCACTGTATTATGCACATGGCTGGTTCAGTGTTCTGTGTTTTTCTAGTCACCGGTTAGTAAGGTCTTAGCAGTAAAATAATGTTAACTCCTGGTATGGAGACAGTTAGATGGCAGGAGGATTAATTGATGCTGGCCATGTTTCCTTGCCATCTCTGATTCAATTACTGCCACCAGTTCACTTTCAAGCCTTTTGATCTTAGGGAGTTTGTCTCTTTGAAGGTGAGTTTTTCAGAGGTGCTCCTATGGTTTTAAAATGTATTTACGAGTCACTTAATGCTGGTAGACTAGTTCTTATGCTTGATAACACTGCCTGAGATACTATCCTTTTTGCAAAGATGTTTGACAGTAATTAGAGCATTGGGCTGGCCACAGGATAGTTGAAGACAGAACATTTCTTTGAAATTAAGGTGTAACAGATCTCAGTCTCAGATCTAATTTGTGTAAAAATTTCAGGAACAAATCAACTATGCTAAGTGGTTTTTGGTTTGTAGCACCACTCCCCCATTTATCTACTAAATATAGCGGAACATTTCTTTTGAAAATTTGCTGCAGGAGCAATCCTTCCCCTAGTCGAAACTTTGTATGCCAGGTTCCAATCCATGGTACATTTTTATTTCTCCCCTTTTATGTACATGTTATAAACAAGAAATAAGGGTTTGTAATAGAAGTGCTGGCAGAACTTTATGGCATCTCAAACAGCTCTGCTACTTGGAATGTAAATATTTGTAGAATCTTTACTGTGCAAGAAGCTGCCTTGCAAAAAGTGAGAAAAAATGACTCTTTTATTAAGTAGGATAAAATAATTCAGGAAGTATGCATATTCCTTATTGCAGACATATTGGCATTCTGAGTAATAGATTATATATGTTATAGCAATTCCATAGCCCTCTCTTAGATGCCTTTATAACTCAGATTGTAAATTTTCTGTGTTCTAAAACAGGAGAACAAATTTGTCCCATTTGTTTTTCTAACTTGCTTGACTTTGATTGCCTTTTAAATGTTCAGGGATGAAATCTGTAATTCAAAAACCACTTTGATTATATTGCTGATAAATGAAGCTGTCGGTATGCTATCTTTGGGAAAAAAGAGTGCTTGGGACCATTGCAATACTTCAAATACTCTTATTCTAGGGAATTAGTCCAACTCAGATCTTGTGCGTCCTTTCGATTGTGATATTTCTCAGATTTGTCCACTTCTGTCCATCTCCACTCACATGATTCTGTTTTATTCCAAATCACTATCTCCTCCCAAGGGAAAACTGTGCTGGTTTCTCTGCCTCCTCTTTTGCTTCCTCCCCCAAATCATTATCTGCATGCTAGTCAGGGCAATATTTTTTTCTTAAATGTAAGTTAAATTAATACTCCTCTCCTCAAAGCACTTAAATGATTTTATATTGCATTCAGAACTATTAAATATCTACAAAGCCATGTAGGATTTAAACATTACCCCTGTGTCCAACATCATCACATGCCATGCTTTGGGGAGAAAGAACTTCATAGGCTTCTCTCCATTGTCTGCAGTTTTGTTGACCTCCTTCCTATCTTAGGGTTTATTTTATCCCTTTGCCTGGTAGCCCATTCTATCCTTTACCCCCAAACACACACACACACACACACATACACACACACGCACACATGCACACCCCACATAGAGTTTGACAGCTGATCACACTTTTGGTCACAATATAAATATTTATTGAAAGAGTGCTCTCTAATCCCTCTGCTTGTCTCTTTTTGTCCATATCGCCCAAAGCGCTTATCATAACTTGAAACTATCTCATCTGATTCCTTGTTTACTATTCTGTAACCATCTTACAAACAGTCACCACATCTGTTTTACTTACTATTGCAAAGCAGCTTCTATCACAGGACGTGGCTCACAATGGAGTTTGATAAACCCATGGGAACTATGCTCTGGGGGTGCTGAGTTTATAACATGTGGCTGGAGCACCTCTGTGACCAGAGATCCTGTCTGTCATGTTCATATTCAGCAGAGGTCTGCAGCTGACTTTTACAGAGTGTTCTGTCACCTTGCTCTAAGATCTCTTAGAACTTTTGGATATCTGCTACTTCAAAGCCATTGTGTCAGAATGGGAATCATCATTTTTCCTCCCAAGCTGGTTGTAGCATAAGGTGATACTTTCTTTCATCTTTTCTCATTGTGGTCCTCAAGGCACATGGCACCAAGTGGTCTTCGGTACTGTCCTCTTTTGTCCCTGCAACCAGTCAACTGATTAAAAATACAAGAACTTTCATTCATGTGATTATCCACCAGCCAGGTTCCAAGCCCTTTACTGCCTTTGCAGTTCTTACCTAAAGTTCTTGCTAAATGCAGCAGATCAAGAAACCACCTTCTGCTCCTCTCCAGTCTTTCTGACACATGCTGCTGTATTATTCCATGAACCAGAAACCTTGTATCATTGGACACCCACAGCCTACAGAGAAAATGCCACTGATGGAGCCTGTCTGCATGAGACTTCTCTTTTCTCACCCATCCTTGAACTTCCAACTTAACAGAGCTTTTTAAAACTTTCTTGAAAACTCAGAATGTTGCTTTTGGCTTCAAGATTCCTGTACCCTTGGCTCTAACTCCAAGCCGCTCATTCACATACCAACTCATGTCCACCCTTAATTCACTGTTATTTTTGCCAGGAATGCTCTTTAATTCTAATCCTACTGTTTCTGGGAAGCCTTTAGTGTCCTCCAGATTAGGTTTGGAGGTGTGGCTTCCACTCTCAACTATGTTTTAAAATTTTCTTCTTTAGAGGGATAATGGATTTGAATTCAATTGATACTGTGCATTTGTTTAATATCTGTCTTTCCTGATAGTCTGTGCATGGAGCGGCACGGCATATTAGGGTTTTGGTGACTATTTGCACAATCAAAAAAGATGAGTTGATCTCTTTTATTCACGTGCAGTTATACTGTAGTTATTTATGTTATGGCTTCTTTTTATTGGACTTAAAATTTTTAGTGTATAATTTAAAGATTTTATTGTATTTTGCACAGTTTTGGGGTGGCAAACTATTAATTGACAACAGATGAATATCTTGATATGGTCTGAACTTAGAAAAATTCTGTGACAAACATATGCCCTAAGGGAGCATAAGCTTTGGTTGTCGGTACTGATGGCTGGTCCTTGATGCAAGGGTCTTAGTTTAGTGCAATGGGAGTAATTTTGGAATTCTCAAGATCCATTATTTATTAGAGTAAAACAATGAATATGAAAGAAATAACTAAATGCTTCACAACAAATCAAAAGTACATCTTCCTAAACTATCAAGAGCTACATAGTTATAAATGGGGGAAGACAGGCTTGTGGGCATTTAACAGTCTTACCAATTGTCCTTCAGTAGAAAGCCCCCTTGGGGCACCTGGGTGTCCCAGTCCATTAAGCATCCGACTCTTGATCTCAGCTCAGGTCTTGATCTCAGGATCATGAGTTCAAGCCCCGCAGTGGGGTCTGCACTGGGTGTGAAACCTACTTAAAAAAACACACACACACAGAAAGCCCCCTTATCCTTATAGAGATATTCCATATCTCTCTCACTGCTTCCCAACTAAGTGATCTTTCTAGAAACATTAACCGTTCTGTTGAAATAACGGGCATTCCTTGATCCTTTACAGGATTTTCTGAGTTATTTGTCGGTGATGAGACCTGGTGACTAATATTTTTAAACTTTTTATTTTAAAGCAACTACACTCATAGGGAGTTTCAAAAAATAGTACAGAGAGGTCTGTCTGTCCTTCACCCAGCTTCCTCCCACAGTGGTATTGTGTTTTGGCTAAAACCAGGGAATTGACATTCGTGTGCTACTGTTAACAAGACAACAGACCTTATGTAGTTATCAGCATCTTTTAAGCCAGACTACATGAGTGTGTGTAGCTCTGTGCACTTGTACCCCATGTATGCAATTGTGTAGCTAGGCTTTGAATTTAAAGAACAAACACCCTGATAGCTGCAGTTCCCATGTTAAACACACTCTGATGTAATATTTTTGCAAGTAGCTTCTAGGTTTCAAGTAGTCCACTTGGATGGACCTTTTCCCATGCAAATGTTTGTCCTGTTGCTCTTAAATATCATGAACTCATTCACCTTGGAGTTGCCTATATGTAAAAGTTGCCATGGAAACAGAAGTCTTGGCATTTTATAAAGCAGGATGTGACATTTGGGTGGTTCTCTGTGGTCATCAGCTTGGGAATCTGTGTTTACTTGCCATATGAGTTTTAAAAAGTTCTGCAGGTAAGTGTGTGTGTTTGTCAATGTAATCAGATTTGGACACGATTTTTATGCCACCAGGGCCACGATCTTACTGAATATTTCCTTACACTTTCTAGCACTAACAGACTCCTGGTCCATTTTTGTTCTTACATAGAAATAGTCACTCTTTAAAATAACTTAACATATTGCAGAAGATGGTAATGACCCTTTTCAGGCAATTAAAATCAACCCGAACAATATAGCTAGTGATCTAATCTGATGGCTGCTACTCACTTGGGCTGGCCGCTTCTGTGAATGTAAAGCAGCAGAAAGTTGCTGATTACCAATCGTTACCAATTGCAGTGAGTATTCTGAAGGCTCTGGAATACAGATAAGGCCCATTTATACCAAAGTCCGGCGTGTGCTACAGCAGACAGCACTGCTGTTACCACTGCCCATTCCCTTTGCCTACAAAAGTGTTTACGTTTATATATGCTAGGCAATTTGTCGTATTCTTCAACTATTCTTAGTGAAGCTTTTTTGTGTTGCTAAGAAAAACCATCCAAAACCTGTGTATCAGCTGGATAATTTTGAAGTTTGAATCTTGCAGGCCAAAGGTTTTCTCTCTTTCTCACTTTCTCCTACCATTAGAAAAAATGTTCTAATGTGCAATGGAAAGATATACATGTTTATGTTTAGTACTAATTTACTGGATTATTTCACCAATATTAAACAAAGATCACCCCTATGGAGTTGATTCTGTAGCACTTAGTGGCAATATTAGTTTTTAAAAAGAACAAAAGAATGTCTACAAATATATATATATATATATATATATATATATATATATATATATATATATATATGTGTGTGTGTATTTGGAAGGGTTTTATTTGAAACAAGCCACATATTCTGTGAAGATGCTTGTAAGTGGAAGGCGTATTTCCATATAATGGGAAATTCTGGAATATAGATGTTTCTCTTTTTAGTCAAATATTGCCATGATTGTCTGCTGCTATAAATGGTTTTGCATTATGACTTGCTTGGAAATATCTTCTGTCGTTTTTCTAGAAATTAGTCACAGGGTTTTCCTCCTGAATCATTATTTTTATTCTTCCATTTTATTATTAATAATCTGATTATGTCTTATTATTCCTGTTCCCGTCCCACTTTGACCACACATATGTAGACATTGACACACACACCACCAAAGTCATAGACTGGAATAAGGAATAGAATTAATACCAAATTATAAAATTCAGAAGGTAAGAAATACAAATGTTTTGTAAGCATTAACCAGAAGAGAATAAAATCAAATGAAGGGGAGGAATTTTAGATTGTATATCAGATTAATACACCATGTTATGTAAAGTTAGCCCATTTCTTCCTCCTCCTCTTTCTCAGATGAGTTCTTAGTTTCCTTCCCTTCTCTCAGGTTCTATTTTTGAATTGACTCTTCAGTACTGACCCCTAGTGGGTAAATGTTTTCAACTGTCTAATTGAAAAGATTACATCTATTTGGAGGGTTCTTTACAGGGGCAAGGAAGGTGGCTATAAACGTGATCAAACTCGGTCTTCAGAGAAAAATATTGGTAGAAAAAGAAAAAGCGCACATCAGCCCCTTGGGAGACTGTTTGCAAAGCTGGCTGCAACCATACCTTTCTTGGCACTTTGCGTACTTGCTCCTGTCTTCAAGCAAATAAATCAGTTTCTCTTCCCCTTGAATCTGGGCTGGCCTTTTGAATTTGAGCAATAAAAACAATGTAGCCAAAGTGGTGTTATTGGGAATTTTGAGCCTAAGCCTTAGGGTGATGGGGGCTTATGTTCTTGTTCTCTTACTGCCTTGAAACCTCCACATAAAGATGTCCAGGTTTGCCTTTTAGAGATTGAGAGGCCACCTAAAGACAGAGCCTACAGCCAATATTAGCTAATGGCCAGAATTGGTAGTCAGTCACACAAGACCATCAGTCCCAGTTAAGCCATTGGATGATTGACTTACATGAATGACATCAGGCAAAATTAGCAAACAAACCACAAAGCTGAACTCAGGTCAAATTCAGAATCATCAGCAAATAAGTTATGTTTAGGTTATTAAGTATTAGGGTAGTTTATGCAGCGGCAATACACACAAATACATGTTCATAATTTTAAAAAGCACGTTTAAAAAATGTAAGTAAAGGGGCTTCTAGGTGGCTTATTTAGTGAAGCTTGTACAGACCCTTGACTTTGGCTCAGGTCATGATCTCAAGGTTGTGAGATCAAGCCCTGTCTTGGGCTTCATGCTGAGCATTGAGCCTGCTTAAGATTCTCTCTCTTACTCTCTCTCTGCCCCACTTGCACATGTGCATATATGACACTTTTTCTCTATCAAAAAATGTAAGTACATATTTTTAAAATGTGAAGTCTAATTTCTTTTTGTTGTTTTATAAGTATATACATCAACTTTTCTTTGGTAAGAAATAATCCAAAAATTTCTTAGGCTTCGGAGGACAGATATTATTCACCTGCCTGAAAAGCTGTGGGTCAGAGTTGGGTCAGCATGGTTCTCTTCCATGCTATGGATTGACTGTGTCCCTGCTCCATGTGGCTTTTCATTTTGGGCTCCGGGCAGAAGTACAGCCACACAGTATATAGCATGGCATTCCATCCAGGTCTACCAGCGTAGGGCTTTAGACACCTACCCATGTCTGCTTGGTAGATAGGCTGCTAATAGCTCACAGGGGAACTTCCCTTTGCAGAGGGAACTGTCTCAGGCAAGGTTATGCTTCCTCTTAGGTGGTGTCCATGCCAATGAGAGGCTGCTGCCTGGGTACAAAAACCTGATCCCTTTGCTTTAATTTAGGACAATTCTGAAGCCTATACCAGCTCCAGAAAGCCCCTGAGGATCAACAGAGGCCTCATGTACAGTACTTTAAATTTCAGGATCCTCCTTTGCCTCATCATGCTTTTTTTTATACTTTTCTTTTGAGAGCATTCTTTTCTTTCGAGAGTATTCTTCAGTAGACCCTTCTCATCTCAGATTTTGTTTCTGGGGAACCCAGGTTAAGAAAGGCCCTTATCTGGTACACGTTCTCACAGCAGAAGGCAGAAACCCAAGAGGCTTACTTGAACTGTGAAGTTGCTTTTAAAACTTTTCCTAGGACTGGTCATATGTCAGGTTTTTTGTTTTTTTGTTTTTTGGGTTTTTTTTCCCACACTTTTTTTTTTTTTTTTTTTTTTTTTTTTTTGCCAGCCGTCATAGTAGAGCTGATAAAGGACAAAGAGGATAAGTGCATTTACGAATAATAATGTAATCCACCATAATCTACCTCTCTTAGTCTTCTACACACAAAATACACTTTCAGTCTCTTGTACACTAGTTATAATCAACCCTTCCACAAGAACTGTACCCCCAAATCTTATCTAATTATGAAATAAAGCTGAAAACCTAAGATTTATTTTAGTCACCACCTTCTGGCACAAGTGCAAAACGTTGAACCAAACTGTTCCCAACACATTAGAGCTTCTGCTGAGTCCTACCACAGGTTGATATACTATTGACAAACTACATGCCCAAGGTGAGGGGCAGAAACATATTTCGCATATAGATCTAGGGGTGAGGAAGGAATATTTGTGAATCAGAATGCAGTTCACTTATATGAATTAGCTATTAAGTGCAATAATCCTCTACAGAAACTAACCAGAAAACTTCAGTAACCTAAAATAAGAGAAATTTATATAGTTCTCACTTTTGTGAGAGACTGGGGTAGCTCTCCTGAACTCAGTTGGTCTTGCTTATGTTTTTATGGGTCAGCTAGGAGTTGGCAGAGCTTGGCTTGGGCAAGCTGGGTTTCTCTGCTCAAGCTTCACATCTGAATGGCTCAGATAATTCAGCATCTTATTCTGAGGCACAGGCTGAAGGAGAAATCCTTTGGTAGAAACTATTCTCATGCCAATTGCATAGGTACAAAAGGACAGATGGAATCATAAGAGATCTTGGTCACTCATGGATTATTATCACTTATGCTATCTTCTGTTGGCCATAATGAGAAACATGGCCAAACTCAAAGCCAAGGGTACGGAACTGTCCTCTGTCCATTTAATGGCAGCTATCGCAAAGTCACATGGCCAAGGGCATAGATACAGGAAAGGTGAAGAGTTGACGCCAGTAATGCAATCTGCTATAGCACCAAACCTCATCTCCTATCCATTAAGCGTTGTAAATGCCCTCTAGATTTTAGTTGCATTTCAAATTAAAAAACGGAAAATGTAAAATGTCATTTTATTGCTTATGAATGAATTATAACTCTCTAATTGCTGCCTAAGTGAAGGAGTCCTGTGTGAAGCTCAGTAATACTCAGAGGTGGAAAAGACAATGAAAGTTCTCAGAGCATGTACAGCCCAATCAGAAGAACCCATATGTACTTGGAAATCTAATGAATACTATTAGGAAGTTTTGCCCAGTGGTATGTGTATGCTTCTCAATTCAGGCAAACTCTGTCTGCCACTTAATGGTTTGTGACCTTGGGCACATTAATTGATTCTCCTAAGCCTCAGTTTCTTCATCTGTAAAGTTGGAATATCGGTCCTACCGTATAGATTTGTTGTAATAAATATGCGAGGTAAGGTGAGGCCCTTAAGACAACCCATAGTTCTCCTACTTGTTGCTTGTAGCACTTTTACTATTGATGTCTGTGTTATTCATTACATACATTTTATATATATTCATAGAATAGTGGAGGTATGGTATATGAAGAGAACTGAGAAGAATGAGAGGTAACTGGTAGAACTATCAAGCATGATTAGGGAAGGCTTTATATTAATCTATGACTGAGCTGAATCCTCAAGGGTCAAAAGTAAAAGCACAGTCTGTCTGCTTGATAAACATTGGACTGACCAGTTTTGGAACCAGTGAGTCATGTCCATGCTTGTTGTAGTTGAGAGTGTATTTAAGGACATACCTGGTGAGTTGTAAGTCGTGATATGGAAAACCATGATGTGGGCTGAGTGCAGGATACTCTTAGGGCATAGAGGCAGATCTGAGGCCATGCCCTGTTATAAATCTAAAGCTATAGGAGACTGGGGAGACTGGGAATAGATAAAAATCTCTGTAAAGAGCTTTTTTTTTGTACAAAAATTTTTAGAAAGCATAACATCTTAAAACACGTTTTGCCAATGAGGCCAAAAAGATTCATAGAATGCCTCAGGTCAAGTACAGGTTAGTGACCTAACCAGAAGTGGAATCCATATTTCCCATGTCTGCAAGTAGTACATTTTTCACTCTGGAACAGCCTCCACTTACAAGAAAAGTTTATATAACTGGAAATGGAAACTATTGCCTTATCCTCCATAATGATTGTGAGTGAACTTTTTTACTCATCTCAGACCCCAGGTGGACTCACTTTTCTGTCTCTATGTAGGCTCTCATCTCTAGGACTGAGATTGAGTTCACTTTTCAGAATCTTTTTCTGCTTCCCTATTAGCTTAACTCTCCCTCTTTCCCTATTTCCAAAGCTGGCCCTCATCAGCTCTTTTTATGCCATGGAGCCTTTGGTTGTCTCATTTTCCTGTTCCCTCATATGAAATCATTTATTTTTTCCCCTCTTTTCCTCCTTAATATAAAGAGAGGAACACAGAAACTGACAAAAACTATCTATCATAGGTGATTTCCTTACCACTGCTCCACATCAATAGCTGGAATCCTCTTAATGATTACCTTTACTTCTGTCAAAATCATACCCATCTTTTTTCAAGTTCAACTTAACCTCTCTCGCCTCTCATTAGCTCTAGTTAGCTTTATCCAAAGATGTAAATTTGCTTTATTGCTGTTCAGAAACTGTTGAGAATCACTCATTCATCCTTTCCTGGAGAAGGGTGTTTCTTTCCCATGCCATTGATGATGACATCATCATCAAGGTTTGATCGTTATCAAGCTTTGGCCAATGAAATGTGAACACTTCATGTTTAGTCACTTCCTACAGGGGCTTTCAGAGCCAGTACATGGTTCCTTGTGTTCTCATCTGTTTCTGAGGCCCTGAAAACCCATGTTGAAACGGAGTTTCCTGGAGTCTGGACCTGAGTGGCTGCCATGAAGAGAACCCTGTGTTGACCAGCAGTTGACATCAGACATGAGCACAAGATACACTTCATTGTCACCAGCCATGGAGTTTTCACATTGTTGGTTACTGCAGCATAACCCGGGCTATGCTGATGAGTAAACCACTCCTACCTGGATCTCTCAGAGCCTTTCAGCCCCAACACTTATAGAACTGACTTCATGATGGGGCGCCTGGGTGGCTCAGTCGGTTAAGCGTCCGACTTCGGCTCGGGTCACGATCTCGCGGTCCGTGAGTTTGAGCCCCGCGTCGGGCTCTGTGCTGACCCCTCGGAGCCTGGAGCCTGTTTCAGATTCTGTGTCTCCCTCTGTCCCTGACCCTCCCCCGTTCATGCTCTGTCTCTCTCTCTCTCAAAAATAAATAAACGTTAAAAAATTTTTTTTACTAAAAGAACTGATTTCATGAACATCCTTGCCAGCGTTTTGTTGGTACCAGTGTTCTCTACCTTCTCCCACCACCGGAAAACAATATCAGCATCACACCAATTGCTCAAACTGTAAACTTGGGATGTATTTTTGATCTCTTTGCAGCCCATATTGAATACCATGCAATTCTTGTCTTTACTACTTCCGAAATCTGCACTGACATTGCTCAGTTCTCTCTACCTTTAGTTCCAGTATCTTCACTTAAACCACTATCATCATTCTCCTTAATTAGTAAAAAAGCATCCAGTCTGGTTTCCTGCATTTGCTATCCATTCATGATTATTTTGAACCTATTTCCATTCTGCAGCCAGTGTATGATATGAAATGTAATATGAAACCCTCTTTCAGACCTTAAAGAATTTCAGTTGGCTTTAAGGTAAAGTTCAGATTATTTGACAGGGCTTACAGGGCCTCAATGATTTTACCTCTGTTGCCCTCCTGGCCTTATCATAGGGAACTCCAAGCTCTGTTCTCTGATTCTAGCAGTGAGGGATCTCTTCAGTTTCTTGGGTGAGTCTTTGCATGTGGTGTGACCTCTGAGTGTGTACACCTCCCCATAACCCCCATTCCTTCCACCCCACCACACACACGCATTCATACATATGCACTCACCCAGCAGCCTTTGCCTGGCTCACTCCTGCTCATCTTACAAGTCGCAAAGTAAGTGACACTTCCCGAACAGATGACAGTTTCTGCTTTACTTTTCCGTATCTGTCATCATCCTTATTACTGTATGTTTTCCAGATTGGGTAGTTTGAGGGCAGGAAACCTACCTTTCTTGACTACCTCTGTACCCCAGTGTCTGGCAGCAATTAGGCTCTCAAAGATATTGAACCAATTAGATAAAGACCACAAATAGCCTTCAAACCACTCATGATCTTTCCCTGTTTGAATTCTTGTAACTCTTTGTATAGCTTAGATTTTTCAGTACCATTTAATGTGGATTAATTATGTGCTAAGTGCTATGCTAACCACTCCATTTAATGCTTACAACAAATGAGCAATTCAGCCACTTTTCTTACGATATGCATCATGTTGCCTCAACATAGTTATTTCTAGATTTTTTTAAAATCTCCACACCTAGAATTTAACCCTTTGTTACGATAGCAGTTATACTCTATTATAATTGTCTTTTATTTTCCTGGAGACCCCTCTCAATTGTGAAATTTCTCTAAGTGTTGCCACCTGTGCCTGGCACATTACCTGTGTCTTTGTAAGCATTCCCTACATATTTAATGAATGAATAATCATACTTAAGCTCCCATTAAACACTTGGTATTAGTAGTATTAATTTTATCTATGTGCCTTACACTTAGGAAATGCCTCAGGAAGTATTTGTGGATTGATTCTTTTGTAGAATTAATATGAGTTGCTTGCTATACGAAGGAAGGAGTACAACTCTGGGAATCACACCGTACTTAATTCAATTATAAATCTGTTGGTTATTTATTGCTGGGTAACACCACTCCAAAATTTAGTTGTTTAAAACAGTCTTTGTTTATAGTTCTGTTTGAGTGCATTGGAAATTCTAACAGGCGTTTCAGAAACAGTACATCTTTTCTTGGAGCCATGTGGTGTTGCCTGGGGTGGCTTGCCTAGGCCTGGAGGATCCAAGATGCTTTCACTTACAAGTCTGCTGCCTCTTTGGGGTACCTGGAAATAGTAGGACCAGGATGGGTTGCCCTGTCTTATGTCATAATCATTTCAGTAATCCGGACTTGCTTTTCTTTCATATTTCAAAAGAGTGAAAGTGGAGGCTGTAAGGCCCTCATAGGTCTACGCCTGAGACTGGCAGAACATTACCTCTACTACATTCTGTTGGGTAAAGCATGTCGCAAAGCCACTCCAGAAACAAGACAAGGGGAAACAGGCTTTACCTAATGATGGGGAGAGGCAGCATGGACCTCATTAAGAGGAATTGTTGGCTCCCATCTTTACAGACACCTCCCACTTCAAGGAAACTACCTATGCATGTTCTAAAATTTCTTCTGGAAGTTTCCAAGACACCCTTAGTTGGTATGGGGAGTAGAAAGTTTGTGTTTTAGGATTTTATTATTTTTTAGGATTGCTAGAGTCATCTAATTTTTGTGATTAAGAAAAATAAGCAGAATTTAATCTTGGTGAGCAAAATTAGGATGAAAAGTGTCACCTTCAGAAGATGGCGTTTAATATTGTAACCTTGTTTTAATATGTACTCGTGCTATTTGGCTGCTTTTAAAGTGTGCATATGCAGAGTACAAATCCCCAAAAAAGAAACTCCACAGTCCTCAGTGGTACTAGATAGCAAGAAGTTTTCTTTCTCTATGAGTGCTGCTGTAACTTTATCTGTTTTTAAAAATAAGTGTGCTGATCAATGTCATGAATAATTAAGCGAAAGGAGTTGTGGGATTTGGGGCTGTTTTCTCTTTAGTGATTGTAAATTCCATTTCACAAAGCCACAGCTCAGTAGCTAGGAGGAACAAAGTCTGGGTTACTCCTTATTCATTAAAAAAATAATCATCTGCTTGATGCAATATCATTCTAGAAAGAGTTTTGCTTAGAGCGTAGAGAATTTTCACATACAGTATTAAATCATTTGGAGGGATTTATATATCTAATGAAATCATTGTCCTAAGGATAATGATAAACGCTTACTGAAATGGTTGTAAAGTGTGGTTTTCTGGTTCAGGACCAAACCTAGAATAAGTGATTTAGACAACCTTGTGTGCAATCAATGTACATTGACCAATCCCTGATGTCAGTCCTTTGAACTGTCTGAGCGAATGGAGCCCTCTTCCTCTCATTACGTGGCTGCCCTAGAATTCTGGTCGAATGAATGGATGGAGTGTTTAAATTGCCTCACTTCTCCTGGCAGTATGGTTAGGAGAATGGGGAGGACCTGAATTCCAGGGGCTACTTGGTTATACTTCCCTTGAAGACAAAAGGATTAACCCCAGGTCATTTGCTGTTCTCATCAGTATGCTGGCACATATTGATGCCATGTTGAAGACATTGGAACTTTGCCTCTTAGACAGTAGTGTCCCCTGATGATGGAATTATACCATTTCCAACCGGCAGGATCCAAGGTGCTCAAGTCAATTGGACTCTTATATGAACTGAGTTGCTCAGGGAATGGAATTCATTGATTTCAGTGTTGGTAACACACTGTGTTTTTGTTTCTTTATTTTGTTTCTGTATACATTGTTCAATACTTTTCTCAGGTAGGAAATACTGTTTGGAATATGTAACAGTGGTACAGTGTGTTTACTATAAGGGCAAGACTGGTGGAGCTGTGTACTAGCAGACAGCCCTGTAGTCTGGCCCTGTCACAGCAGGTGCACTAGCAAGTTACAACAGACCTGCTGCGTGCAGCCTGTTGAGAATCTGCCTGTACCTCTCATCTCGTGTTTGTCTTTCACTAAGCATGTAGCTAGGAGAATGGAACATTCCCTTTGGACTGTAATTTCTTCTCTCCCATGTTCCCTATGTCTTTTATCCCTCTGTGTCTACCATTCAAAGTGCCACGTCTCCTCCTCCACCTCTAGAGAAGGAATGGCCACTCTGTGCCAGGTTACTCTGGTTACTCCACTGTGCTGTGGCTTGATGTTGGGTAGGTAATGGAATACATATTTGGTATTTCTTTTCTACAGACCTTTTAAGTCAGTGACGTACCTCTTACTGTCAAGGTGGGCTTCCTCTCAGCAGATGCTAAAATAATACAAATAGCAGCTAATATCGATCCTATTCTTACAACAATTCCAACCAGTGAACAGGGTAAAGGTGAGGTTTTTATCCCCTCACTAAGATATATGTATAATATATATAGATGATATAGATATAGATGTAGACGTAGATACAGACACAGATAGAGAGAGAGTGTCTTGGAAAGTTAAACTGAGTGAGCTTCATTTTCCTTATCTGTAAAGTCAATTTGTCAGATTGAAAAACAAACCATTGCCGGCATAGAGACACTCGCTTTTTGGTAGTTGTTATTCTTCTCAAATAAGAATACCAGTATTTATTAGCATTAATGAAAAAATTTTCCCTTCCTGTGAACACTTAGACTTTATAACATCATTAGGAATTCTAGACTAGTATGTTTTTGGACATTTAAAGTCACATGTGATGATGTCCCTTCAATCTTCCATGTCTATTCCTTGTTCTTTGATGTTCAGTAGCAAATCACCTTTGCACCGTAAGTGGTTATGAAAGAGAAGAGAAAATGGAATTTCTATTCTTTCAACCACTTACATGTTTTGAAATTTTAGAGGAGATGACTCAGCAGGATCTGAGGTGAAACCATCAGAAAGCTAATGTATTATGTATATCAACCCCCCCAAAGCCATTAATTAGCCACAATGCATTTTATACTTATTGTCATAAATTGTTCTAAGTGAAAACAAATTTGCCAGACTATAAAACTCTCAGTTAGTTTTCTGGCCAGAATTTGTGACATCTAAAAAAATAAAAAATCAAAACCAAAAACCCTACACCTAATAATATGTATTAAGATATTGAGCCGGGGTGCCTGGGTGGCTCAGTCGGTTGAGCGTCCGACTTCGGCTCAGGTCATGATCTCACGGTCCGTGAGTTCGAGCCCCGCGTCGGGCTCTGGGCTGATGGCTCAGAGCCCGGAGCCTGCTTCCGATTCTGTGTCTCCCTCTCTCTCTGCCCCTCCCCCGTTCATGCTCTGTCTCTCTCTGTCTCAAAAATAAATAAACGTTAAAAAAAAATTAAAAAAAAAAAAAAGATATTGAGCCAATTTGCTTATTCATTTACATTTTAGGAAGCTAAGTTTATTTTATTTTATTTATTTTTTATTTTATAGAAAGAGAGAACAGGGGAGAGTGGCAGAGGGATTGAGAGAGAGAGAGAGAGAGAGATTGAGAGAGAGAGCGTGTCCAGAGAGGGTCTTAAGCAGGCTCCACACTCAGCACAGAGCCTCCCTCACACAGAACTTGATCCCATGATCCTGGGTTTATGACCTGAGTGGAAATTAAGTCAGATGTCCAACAGATTGAGCCACCCAGGGGCCCCTATTTTAAAGCTATATTTGTGCCTAAAACATAGTAGCCACTCAATTGTTGCTAGTTTTATGAAGTAATTAAAGGTAACAATCATCGATTCATAAAATTCCACATACTTTTTTTGCAACCTTACCAAAAAAGAGATTTTTTAGAGAGAACTTAGGATCCATGAGAAATATAAATCCAGAGTTGTGCTTTACGCTCCTTAAAAAACAAGTTTATTAAGAATACTGGAGGTCAGTCTTCAGTTGGATGTGACCCACAGTTATTTGCTGTGATGGAACATCCTAGTAAGAACCTGCTCTTTTGCACTCATTTTCGTTCAGTAAAACAAGACCCAGATGTCTCATAGCCAAGCCGTTTAGGATGGCCACATCCTGAAGGTTGAAGACTTAGAGAAAACATTTGTGTTACGTTAACTTTTTAAAGTAAGAATCATCAGATACAGTCGATGGATGGATATATATATATATATATATATGTGTGTATCATAGGTGTTATAAGTATATATGTATATATATACATTATACACATATAATGTATATGTATAGTGTAACATAACATATGTATAATGAGTGTGTGTGTGTGTGTGTATATATATATACATATATATATATGTATATATATATATATGTATATATATATAATGTAAGTTTCATTTTGGTTTTCTCTTTGTCCAGTAACATTTTGGAGTAGATGTGTTTTCCCCTGATTCTCAATTCCAGAGTAAAATCCCTGTCTGTGTGAATCAGCATATCTTTTCACAGTCTAAATGGAAATCAGTAAACAGTACTTGAGGTTTCTTCCTGTTGCCCTCCCTTACACCACTGAGCTTCTAGAAAAGGCGACCTGCACGTGCTCCTCTCGGTTTTCATTGCTTTCCTGTCTGCCTTCTGCTCTCACCGCTATGGAAGTGGCATTCCTGGTATCACAAGCATCTTATTTCTGGCAAGGCCAGTGGTTGTGTCTCTGTCCTTGTTGTTTTAAGCTCTCAGTGCTGTTCGCTACTTCTCCTCACCCGCACTTTACCTGTTTTGACTTTCCTACCACTGAACTTTTGGGTCTCCAAGCACTGCTCTGATGGACTTTTATCCTTCTCCCCTTACTCAATTGTAGATGTTTCCTGAGCTTCAGCTCTACACTGCCTTTTCTGTTTCCCCTCTTGCTCCCATCAGAGAGTGCATCTTCTCTGTAACTCTTAACTCCTGTCTCGATTGCTATTGTCAACCTTGGATTTTTCCTGTGCTGAGTCCCAAATAGTGCCATATCGCTGTCCACCATTTTCATCTGAATGTCTTGATGCTGATCTAAACTGGAAGGTGTCTGAACTTGAACTCCTCTTTCTCCCCACATGTGGCTTCTTCTCTCAAAGTTCACTATTTCTGTCTCAGGACCATCTATCTTCCCTGTCAGGGAAACCAGATCCCTTTGAGTGACCATTGATTCTTCCCTCACCTCCCAAACGCCATCACTTATCTATCATGCTGGAGTCTTCTTTGCATTGTTTCTCAGATGCATGTGCCCAGCTCTTCCCCCAGTTCAGGCCTTTATCACACCACCACCACCACACCTGCTGCCTCCCTGTTTTCTCTTCTCTTCAATCACCCCACATGGTACCATATTCATTATCTTTGAATGACCACCATCTCTACACCACGTGATCACTGCATAACTATAATACCTTCTTGCTGTTTGTGCAAAGATGTAAAAACAAACAAACAAAACAAAGCAAACAACAGCTCTTAACCTGGCATTCAAGGGTTTCTACATTTTGACAATAGTATGATTCTTTCAGTCAGTGGTTCTCAGACAGCTTGGGTGTAACTAATATTTCGCAATATTAGTTGATACACTGATGTGAAATTCATAGGTAATACAACAGAATTACATGATTTCAGAAGAGCCAACCTGAGGCCCTAAGTGTAATAAAAGGAGGAATATAAGAAAATTAAGTCATAATATAATCTGTTGTTTTAATCTACAAATAAATGCTTGCCTGGGACCATCCTAGAGAATACGATGTGGCTACCTGCTCTTGCCTGTACACCTGTAGTAATTAAGCTTGGATTGAAGAGAAACAAGACATTAGTCAACTAAACATTACAGTCACTTTTCTTCACCTTTAATATTTAAAATGAGAGCTAAGTGTGTATATGTGAATATATTCATAGAATCAATGTGAACATTGTGGCTCCAGTTGCAGACCAATCATCAGTGAGTCAGGTTGTCGACCAGATTCCTGTTAGGGGTGATGCCACTGGTGATGTGATTTTCTGACGTGGGGGACAACTTTGGGTGACATCTGAACAATTCAAATTCAGTTTTTCTTTAATTTGTGTAGGAGTTGCATTCTTCTTTATTAAGACTGCACAAACAACTCTTTTGAAGCTTGGATAATGATGAATAGGTTTTTCTCTTATCTTCTTGTTTGAAAGCCACATGGGGATCGCTTTGCAGGACATCTAGCCTCCATATCCTCTGCCCTCTAAAGACCCTGGTTCTCTCCAATGAGCAAATTAAAATGCCCCCAAATGTTTCCCAAAGTGTCTGCATAGTAGGACAGGTAGTCGCTCCAAAATCCACTGCTCTAAGTCCCGTAGTTATCACTACCTTTGTGCTATCGCTTTTACCCCTGTGTGCCCTTCTCATCCTAGGGAAAGTCTTTGCTCTCATCTGTTTGCTTCTGAGAATCAAGTCTATGCCTAAAACTTACACTGTGATCTTTCACCTGCTTAAAAGCATCCCATGGTAATTTAGCATCTGTATTATAGTTGTATATGTTTATTTTCTACACACACATATATAGCTTCTCCCTGTACTAGAAGGCCGAGTTTGGCTTGCAAATGTCAGATACCCATCTCAGACTCACTCAAGCCTCTATCCTTGGCTCCCTCTAAATGCATTGGTGCTCTATATCGAAAAGTCCAGGACAGATGCTATTAGGCAGAGTGAGATCCAGGATTTAGCGATAGTCATTGGCTAGCTCTCTGCCTGTATTTCCCTCTTTCCTTCTCTTTTGGCTCATGTATCTGTCAGACAGGCCAACTCCTCAAAATCACTATAGCTTAATACAATTAAAGCATACTTCCTGTTCATGCTACATATCCTGTGTAAGTGGCAGGTGGAATATGTTCATTGGAGTTACTCAGGGGCCCAGGTTGACAAAAGAACAATTGTGACATGTGCCTCTCTTTTGCAAATGATACGGAAAAAGGAACATGGCAAATTATGCCGTTGTCTTCAAGCTTCTGCCTGGAGGAGATACGAGTCACTTCTGTTCATATCTCATTGACCAAAACCAGTCAGATGGCCATGCCCATAATCAAGGGGGGGGGGGGGGGTGAAGTCCCCCTCTGTACCTGAGAAGAAAGGAAAACCATGGTATTTGTGAACAGATAAGCCCTGATATTGAACTCAGTTGGATTTCCTTTGTGTCATTATTATCCGTCTACACTGTCTCCATGCCCCACCCCTAGCTTTTCCCGAGTCTGTTCTTATGTTTTTAATGCTTTTTAATTCCTACATGGAAGAAGCAATCATTTTCTTCCTAATGGGTACCAAGTTCTGAAATTGATTTATTTTGGTCTGGTATGGGCCATGTGCTTATCCTTGGATCTTTGAAAGAACAAAGATAAGTCAGAAATATCCCACCTGAATTATTTGGAATGAGACTGTCTGAGAGGGGCAATTCATCAAAGTAAAATCAAGGCAACAGATGCTAGGTGAAGCTGAGACAATACTGCAGATACTCCTAAGCTTCCTAATTAGATAAACATTACTTGAGAAAAAAGGAGTAATAGCTTTGGGTTTTTTGTTTTTGTTTTTTGTACTTTGGGTTTTGGGGTTTTTGGTTTGTTTGTTTGCTTGTTTGTTTTGGTATGCCCCAGGTAGGGTTTGAAATAGCAGCACTTACAACAATAGCCAAATTATGGAAAGAGCTGAAATGTCCATCAACTGATGAACGGATAAAGAATTTGTGGTTTATATATACAATGGAATACTACTTGGCAATGAGAAAGAATGAAATACGGCCTTTTGTAGCAACATGGATGGAACTAGAGAGTGTTATGCTAAGTGAAATAAGTCATACAGAGAAGGACAGATACCATATGTTTTCACCCTTATGTAAATCCTGAGAAACTTAACAGAAGATCATGGGGGAGGGGAAGGAAAAAAAAAAAAAAGGTTAGAGAGAGAGGGAGCCAAAACATAAGAGACTCTTAAAAAACTGAGAAAAACTGAGTTGATGGGGGATGGGAGGGAGGGGAAAGTGGGCGATGGGCATTGAGGAAGGCACCTGTTGGGATGAGCACTGGGTGTTGTATGGAAACCAATTTGACAATAAATTTCATATTTAAAAATAAAATAAAATAGTGTCTTAACTTCAGTTATTACTTTATCCATTCATTAATTTATAATATTTTATTGTTAGTTAGCTTGTATATTTTATTATGCTATGTTCCTTCCAAGTACCTTGTGTATATGAATTGATGGAATTCCACAAATATACCATGAAGGAGATGCTGTTATTAACTTCTTTGATCTTCTGGGAAAGATGAGGTTGAAAAGGTGAAGTAACTCAACCAGCTTTCTACTAAGGATTTGAACACTCCAGGCCAGTTCTGTGATCCATCACTATATTTCTCAAGCAGTCATGTGATCTATTTTCTTCATACCTTTTACCTCAAACTGTGCATTATATCCTTCATTGTTAATGCAGGTTAAAATACAGAGAAGAGGTGTTAATTCATGAGATCCAGGGGAGTGTTTCCGGTAGTCAATCCAGAAAAGGAAGTTAATTGGGTATACGTATTTTAGCATTCTCCCTTCCGTCTCTCACTTTATTAATGGCTTTTATGTGTTTTCTTGATAAAATATCCATTACATGTTTGGTTGGAAACCTCCTCTATCACTATAAAGGAACAAATATTTTGATAAGTGGTTTTCTAAGATCTGGAATCTCTATAGAGAAATCATTGCCCGAGGCTACACACCCTACTTTGTTTGCTGTCTTGTCCTGTGCCTGCCAAAATGAGGATATTTTGCTTTTCTTTATAGTTTGAAGACCTCTAGCAGCTTGTCACAACTTCCAAAATATTTGAGGAAATGAAGTCTGAATGCCAAGACAGTAATTTTACCATTATCCCAGTGGGTTGGTATTCTGCCTGATAGATTGTAATTTTAACAAGGAAGTTACAAGAAAAGAATTTCATACTATGCCTCTGCAGAAAGGTGAGATAAGATAGAATGCAATTCCCATTTGTTCTTCTGTAGCTCATTTTGACAGCTAAGAAACCCTTAAATGGGCATGAATAGATCCCTTTTTAATCCCTGTATTTATCTGACATTAAAATTACATTTTTAGTTGTGTTTATTTGAAAGAGTAAAATCATTAGATTCTGTTAAGACAGCCATTTAGTATTTCAAGATGGTAGATAATAATGATTTTGCAGAGTTAATTATGTTTTAATTTTATAGTATGCCTTAAAATGCATGTATACTTAATATTTAATGATCAAGTTAGCATGATTTTTTTTAGTATGACCTACAAAAAGGACAGTATTACACCATAAGAGATTTTGAGTCAAATATAAATATAACTTTTATTTCAGTTTATTCTAGTAGAAAAGATGGTAAATTTTTTGTAGTGTTTTACTTGTCTAAAACCTGACTTCAAAATTAAAAAATCTAATGCAATTTAAACCCAGAAATGTCAGTAAATGATTAATTCTGTAGTTTGCAAGGACTTAATTCCCACAGTTGTTTTACAGAAAATCCATAGACTCTGGATTTATGAACCGTTATTCCTTAACATTAAAGTAATAGGAATTAGATATTCAAAGTTATATATTGATCATATATGAAAGCACTATGGGGTTTACAGCTTAATTTTTGATTCTCCCTGTCATTGTATCTTGGATTCATTTGCACAGACCTCACTTATAACTGGTACATGACTGACCCATCAAAATCACTAAGTCTAATGACTTTCCATGCATATGAAAATCACACCTATACTAATTTATTAAAGCTAGATATGCTACTTCCTACTTCTTTTTCCTTTCAAAGGATGATAAAAAGGTGGAAACAATCCTTGTGTTCATTACTGGACTGGTTAGATTAAAAAGGGACAAAGAAGTTCCCTCTTTCTTCCTTCTGGATTTTAGATTCTGTGTGAATATGTAACTCCTGATGGAAGACAACCATCTTGTAGTCATGAGAGGATGAGCCAATTTGCTGAGGCTGTCAGGATGGAAAGATGGAAAGAACCAGCATTCTTAATGATAAGGTTGAAGTCTGGGCTCTGCCATTTATCCACTTGTCATTCTTTGAGCATGGCATATCTCTAAGCTTTGGTTTCCTCAGCTGTCATATGAGAATAATAATATCCATTTCATAGGCATCCTATAAGGATCATATGTAATAATACTTTCAGAGCACATTGGTGATATAATGCCTCAGTTCATACCTTTTGAGAAAAAAGATTATAACGAACATGACATTTTCCTATATTTTATCCCATTTGAATGTCAACACCTATATGAGATGTCACATTTATTGTAAGAAATAAAATACAAAATTCATCATGATATAGAAAATACACTTGAGGACAATGCATATGATATATACTTGTTCAACCTAGCGAAATGTTTGTTGTAGTGATTACTGACTATTATCAGTATGTGGCTCACTATATTGTGATATTGCCAGACTATTTAGGTAAGAAGTAAGTACTATTTCCCCATTTTTTTTTCAGGTGAAAAAGCTGAGGCTTAGAAAAGATGACTACCTTGGTAAAAAAGTCACACAGACTTTCAGATAAAAACCAGGCATATGAGCCAGAAGTGGAAACTAGGATTGTCTGCAAAGCCTGTGATTAAAACAATTGTAATTAACTGTTTCTTACTGGACTCTAAATAAAGGATGAATGTGAAAAGTCAGCAGTAAAAATAGACAAAGCGATTCTGTGCTTCAGGTGTATAACCTTCTCTAACAGATTTTATTTTTAATTGAAGTAGACATAATAGACAACTAAATGCACAGATCTTATGTGTTCAGTTTGATGCATGTTGGCAATTGAATACATCCGGGTAGCTACAAAAAGGCACTCATAGCAAGATGTTGGTCATATGTACTCCCCCAGAAATTTTCCTTATAGCCATTTCTAGGCAATTCCATACACACCCCCCTCCCCAGTTCCCAAGATAGGAACTTGTTTTATTTCCTATTACAATAGAATTCTGCCTGTTCTCAGACTTCCTATAACTGGAAAAAAAAATACATATATATATATATATATATATATATATATATATATATATATATATACATATATATATATTTTAAAGTCTGGTTATTTTGTTCTACATCATATTTTTTTCAGATTTATTTAGGTGGTATTGCATCTAGCAGTATTTTTTTCAATGGCACTCAATTATAGGGACATACCACAAATTGTGTATTCATTTGTCTACTGAAGGACATTTGATTTGTTTTGCAGTCTTGGACTATTAGTCTTTGTCTTCTTAGATTGTCTGTTTGTCTATTTGGCCTCCATTGATTACAGGATCAAACTACTGGCCAAAGTCATTTGGCTTTGTGGCATAACCCATGCTCTGAATTATCTCCTTCATCTATGTCCGACATACTAAGCCAGGATTTCCCCTGCCCTAAATCAGTTCAGAACCACATACCACACAACTAGGCAGAGCTCCTGTGCCCCAGAGTCCTCCATGGTCATTCTAACTAGCCGTTTCTAAGCTGCTTATTTGGCCCACTCTTGCCTTTTGCCAACAAAAGTTGTGGCCTGTGCCTTCCTCTTGTTCCTACTTCTGCTTCGTTTCTAAAACTGCTGCCTCCCCACATGGCCCTGTGTGGCATGGTATACCCCCTTCTCTTGGGAAATGTAAGGACTAAGTCTTCTTTCAAAAAAATATATTTCAATGGCATTAACCTCTCTGTGATGTCACTCAGTCACCGCCATAAATTCCCACCAGTACAAATGAGACAGTTTAAATACAGATTATATAAACATTTGTGTATCATTTATTTTGTGGACATGTTTTTATGTCTCTGGGGGTAAATGCCTATGAGTAGAATTTCTCTGTCACAGGTTCTTCCCCACCCCCCCCACCCCCCCCCGCCAGCCCACACACGCACTTGTTAGTGGTTGTACCATTTTACATTCCCACCAGCAATGTTTGGGGATTCCTATTACTACCTTCTTTGCCAATATTTGTTCACGTTTATTTTAAACATTCTAGTAATTGAGAAAGTGTATCCTATTGTGGTTTTAATTTGCATGATGAATGCTGTGAAGCATCTTTTCATATGCTAATTTATCGTTTATATATTTTCTGGGAAGTGTTTGTTCAAACCTATTGCCCATTTTTGTAAAATTAAAAAAAATCTTTTCATCATTTTCATATATATTCAGCCTGTGTACTGCTAATATTTTTCCTAGACTGGCTTGTCTATTAATCTTAATGATAATATTTATGACAAAAAATTGTTAATTTTCAAGAAATCCAGCTATCACTTTATGAAATTGTTAATGTTTTGTGTGTCCTGCCCATGGTCATAAAAATATTCTTCTATGTGTTCTTATAGAAGCTTTATGGTTTGCTCTCTAACATTTAGATCTGTGACCCATGTCAAATAAATGTTTGTGAATAGAGTGACAGAGATTGAGGATTTTAGATATAGATATCCATTTTTGCAGTAACATATATTGAAAACAGCCCTACTCACCCATCCACATGAACTGCTTTGGTACTGTGGTTTAAAAAGGAAAAAAACATCAATCTAATTGGGGTGTGTTTTTGAATTCTGTTTTCTTCCATCAATCAATTTGTCTACCTATGCAAATTCAACACTGTCTTAATTTTTGTAGGTTGAAATCAGTTAGGGCAAGTCTTTTATATTTATTTTTGTTCTCATTCTTCTCCATCCTTTGCAATTTACATCCTATGTGAATTGTTGAATTATCTTATCTTTTTCTTCAAAAGGACTTGTTGGAATTTTAAAACGAATTGCTTTGAATCTCTAAGGCAGTTTAAAGAGAATGGACCTCTTAGCTGAATCATTCAATCAATAATTATTGCTTTTATTTAGGTCATCTTATTTATCTCAGCAATATTTGTGGTTTTCAGTCTAGGGGTATTGCACATATTTGTTAGATTTATTTATGGCTATTTGATGCTTTTTTATGCTATTGGAAGTATGGTTTATGAACTTTTTATTCTCCATTTTTTTACTGTTAGATTTAGAAATACAGTTCGTTTTAGTATATTGAATTTGTAGTCTGCAACATTGCTAATTCACATTGTAATCTAAGCAGGTTTTGGGTTTTTTTTTTTTTTTTTGTAGCTCTTATAGGGCTTTCTAATACATAATGATATTATTTATGAATAATGGGATTTACATTTTTTTTCCATGTGAATATGTTTTATTTCCTTTGCTCGACTCATTGCATTGTCTAGGATCTCTAGTACAGTGGTGAATACCTGTGGTGAGAGAGGACATCGGGCCTTCCTCATAAAAGTGGGAAAAGGTTTAATTTTACTCTTAAGAATGATCTTAGCTGTAGGTGTTGTTACTCTTCATGTTATTGAGAAAGCTCCTTTCTATCCCAAATTTGCTGACAATTTTATCATGAAGGCGATGAATGTTATCATATGCATTTTCTTCATCTATTGAGAATGTTTTTTCTCTTTGTTAATGTGGCATATGACACTAATCGGTGTTTTTGAAGGTTAAGCCAAACTTATATTCTGGGATAAACCCCATTTTTCATGACTTACTACCCTTTTTATACATTGGTGTGTTTGATTTGTTAATATTCTTTTTTTTTTTTTTTTTTTCAACGTTTTTTATTTATTTTTGGGACAGAGAGAGACAGAGCATGAACGGGGGAGGGGCAGAGAGAGAGGGAGACACAGAATCGGAAACAGGCTCCAGGCTCCGAGCCATCAGCCCAGAGCCTGACGCGGGGCTCGAACTCACGGACCGCGAGATCGTGACCTGGCTGAAGTCGGACGCTTAACCGACTGCGCCACCCAGGCGCCCCTGATTTGTTAATATTCTTAAGGATTTTGCACTTTTAGGATTTTAATGGATTTAATTTTTTTTTCACGAGAAAATATTGGTCTGTCATTTTGTTGTAATATTTGTCATATTTTTGATATAATGAAAATGCTAACCTCATGAAATCATTTAGGAAATATTCCTTCTTCCTCTATATTCTGAAACAGTTTGTGTAAAATTTGCTTTGTTTTCTTAACATTGGAATTCACCCATGAAGTCATCTGGCCTGAAGCTTTCTTTACAGGAACGGTTTTGATTGGAAGCTTTTTAAATAGGTATAGGGTTACTTTGATTTTCTACTTTACCTTGCATCAGCTGTTGTAGTTGTATTTTTGAAGGAGTTTGTCCTTTGTATCAAATGTACTGGATTTATTGGCATAAAGTTGTTTACAGTATCTTACTTATTCCTTATCTCCATTTTAATGTTTGGAGGATCTGATGTGATGTTGTTCTTTTCATGTCCTGTTGTTGGATTTTGTGTTTTCTCTTTTTCTTGTTCAGCACTGCTAGTGATTCATCAATTTTATTAGTATATTAAAAGTAACACTATTTTACTTTGTTAATTTCCCCTATCGGTCCTTTAAAACTTTTATTTATTTGTGCTTTTTTTGTATATTTCCTTTGTTGCATTTATGTCGAGCTTCATTTGCTTGCCTATGTTGCTTTTTAAAGCAGGGCCTCAGATCATTAATTTTAAACTTGTTTTCTTCTCCTTTAAGAGTTAAAACTCTACACTTCCAAGAACTGCTTTCTCTGCACTGCACAACTTTCATATGTTTTCACTGTTATGAACTTTTACACTTCCAAGAACTGCTTTCTCTGCACTGCACAATTTTGATATGTTATGTTTTCATTATTATTAATTTTAGCATATTTGTGTTTAATTTCTTCTTGAATCTGTGGGTTATTTAAGAAGTACGTTTTACTTAATATTTTTGGATTTATCAATTTTTTTAAGTTTATTTATTTATTTTGAGAGAGAGTGAGAGAGCACGTGTTTGCTCCAGAGGGGTGGGGAGAGAGAGTGGGAGGGAGAATTCCAAGAGGGCTCTGCACAAATAGTGTGGGGTCACACTCACGAGCAGTGAGATCATGTCACCGTGGGGTCTCCGTAGAGCTGGGACTCGTGAATTGTGAGATCATGACCTGAGTCAAAATCAAGAGTCAGATGCTTAACCAACTGAGCCACCCAGTCACCCCTATCAATTTGTTTTTTTATTAGTTTCTAGTTTAATACTTTTATTGTTAGAGGAGATAGTATTTATCATTTCAATTCTTTGATGATTTTAAAACTCATTTTAGAGAGCAACATCCGTCTATCTTTGAATGTCTCAGTGAATTTGAAAAGAATATGTGTTCTGATGTTAGATTAGTATTCTGTTAATGCCAGTTAGAACCAACTGGCTAATTCTTTGTTTCAAATTTTATGTGGCTCTACTGATTTTTTTTTTCCTGTCAGGTAAGAGGAGGCCTACATTTTCTATCCATAACTGCGAAAGTGCTTTTTAAAATCTTCAACTATTACTGTGTATTTTTCTGTTTGCCTCTTTGGTTTGTCAGTTTGTGCTTCCTATATTTTGAAACTCTGTTTGTTAGGTGTGTACACATTTAATATTGTTATCTTTACCTAATGATGTGATCCTTTCTATTATGATGGAATGCTCTTTTTATTCTTAGTAATATTCTTTGTCTTAAAGTCTACTTTGTCTTATTTTGGTATATAACACTAGCTTTCTTATGCTTAGAAAATGTATAAATGTGTTTTTTTGTTTCCTTTCAACCTATTACCTTAATTTAAAGTGTATTTCTTGTATGGAGTCTACAGTTGCTTTTTAAAAGAAATTTAGTCGAGGGGGGCAGGGTGGGTGCGTGCCTGGGTGGCTCAGTCAGGTAAGCATCCCAGTGATGCTGAAGATTGGTGAGTTCGAGCCCTGAGTTGGGTTCCGCCCTGGCAGCACGGAGCCTGCTTGGGATATTCTCTCTCTCTCTCTCTCTCTCTCTGCCTCTCTCCTTCTCACTTTGTCTTTCTTAAATGAATTAGTTTAAAAAAATTAGTCTGGTAGTCTTTGCCTCCTAATTGCAGCAAGTGCTTCCTAATATCTAATGTGATATTGATAGGTTTCAGTGTAAGCGTCATATATTGGTATACATGGGTTCATTCTTCACTCCAATTAAGGCAGAGGGCACATTCACAGGGTGTTTATTTTTGTTCTCAGTTTTATTGAAGTATAATTGATAAAAACAGAGTTTTTAGAATAAAGCCACTTAAAGGTTTTAAGTGTTTTGTAATTAGTGATTAAAACCCTGTAAATTTTGGCCCCTTCCCCAAGTCCTTTCCAAATCATAAGGAAAATGCAGTAAGTCATGAGGCCCTTTAACCTTCGTCTTTTTGGGAACATACCACTTTAGCCAACTCTAAATTCTAATAATTCCTGATTTCTTGACAGAATACTCTAAGGGATAATGAATGTGCTTGTAAATGAACTTGCAGAATGGGCTTGTAGAGAACAGACCTCTGTATGGAAGAGTAATCCTTTCATTTAACTCTAGGTGACCTGCTAGTACTTTACAGAACCTGATTTCATGTTAATTCATAAGTGGCTCAGTTGGTTAAATGTCCGCCTTTGGCTCAGGTCATGATCTCAGTTTGTGAGTTCAAGTCCTCGTGAGGCTCTGTTCTGTCAACTCAGAGCCTGGAGCCTGCTTCAGATTCTGTGTCTCCCTCTCTCTCTGCCCCTCCCCAACTCATGCTCTGTCTCTCTCAAAAACAAATAAACATTAAAAAAAATCATTAGTGGAAGTGATACCTTACATGAGAATCTTCTTAAGTTGTGTGTTACATGTAATTTTTTTACATTAGGCTTTTTTTTATTTGGGAATTAGTAAATAACTTTAACTTTACCTTATAAGGAATTGATATTTTCACTGTTTCATTTGCAAATTGATAAGGATTTCTCAGAAATTTGTTGTAATAAAAATATGGAATATTTAAAATAAATGCATCTTTTTTTTAAGTTTAAAATAAAACTTCCATCAGTTAGACATTCATTTCTTTTTTTCATTCAACGAATATGTATGGAACGCCTGCCTTATGCCAGGCACATTTCCAGATTCTGTGAACTGCATATGTGTGGGCAACATAATTAATATTAAAATATCTCACCATAGATTTCAGTCAGTGACAGTCATCACTGGCTCATGATAAAACTTTTGGCTAAAATTAATGGTAACAACATCTGACCCAAGCATTTAGCTTTTGCCAATATTATAATGATTATTTTTTTTGGAAATACTCAACCTTCTTTCGTTTTAAAGAAAGGTGATAGGTTGCAAATGGTACTAATCAAAAATGGAAATAGCTTTTCTCTTTTGGGTGAGTGAGAACATATGGATGTTACTGGGAAGGAGTGATTATGAATAATTTAGAATAACTGGAGATCTTGTGTGGTAGTAGAAATGAAATATGCATTGGTTAAATGAGAGAGACTATGCTATTTGGGTTTGAGGTCATTTCAGTAACATACACGTACTATAATTCCGCCCCCCCCCCCTTGAAAATATATAATAGAATAAGTAATGCTGTGAAGCCAATTGAAGAATGAAGCCAGATGCATTTTAATGCAATCACTTGGGAAGTTTGAATAGTCAGAAATCACAACTTCCAAGGGGGAAACTGCTGATACAACTTGGATTAATGATCTGTTTTAGTGAAGTATCTCTTCATCTTTATAGTGCATGGAAGCATTTGATACTCATTTGATATTAGTTTATCCATTCATCTAAAACATGTTGGGCATAATTCCCTGAACAGCATTTTCCCTAACTCCAGGTTGTAATGACTTGACTTTGTGTTCTGGGCGTAGTAACTGGATCTTTCTCCAGGGAGAGGTGTGCATTTTGTTTTCCTTCCTGAATGAAGCTTGAACACAGTAAACCCAGTGGAGGTGTTTGTTTACATTATTCTCAGGTATAGTAAGCAGACCTCTTACAAATTCACAGCGACTGCTCCTTAGTAGTAGAGATGGTCTGTAAGATTCTGTAAGAATTGGTGGTTAATTTGAGAAATAAGTAAAACAAACTGAAAAGTGGAGGGTTATAACTCATAAAATAAACACTCTGTTTTCAGTAGAGAAGTAGGATTTAAAGCTTTTAATTTTTTTTTAATGTACAGTTGTTTAAAAAGTACAAAAGAATACGTTTAATTTTTTCAAAATAGGAAAAAAAAATCATTAAACACCAGGGCAAGTGTTTTGTTTCCCTTTTACTTAGTATAAATTTAAAATTATTGTATGAGAAACACAAAAGCTTTTCCAAAGAATAGATACAATTTAAGGGCATTTTTAATAGAATAATGTATGATCACTCCGATTTTTATCTCAGCCATAAAAATAACCTCTTTTCTGGTTTACATATAAATGATTAATGTAATTTCAATTCTTATTGATTTATGAAATTATTTCCTCCTCGCTTGTGGCCAGATTAAGAATTTTTTTTCTCCACTCAAGAAATTGTATGTAGTCGGTTTTGGTTTTGGAAATGAATTTTTCTTGTTCCATTTTAACTAGATACATTATACATAATACTGATTTTTTTTTTCATTTTTAAATGAGAAGAAGCTACTGAGATTAGCTGTGTAACTTCTTTCATTTTATTGATGAGAACATTGGAAGTTTATTTGATATTCTCAAGATCACAGAACGGTGTTTGTTTTCACATAAATGCACGGTAGGATAATTTCTGAAGATATAAATCTGTATTATATTCATTTGTTCTCTCTCCCAGGAGAAAATTGAGACTCTTGGCTTAAGGGAATTTAAAAAGAAGAGGACAGGAATGTGGAAGGAGGGGGATGAGGGGATAAGAATAAGGAGATGGAATCTTGGCATTGCAAGGAGGCAGAGGTCTTGGGTGTTAAAAGGAATAGGTGCATTTTGAGGGAAGATGGCGGCGTAGGAGGACACGGGGCTCGCAGCGCGTCCTGCCGATCACTTAGATTCCACCTACACCTGCCTAAAGAACCCAGAAAACCGCCAGAGGATTAGCAGAAGGGAGTCTCCGGAGTCAAGCGCAGACCAGAGGCCCACGGAAGAGGGTAGGAAGGGCGGCGAGGCGGTGCGCGCTCCACGGACCGGCGGGAGGGAGCCGGGGCGGAGGGGCGGCTCGCCGGCCAAGCGGAGACCCCGAGTCTGGCTGGCAAAAGCCGAGGGGCCGGACGGACTGTGTTCCGACAGCAAGCGCGACTTAGCGTCTGGGAGGTCATAAGTGAACAGCTCTGCTCGGAAAGCTGGAAGGCTGGAGGACAAAGGGAGGGAGAGCTGCCGAGCCCCCGGACGGCAGAGCTCAGCTTGGCGGGGAACAAAGGCGCCAGCGCCATCTCCCCCGCCCATCCCCCAGCCAAAATTCCCAAAGGGAACCAGTTCCTGCCAGGGAACTTGCTCGCTCCGCGCAAACACCCAACTCTGTGCTTCTGCGGAGCCAAACCTCCGGCAGCGGATCTGACTCCCTCCCGCTGCCACAGGGCCCCTCCTGAAGTGGATCACCTAAGGAGAAGCGAGCTAAGCCTGCCCCTCCTGCCCCCGTGCACCTTGCCTACCCACCCCAGCTAATACGCCAGATCCCCAGCACCACAAGCCTGGCAGTGTGCAAGTAGCCCAGACGGGACACGCCACCCCACAGTGAATCCCGCCCCTAGGAGAGGGGAAGAGAAGGCACACACCAGTCTGACTGTGGCCCCAGCGGTGGGCTGGGGGCAGACATCGGGTCGGACTGCGGCCCCGCCCACTAACTCCAGTTATACACCACAGCACAGGGGAAGTGCCCTGCAGGTCCTCACCACGCCAGGGACTCTCCAAAATGACCAAACGGAAGAATTCCCCTCAGAAGAATCTCCAGGAAATAACAACAGCTAATGAGCTGATCAAAAAGGATTTAAATAATATAACAGAAAGTGAATTTAGAATAATAGTCATAAAATTAATCGCTGGGCTTGAAAACAGTATACAGGACAGCAGAGAATCTCTTGCCACAAAGATCGAGGGACTAAGGAACAGTCACGAAGAGTTGAAAAACGCTTTAAACGAATTGCAAAACAAAATGGAATCCACGATGGCTCGGCTTGAAGAGGCAGAGGAGAGAATAGGTGAACTACAAGATAAAGTTATGGAGAAAGAGGAAGCTGAAAGAAAGAGAGATAAAAAAATCCAGGAGTATGAGGGGAAAATTAGAGAACTAAGTGATACACTAAAAAAAAATAATATACGCATAATTGGTATCCCAGAGGAGGAAGAGAGAGGGAAGGGTGCTGAAGGGGTACTTGAACAAATTATAGCTGAGAACTTCCCTGAACTGGGGAAGGAAAAAGGCATTGAAATCCAAGAGGCACAGAGAACTCCCTTCAGACGTAACTTGAATCGATCTTCTGCACGACATATCATAGTGAAACTGGCAAAATACAAGGATAAAGAGAAAATTCTGAAAGCAGCAAGGGATAAACGTGCCCTCACATATAAAGGGAGACCTATAAGACTCGTGACTGATCTCTCCTTTGAAACTTGGCAGGCCAGAAAGGCTTGGCACGATATCTACAGTGTGCTAAACAGAAAAAATATGCAGCTGAGAATCCTTTATCCAGCAAGTCTGTCATTTAGAATAGAAGGAGAGATAAAGGTCTTCCCAAACAAACAAAAACTGAAGGAATTTGTCACCACGAAACCAGCCCTACAAGAGATCCTAAGGGGGATCCTGTGAGACAAAGTACCAGAGACATCACTACAAGCATAAAACATACAGACATCACAATGACTCTAAACCCATATCTTTCTATAATAACACTGAATGTAAATGGATTAAATGCGCCAACTAAAAGACATAGGGTATCAGAATGGATAAAAAAACAAGACCCATCTATTTGCTGTCTACAAGAGACTCATTTTAGATCTGAGGACACCTTTAGATTGAGAGTGAGGGGATGGAGAACTATTTATCATGCTCCTGGAAGCCAAAAGAAAGCTGGAGTAGCCATACTTATATCAGACAAACTAGACTTTAAATTAAAGGCTGTAACAAGAGATGAAGAAGGGCATTATATAATAATCACAGGGTCTATCCACCAGGAAGAGCTAACTATTATAAATGTCTATGCGCCAAATACCCAAGCCCCCAGATATATAAAACAATTACTCATAAACATAAGCAACCTCATTGATAAGAATGTGGTCATTGCAGGGGACTTTAACACCCCACTTACAGAAATGGATAGATCATCTAGACACACAGTCAATAAAGAAACAAGGGCCCTGAATGATACATTGGATCAGATGGACTTGACAGATATATTTAGAACTCTGCATCCCAAAGCAACAGAATATACTTTCTTCTCGAGTGCACATGGAACATTCTCCAAGATAGATCATATACTGGGTCACAAAACAGCCCTTCATAAGTTTACAAGAATTGAAATCATACCATGCATACTTTCAGACCACAATGCTATGAAGCTTGAAATCAACCACAGGAAAAAGTCTGGAAAACCTCCAAAAGCATGGAGGTTAAAGAACACCCTACTAACGAATGAGTGGGTCAACCAGGCAATTAGAGAAGAAATTAAAACATATATGGAAACAAACGAAAATGAAAATACAACAATCCAAACGCTTTGGGACGCAGCGAAGGCAGTCCTGAGAGGAAAATACATTGCAATCCAGGCCTATCTCAAGAAACAAGAAAAATCCCAAATACAAAATCTAACAGCACACCTAAAGGAAATAGAAGCAGAACAGCAAAGGCAGCCTAAACCCAGCAGAAGAAGAGAAATCATAAAGATCAGAGCAGAAATAAACAATATAGAATCTAAAAAAACTGTAGAGCAGATCAACGAAACCAAGAGTTGGTTTTTTGAAAAAATAAACAAAATTGACAAACCTCTAGCCAGGCTTCTCAAAAAGAAAAGGGAGATGACCCAAATAGATAAAATCATGAATGAAAATGGAATGATTACAACCAATCCCTCAGAGATACAAACAATTATCAGGGAATACCATGAAAAATTATATGCCAGCAAATTGGACAACCTGGAAGAAATGGACAAATTTCTAAACACCCACACTCTTCCAAAACTCAATCAGGAGGAAATAGAAAGCTTGAACAGACCCATAACCAGCGAAGAAATTGAATCGGTTATCAAAAATCTCCCAACAAATAAGAGTCCAGGACCAGATGGCTTCCCAGGGGAGTTCTACCAGACATTTAAAGCAGAGATAATACCTATCCTTCTCAAGCTATTCCAAGAAATAGAAAGGGAAGGAAAACTTCCAGACTCATTCTATGAAGCCAGTATTACTTTGATTCCTAAACCAGACAGAGACCCAGTAAAAAAAGAGAACTACAGGCCAATATCCCTGATGAATATGGATGCAAAAATTCTTAATAAGATACTAGCAAATCGAATTCAACAGCATATAAAAAGAATTATTCACCATGATCAAGTGGGATTCATTCCTGGGATGCAGGGCTGATTCAACATTCGCAAATCGATCAACGTGATACATCACATTAACAAAAAAAAAGAGAAGAACCATATGATCCTGTCAATCGATGCAGAAAAGGCCTTTGACAAAATCCAGCACCCTTTCTTAATAAAAACCCTTGAGAAAGTCGGGATAGAAGGAACATACTTAAAGATCATAAAGGCCATTTATGAAAAGCCCACAGCTAACATCATCCTCAACGGGGAAAAACTGAGAGCTTTTTCCCTGAGATCAGGAACACGACAGGGATGCCCACTGTCACCGCTGCTGTTTAATATAGTGCTGGAAGTTCTAGCATCAGCAATCAGACAACAAAAGGAAATCAAAGGCATCAAAATTGGCAAAGATGAAGTCAAGCTTTCGCTTTTTGCAGATGACATGATATTATACATGGAAAATCCGATAGACTCCACCAAAAGTCTGCTAGAACTGATACATGAATTCAGCAAAGTTGCAGGATACAAAATCAATGTGCAGAAATCAGTTGCATTCTTATACACTAACAATGAAGCAACAGAAAGACAAATGAAGAAACTGATCCCATTCACAATTGCACCAAGAAGCATAAAATACCTAGGAATAAATCTAACCAAAGATGTAAAAGATCTGTATGCTGAAAACTATAGAAAGCTTATGCAGGTAATTGAAGAAGATATAAAGAAATGGAAAGACATTCCCTGCTCATGGATTGGAAGAATAAATATTGTCAAAATGTCAATACTACCCAAAGCTATCTACACATTCAATGCAATCCCTATCAAAATTGCACCAGCATTCTTCTCGAAATTAGAACAAGCAATCCTAAAATTCATATGGAACCACAAAAGGCCCCGAATAGCCAAAGTAATTTTGAAGAAGAAGACCAAAGCAGGAGGCATCACAATCCCAGACTTTAGCCTCTACTACAAAGCTGTCATCATCAAGACAGCATGGTATTGGCATAAAAACAGACACATAGACCAATGGAATAGAATAGAAACCCCAGAACTAGACCCACAAACGTATGGCCAACTCATCTTTGACAAAGCAGGAAAGAACATCCAATGGAAAAAAGACAGTCTATTTAACAAATGGTGCTGGGAGAACTGGACAGCAACATGCAGAAGGTTGAAACTAGACCACTTTCTCACACCATTCACAAAAATAAACTCAAAATGGATAAAGGACCTGAATGTGAGACAGGAAACCATCAAAACCTTAGAGGAGAAAGCAGGAAAAGACCTCTCTGACCTCAGCCGTAGCAATCTCTTACTCGGCACATCCCCAAAGGCAAGGGAATTAAAAGCAAAAGTGAATTACTGGGACCTTATGAAGATAAAAAGCCTCTGCACAGCAAAGGAAACAACCAACAAAACTAAAAGGCAACCAACGGAATGGGAAAAGATATTTGCAAATGACACATCGGACAAAGGGCTAGTATCCAAAATCTATAAAGAGCTCATCAAACTCCACACCCGAAAAACAAATAACCCAGTGAAGAAATGGGCAGAAAACATGAATAGACACTTCTCTAAAGAAGACATCCGGATGGCCAACAGGCACATGAAAAGATGTTCAACGTCGCTCCTTATCAGGGAAATACAAATCAAAACCACACTCAGATACCACCTCACGCCAGTCAGAGTGGCCAAAATGAAGAAATCAGGAGACTATAGATGCTGGAGAGGATGTGGAGAAACAGGAACCCTCTTGCACTGTTGGTGGGAATGCAAATTGGTGCAGCCGCTCTGGAAAGCAGTGTGGAGGTTCCTCAGAAAATTAAAAATAGACCTACCCTATGACCCAGCAATAGCACTGCTAGGAATTTATCCAAGGGATACAGGAGTACTGATGCATAGGGGCACCTGTACCCCAATGTTTATAGCGGCACTCTCAACAATAGCCAAATTATGGAAAGAGCCTAAATGTCCATCAACTGATGAATGGATAAAGAAATTGTGGTTTATATACACAATGGAATACTATGTGGCAATGAGAAAAAATGAAATATGGCCTTTTGTAGCAACATGGATGGAACTGGAGAGTGTGATGCTAAGTGAAATAAGCCATACAGAGAAAGACAGATACCATATGGTTTCACTCTTATGTGGATCCTGAGAAACATAACAGAAACCCATGGGGGAGGGGAAGGAAAAAAAAAAAAAAAAAAAAGAGGTTAGAGTGGGAGAGAGCCAAAGCATTAGAGACTGTTAAAAACTGAAAACAAACTGAGGATTGATGGGGGGTTGGAGGGAGGGCAGGGTGGGTGATGGGTATTGAGGAGGGCACCTTTTGGGATGAGCACTGGGTGTTGTATGGAAACCAATTTGACAGTAAATTTCATATATTAAAAAATAAAATAAAAAAAAATAAAAAAAAAAAAAAAAAAAAAAAAAAAGAATAGGTGTATAAGCCAATGGAATAGAATAGAGAACCGAGAATTGAACCCACAAATATATGGCCAACTAATCTTTGACAAAGCAGGAAAGAATACACAATGTAAAAAAGACAGTCTTTTTAGCAAATGGTGTTGGGAGAACTGGACAGCAACATGAAGAAGCATGAAACTAGACCACTTTCTTACACCACATACAAAAATAAACTCAAAATAGATGAAAGACCTAAATGTGAGACAGGAAACCATCAAATCCCTAGAGGAGAAGGCAGGCAACAACCTCTTTAACCTCGACCGAAGCAATTTCTTGCTTGACACATCTCCAACAGCAAGGGAATTAGAAGCAGAAATGAATATTGGGACCTCATCAAGATGAAAAGCATCTGTCTTCACTGTAAAGGAAACAGTCAACAAAACTAAAAGGCAACTGACATAAAGGGAAAAGATATTTGCAAATGACATATCAGATAAAGGGTTAGTATCCAAAATCTATAAAGAACTTGCCAAACTCAACACCTGAAAAACAGATAATCTAGTGAAGAAATGGGCAGAAGACATGAATAGACACTTTTCTAAAGAAGACATCCAGATGAAGACAGACTCATGAAAAGATGCTCAACATCGCTCATCATCAGGGAAATACAAATCAAAACCACACTGAGATACAACCTCACACAAGTCAGAGTGGCTAAAATGAACAAATCAGGAAACTACAGATGCTGGCGAGGATGTGAAGAAAAGGGAACCCTCTTGCACTGTTAGTGGGAATGCAAACTGGTGCAGCTGCTTTGGAAAACCACATGGAGGTTCCTCAAAAAATTAAAAATAGAACTACCCTACAACCCATCAATAGCACTAGTAGGAGTTTATCCAAAGGATACAGGAGTGCTGATGCATAGGGGCACATGTACCCCAATGTTTGTAACAGTGCTTTCAACAGTAACCAAATTATGGAAAGAGCCTCAATGTCCATCAACTGATGAATGGATAAAGACGATGTGGTTTATATATATAATGGTACGCTACTTGGCACTGAGAAAGAATCAAATCATGCCATTTGCAGCAACGTGGATAGAACTGGAAGGTATTATGCTGAGTGAAATAAGTCAGTCAGAGAAGGACAGATATGATATGTTTTCACTCATATGTGGATCTTGAGAAACTGAACAGAAGACCATGGGGGAAGAATAGGGGAAAAAATAGTTACAAACAGAAAGGGAGGGAGGCAAATCATAAGAGACTCTTAAATGCAGTGAACAAACTGAGGGTGGATAGGAGTGTGGGGGAGAGGGGAAAATGGGTGATGGACATTGAGGAGGGCACTTGTTGGGATGAGCATTGGGTGTTGTATGTAAGCAATCAACCACGCGAATCTACCCCAAAAACTAAGCGTAACTTTACACACTGTATGTTAGCCAATGTGACAATAAATTATATTTAAAAAAAATAATAATAGGGGCGCCTGGGTGGCTCAGTCAGTTGAGCATCCGACTTCGGCTCAGGTCATGATCTCACAGTTTGTGGGTTCAAGCCCCGCATCAGGCTCTGTGCTGACTGCTTGCTCAGAGCCTGGAGCCTGCTTCAGATTCTGTCTCCTTCTCTCTCTGCCCCTCCCCCGCTCACGCTTTGTCTCACTCTGTTTCTCAAAAATAAATAAAATGTAAAAAAAAAAAAAAATTTTTTTTAAATAATAATAAAAGGAGCAGGTGTCTTTCGCCAAGACTTCACAGGTGATAGACTCTTCCAGGGTGAGGAGGTTTGTTTGGGTGGGAGTATGTGTGATGGAACTTGGGAAGTTGGGCTCTGAGTATCAGGATGGCTAACCCAGGAGATGTTTACCCCCTCAGGCTTACCTCTGAAAAAGTACAAGTGCAGGATTCCCAAGAACACTGTGGGCTGGGATAGTGGGTATCTTCTTAGTAATTCAGTGAATGCCCAGAAAGTGAACTAAGAAGCCTCCCAGAAAGATTTAACTTGCTCTAAGCCAGGGACACCAGAAAATGAAGGAGTATGAGGAAGAAGAAAGCCTGGCATTAAGGTCTTTCTCTGAATATCCTCCCATAAATCAAGGGACCACAAAAGACCTGACTACATAGTTTGAAACACTGTGTGTGTGTGTGTGTGTGTGTGTGTGTGTGTGTGTGTGTGTGTGTGTGTGTGTATACATGCGCATGTGCACGCGTGTTGGGGAGAGACTTAAGGGACAACAAATCACACTTGAATACCTCAAACATTATGTAATGACTTTATTTTAAATAGTAAATGCTTCCGAGAAAGCATGTATTTTTTCCATTTCAATGAGGAGTTTGCTCTCTAATATTGCATGTTCACTTTATCACCACAGTTTTAGTATTTTCAGTGATAAGATTGAGTATATGAAGGTAATGCAGATCCTTCACGAGATGTCTGGTAGAACTTATAACCTTAGATTTTTCCAAGAAACTTCCAGAATGGAAATTGTGGTTACCCAGTTTGTTAACATCCGATTCCAGAGGTGGCTGGTGCATTTTAATGATTCAAAACATACATCTGACACTGGGGAAAATAACAAGTTTGTTATGGGGAAATAACATAAATTCCATGGATGGATCTTTAACAGCAAACCTTAATGGCTTTGGTTTAGTTACCATGAAACATAAAGCAGGAATTTTAAAAGATTTCAGTCTTTAAAAAAAATTTTTTTAACATTTATTTATTTCTTGAGAGACGGAGAGAGACAGGGCATGAGCAGGAAAGGGGCAGAGAGAGAGAGAGTCACAGATTTGGAAGTAGGCTCCAGGCTCTGAGCTGTCAGCACAGAGCCCGATGCATGGCTTGAACTCAAACCGTGAGATCATGACCTGAGCCAGAGTTGGATGTTCAACCGACTGAGCCACCCAGGCATCCCAGATTTCAGTCTTTAAAACTGTTCTAAGCAGTTTTTATTTCTTGAAATATAATTTACATACCATATAATTCCCTTTGTTAAAGTGTTCAATTGACTAGGGTTTAGTGTATTCACAAGGTTGTGCAGCCATCACTACTGTCTAGTTCTAGAACATTTTACTCATCCTAAAAGAACCCTGCATCCATTAGCGGTCCCTCTCTATTCCCCCCACCCCCAGCCCCCACCAACGGTTAATCTACTTTCTGTCTTTATGGATTTCCATTTTCTGGGAATTCCATATAAATGGAATCATATGATAAGTGGCCTTTTGTGTCTGGTGGCTTTTACTTAACAAATATTTTTAAGGTTCATCCTTGTTGTAGCATGTATTAATACATTACAGCTTTTACTTCTGCATGATATTTCATTGTGTATATACGTGTGTATATACATCTACATATGTATTACACTTATTCATTCATCAGTTGACATTTGGATTATTTTCACTTTTTTGGCTATTATCAATGATACTCTTGAATATCAGTATACAGGATTTTATGTGAACAAGTGTATTGGATTTTCTTGGATATATAAATGGGAATAGAATTGATGACTCAAATGCTAACTCTGAGTTTAACTTTTTTTTTTAAATTTTTTTTAATGTTTATTTATTTTTGAAACAGAGAGAGACAGAGCATAAACGGGGGAGGGGCAGAGAGAGAGGGAGACACAGAACCGGAAGCAGGCTCCAGGCTCCGAGCCATCAGCCCAGAGCCCGACGCGGGGCTTGAACTCACGGACAGTGAGATCGCGACCTGAGCTGAAGTCGGACGCTTAACTGACTGAGCCACCCAGGCGCCCCTCTGAGTTTAACTTTTTAGGAAACTGCCAGATTGTTCTCCACAGAGTCTGTGTTGTTTTACATACCCATCGGCAATGCTAGAGAGTTCCATTTTCTCTATGTCCTTGCCAGCACTTGTTATTTTTCTTTCTTTTTTTTCTTTTCTTTCTTTATTGTAGCCATCCTTGTGGGTGCAGAGTGGTTATCTCATTGTGGTTTTGATTTGCATTTCTCCAGTGATCAGTTTTGTATGGTTTCACAAGCTTATTGACCATTTATATAACTTCTTTGGAGAAATGTCTGTTTAAATAGTTTGCCTATTTTTTATTTTGGTTATTTGTCTCTTTATTTAGTTGTAAGTATTCTTTATATATTCTGGGTACTAGACCTTTAACAAATACATAATTCACAAGTAATTTCTCTCATTGTGTTGTTTTTTTAATTTTCTTGGTAGTGTTTTTGACACATAGAAGATTTTTAATTTTGATGAAGTCCAGTTTATATATATTTTTCTTTTGTTGCTCATGTTTTAGGTATCATATCTTTAAAAACATGGTCTAATTCATGGTCACAAAGACTTACACCTGTCCTTCTAAGAGTTTTATAGCTATTGCTTTTACAAACAAGATTTTTTATCTGTTTTAATTTTTGTATTTGTTGTGAGCTAGGGATCCGAATGTATTCTTTTGCATGTGGATGGCCAGTTGTCCCCGCCCAATTTGTTGAAAAGACTATTCTTTCCAACCTCAATGAACTGTCATGATACCCTTGCCAGGAATCAGTTCTCCATGGATATATGAATTCATTCCTGGAATATCAGTATTATTCCATTTATCTATGTGTCTAACCTTATCCCAGTACCACCCTGTCTTGTCTACAGATTTATAGTGTGTTTTAAAATTGAGAAGTGTGAGTCCTCCTAATTTGTTCATTTACATTTTCAAGATTGGCTATTCTGGGTCCCTTGGATTTCTATATGAATTTTAGGATATTTTTCGATTTGTGCAAATAAGACAACTGTAACTTTGAAAGAATTCCACTGAATCTCATCAGTTTGGGCAGTGTTGCCATCTTACCAGCATTAAGTCTTCCAATATATGAACAAGTAATCACTTTGTATTTCTGTAGATCTTCTAGAATTTCTTTCAGCACTTTTAGGTAGTTTTCAGTGTACAAGTCTTATACTCCTTTTCTTAAATTTATTTCTAACTGTTTTCTTATTTTGGGATAATTTCATTAAATCTTACTATGTTATTTTTGATGCCATTATAAATAAATGTATTGTTCATTTTCAGATTGTGCATTTCCAATGTATAGAAATGCAACTGATTTTTCTCTCACAATCTGGTATCCTGCAACCATGCTGAGCTGGTTTATTGACTCTAATCGTTTTTTCTGTAGATTTCCTAGGGTTTTTCATGTCATCTGAAAATTCTAACCATTTTTATAAACTCACGAAAGAAAAGTAAAAATTGACATGATCCTTTCCTATCCATCCCATATATTTAAACCATTTGATCTTCAATTCATTGGTCATAGTAAATTATTTTTAAATAGATCTTCTATTTCATTCTAACTTAACATAGCTAGGAATTTGACACATTTGGGGAAGATAAGGGAATTTGACAAGTAAGGGAAGCTTTAGGCACAGAGAGATTAAGTGACTTTCCCAAGGTCACACAGCTAATAAGTGGTCAAGCCAGAGATTGAACTTGAGCATTCACTTTTCAAAGTCCAGGATCCTAACACTGTCCTATTCAAATTAGCAAAGACAAGAAATAAAATATTTCCTAGAGTACTCAACAACAATCATTAGTTGTATCTTTTCAGTTGTTTCTATATCACTGAATATTGAAACATGCATATATGTCTGTGTTTGTGTTTGAGTTATTTTTATATCAATATGGATTATGTATAAATATATCTATATTCTTTTTCAAAATGGGAAAATGTCCTGTCAATTTGAGAGCTGTTTTCATTTAACAGCAATTTTTGAATAATGGTAATATTAATAATAGGTAATATTTATTGACTAATTACTAAGTGTCAGGCACTCCTCTGGGGTCTTTATGTATATATTAATTTAAGCCTTACAACAATTCTGTGAAGCAGATGATTTATTATATCGAGATACAGTTTAAGAATCTTACTAAAGTCTTCGCTAACAGTCTTGGTAGGAGTCTTGCTAAAGTATCCATAGATCAAAAGCAACATATCTTAGACTCAATCCCACGCTCTCATCAAGGGTACCCCTGTGGAACTTCACTGCTACTTGACTCTTTTGAGCAATTTTTCAAGTTAAATAACATATCTCTGTACCAGACCTTTAATAGGAACATACTATTTCGGAAGTGGGTATACCATAATTTACTAATCAGTCCCTTACTGTTGAGTATTTGGGTTATGTATAACTTTAATGTGTCCTGGAACTTCAAAAACATTTTTGTGTAAAGGTAGACCATGAATTCTGAAATTTCATGTGGTTTGGCTTAGGCATTAAAAGCCCAAAACTCTCATTTATGCAGACATTTGTCTTCCACATTCAGAATACCGATGGTGATTGTGACTTTTCATAGGGATTCTGAAATACCCAATACAGAGAAAATGCATTGATCTTATTCTGTGACAGCCCCGTGTGTGGGAACCAGTGCTTATGATGGCTTGCGTGGTTGAAGAGCTTTTCCTTTCTTTAGCCTACCCATATCTCCTGCCATCCTCATGCATACTCTGCTGTGCCTGGCCCTTCCATCCTTTCTCCTAAGGCTCAGGGTGTCCTAGAATGTTGGGGCCAGGAGGATGCTCTTACATTCAGGTTGAGTAGGTCTTTTGCAGCTCACTGGAGTCCTGTTGACTCTTTCCACTGGTTTGGGTACAAAGCACACAGCTCTGGGCTGCAGGCATTGAGGCGAAGAGTCGTGTGTCCCTACTTGTCTTAAATGCACTCTCTCCAATCTGGTCTTAGCACTAACTGTATCCCAATATGGTGTTTTAAAGATGATTCTTAGAATCCCTCTGGGCACTCACATAGACCTACCTGGAAGGTAGATGAAGTCTTAGACCTTCTTACTTTTCTGGATTACAGGTATTCATCTATGTATGTGGGCAGTTTCCACTTGGCTGGGCTTCACCTGGCTTCTTCTAAAGCTTCTCACCCATTTCCAGGTTGTCTGCTGCAATAAATGGAGCAAAATAGAGGTATGTTATTATTCTTTTGGAAAGTAGAATTTTATAATTCTACTTACACAGGTAATTAATAGATATATCCTTTAATAAAACCCAAACAGTATAGGTAAGAGTCCCCAACATTTCAGAGACAAATTCAAGTGTTTCATCTGTGTGTTGTGGACCCTTTGTGATCCGCCCATACACACACATAGAAAATATAAGCTATTATTGTTTATTGTTTTATGTCAATGATATCACAGTGTGTAATTTTATATCATCCTTCTATCACTTTACTTCATGTTTTATTATAAATAGCTTAAACTTTTCCCTTTTAATATTTGAGTAGAGTTTCTTAGTGAAATATATCATAGTTTGATTATTCCCTTTCTGATAAGCACTCACATTAAATTTTTGTTATTACAGACAAACTGCAGTGAATATCATGGGCTATGCCTCCTCCTTCTTTTTTTTTTCCAATGTTTATTTATTTTTGAGACAGAGAGAGACAGAGCATGAACGACAGAGGGTCAGAGACAGAGGGAGACACAGAATCTGAAACAGGCTCCAGGCTCTGAGCTGTCAGCACAGAGCCCGATGCGGGGCTCGAACTCACAGACTGTGAGATCATGACCTGAGCTGAAGTTGGACGCTTAACCAAATGAGCCACCCAGGCGCCCCTCCTTCTTCTTTTTTAATAAAGTTTTTTTTAACATTTATTTATTTTTGAGAGAGAGTGTGAGCGGGGGAGGGGCAGGGAGAGAGAGAGAGAGAGACACACACACAGAATCTGAGGCAGGCTCCAGGCTCTGAGCTGTCAGCACAGAGCCCAATGTGGGGCTCGAACTCATGAGCTGCGAGATCATGAGGCAAGCTGAAGTCGGATGCTTAACCGACTAAGCCACCCAGGCATCCCAATGCCTCATTTTTCAAATGTGGCAAGATTTCTTCTACATTAGATATTCCTAAGTGCAGTTGTTGGTGTATCAGTAAATGCATTGTGCAAGGATAAGTACTTTTTAAACTTTGATGATTTCTAATTGCCTTCTACAGTAGCAACACTAGTTTTACTCCCTCTAGCAATACCAGAGAGTTCTCATTTGCCTACTCTCTACCAATGTTTGGTATTGTCAGGTTTTAAAATGTTTGTTAACCTGATGGGTGAAAAATAGTGTTTTCTTTTGACTTACCTGTCTCAGGAAACCCAGGGACCTGAAATATGTTATCTACACAAATTGGTAAACTTCATTGCAGATCTAAGTAAAGAGAGTAGAAGTGCGAGGCAAGTCCATATATTTTATTGAAAAGTAACTCAGAAACACAAAGAAACTGATGAAAAGTGCAATAGCTTGGAGCCCATGGCAGGTGGAAGGCAGACTGTGGGGTACTTAAGAAAGAGGTTAGCATGTGACCCAAAGCCACCACTGAGACATGTAATAGTATACCCTAATTGGTAGGTGGGAGTAGCTGCAGATGAGCCCAGAGCCAGAGGGAGCAAAGATGAACTTGGGCAACTAGTCATCAAACAAGAAGAAAGTTACAAAATATGGTAACGTGGTGTTCATAATTGGCATTAGTGAAAGAGAGAGCTGAGGTCTGTAAGTTTTGTTTCCTAGTTTCCAAGGATAAAATGACTTCTAATGCATTGCCTAAAGAAATGACAAGATTATTTTGATGAAAAGTATCAGTAAATATCTGATTTATACATTCCCCGTGGTAGGTTTTTTAGTATGTCTGAATAATAGCTTCCACTTTGTGATCAGACACAACAGGCACTTGGCTAAGGGCTTTTCATACAGTGTCCCATATAATCCTCATAACAACTCTATGAATGCAGAGAAAAGGATAATTCTTATATTACAGGTGAAGGAGCTGATGTTCTGAGAAGCCTTAGTGCCTTGTCCAGGGTTACACAAGCTACAAATGCCACTTCACCAATCGTTACCACTGAGCTGATCACCATTTTCATAAAAGTCTTTACCCCTTGCCAGTCACATTAGATTCTAGGAGTGTGGAGGGTGATGAAGCAAACCTCCTCAGGCAGTTTAAAGCTTTCCAGATCACTCAGTTTCCCACCCAGGATAAGAGCTGCTGATACTGATACAGGAGACGATAGGAGCATTGGCTAAAATATACTGATGCTTATTATGTACACTTATTATACACATTATATATATTAAATGGCTTTCAACCTACTCTTACTGCAGCCTACACTCAGAAATCTATTTTATATGACCAAGCACAAGTATACAAATATATGTAATTCAGAAATTATACTAAATGTAAAAAGCATTTTATCGGTGCAAATGTGACACACCATGTTTCTATGCTATTGTAGTCTATTCTTTATTATTTTAGAGATGCCTTAAACTCCAGTAGGAATAATTGCTCCATTATCTTATTCTCCAGGAAAAAGTGAAATCTAAAGGTTCAGTCCCCTTAGAAGTTAAATACCAAACACATTTACATTCATATGAATTAAAGTCTACCATCCAATTTCTTCTTTTTAAGTTACAATTTCAGAATCTTAAGAATCCCACCTCCATCCCCTCCTGTTTATTCTAAGCGATGCATTGGAAATTGGTGATCTTTCAGCCCTTGCAGCCTGGGGAATACCTCAAATTGACGCCAAGTCTCTTGTGTCCTTTGTTTTTAAAGAGTCAGAGACTTGGGGCGCTTGGGTGGCTCAGTCGGTTGGGCGTCCAACTTCAGCTCAGGTCACGATCTTGCGGTCCATGAGTTCGAGCCCCGCGTCGGGCTCTGACCTGATGGCTCAGAGCCTGGAGCCTGCTTCTGATTCTGTGTCTCCCTCTCTCTCTGCCCCTCCCCCGTTCATACTCTGTCTCTCTCTGTCTCAAAAATAAATAAACGTTAAAAAAAAATAAAGAGTCAGAGACTTAATAGGACACACAAGATTATCATACAACATTGGCTCCCCTACAACATTTTCTGAGTTAAAAAAAAAAATCCCATCTCTACAGGGAAGTCATCTCGGGCAGTGTTATGATTGCAGAGCCCAGCATTTAATGTTGCCAGAGAGCTAGTGCTCTACAACCAAGAAGGGCTGATAGACAGCATCTTGATTTCCACTTCATTGCCCAGTCCTCTGAATGAACAGAAATTCTGTGTCCTAGTAAGAAGTTAAATTTGACACTGTCCATTTGCTATATGTGGTGGAAACATCCACGTTTGCATAATGTTTCCCAACTTAGGGAATTGTATTCTAGACATTATTGTCGCTTGGTGAATATGGTAAGCAGGATTCTAAGGTGGTTGCACGATTCCCACCTTTAGCCTAGTGTTCATGCCTTGTATAATCTACTTGGATATTGGCAGCATCCTGTGACTATAATGAGATATCACTTTGGTGATATTGGTACATTATATAGCAAAAGAGAGAGTATCCAGGTGGCCCTGACTTAAGGAGGCAAGCCTTCTGAAAAGCAGAACATTTTTCTGGCTAGTTGCAGAGGGGTGGGAGGTAGACTGTTGAGCTTCCTTTGGCTCAGAAAGAAGCAAATGTCCAGGTTGTGAACTGCCTCCATTCACCATGTGACAAGGACCTTATTGCAAGCTCTGGGAGCTAAGAGGAGTCCTTGGCCAACAGCAAGATAAGAGGCATCTCAGTCCACCAACTTCAAGGAACCAAATTCTGCCAGCACCTGAGTCAACTTAGAAGAGGACCTTGAGTCTCAGGTGAGATTGCATCCTCAGCTGACACCTTGGATATCAGCCTGGTGAGACCCAGAGCAGAGGACAGAGCTGCTGCCCGGACTCCTGAACCATGGCAACTATGAGAGCATAACCCTTGTGTTGTTCAAGCATGTGGTAATCTGTTAGGCAGCAGGAGAAAATTAATATGTAATGTTAAAAAAATTTGCAATGATGGTGGTCCTTACATACTTAAGATATGTTACGTTTGTGTGTGTGTGTGTGTGTGTATATATATATATATATATACACATATATATGTATATATATATCTTACTGATGTGTGTGTATATATATATATATATATTAGTGAGATATACAGACATATATATGTGTGCATATATATATGTGTATATATATATGATATATATTTTTTTCCTCCAGTAAATATCTCTTCATTTCACTCAGTACAGCCCTGAGTGTGGTCTTTACCTCCTGATGGAGCTTCTCTTTTGATATTGGGCATTTTCTTTTCCTTTTTTTTTCTTAATTTTTAAAATGTTTATTTATTTTAAGAGAGAGAGATAGCGAACGGGGGAGGGGCAGAGAGAGAGGGAGACAGAGAATCCCAAACAGGCTCTTTACTGTCAGCACAGAGCCGGACATGGGGCTCAGACTCATGAACCTGAGATCATGGTCACAAGATCATGACCTGAGCTGAAATCAAGAGTCAGATGCTTAACTGACTGAATCACCTAGGTGCCCCTGATGTTGGGCGTTTTAAGTGCCATGTCTCAGTAGCTGCCTCACTGCCTGTCCCCCCGGGAAGGTTTCTCCCTTTTCCTCCCAACTGTTTGTGCTGCTGACTGGTTCTTAACCGGCCCCTGCACTTGTGGCTCTGTTAATGCTACTGAAAACTCTTTCCCAGGAACTTTGGAAGACCAATATTCTTTTGAATTCTGTTTATTTTTCTGGCATGTTCCCTCAGGGCCCAGATATTACCATTGTAAGATCGTACTTTTAAAGTCATCGATTTTGAGCTCTCCATTGTTGAGCCTGTGGACAAGCAAGATGAATTCAGCATATGTCTTACCACAGCTCTCTGCCTTTGGCCCAGAATACAGAATGACTTCTAGGGCTCTGGATGTAGTGCTACTTCCTGAGGCCCAGTACTGTAGTTCTGTGTAGCAAATGGAGAATTACTGTTAAAAGCAGCAAAATTTGTTTTGCGTACCAAAGCCTAAAAGGCCCATCAGTGCTGTCTTCCTGCCGTGTAATCTTGGTCTCCGTCTGGCCTGCCCGGGAACAGCAGCACCGCCTTAACCAGCTGGCCGGCCAGCACTTGCAGCTTAAAGCTGTGCACCTCATCTTGTCAGAGCTGTATCTGGCACCCTCCCGTTCGCTGCCATCTGCCTTGGGCTGTCCTGCGCTGGTACTTCTGCTGGAGGCCCACAGGTGGTGCTTAGTTCCTGCCTCTTTGGAGGGAGCTGCTCGCCTGAGGCAAAGCTCTGGTCCCTTATTCTTTGGTTGGATTCCCCTACAGCTGACCCTGAGGTGAGGACCTTTGTGCTAGTATTTTGTTTGAGGAAATGCTCTGAGGGGAGACTGGTAGGGAAGCAGGGGAGGAGGACGGGAAAAGGAAAGAAACTAAGGGGTGGGCAGACCAGGCAGAGTTCTGGCCAGGCCTGATCCTACAAGGAGCTCTGACATATAAATTACACCCAAAGTCTGTTCCGTCTTAAGGTCAAGGAGCTGGGCTTTCATCCTCCCATACCCTTAAGGCATTGGCTTTGTTCTGCCCCAAGGGATGTAATTCCCAGGTGTTCTCTCTTCTGCGCTTGCGAAGGTGATACAGCTCCAGTAATACCAAGGCAGGCCTTTAGAGGTTATAGGTAACAGGTATGAGTTTTCAGACGCAGCATACAGAAACCGGGAGTGAGGCATACAGAGCCTGTCCGAAGGATCCAAATGGATTTTGGTAGAATATTAACTGTATCACTAAATCCTCTGAATTCAAGATACTGTATGGCCCCAGGCTTGAAGCAAGCCCCTTTCGCAGAGCATGGCTTTTTAACCCTCCTGGCCTCATACAGGCTTTATTCCACCATCAGTGTTTGTTTGCCTACACACTGAAGTCCCACACTTGGCCATCAACATTCATTTCCTTTGGCCACACTCTGATGTCCAAGACTCTAAGCCACAGGTCTTTGTGTCATCAAAGCACCATGTGCTTCACCAACTTTCACATTTAGATGTATATTTCTCTTTTTTTAATTTTGTTTTTTACATGTATTTATTTTTGAGAGACAGACAGCACAAGTGGGGGAGGGGCAGAGAGTGGGCGAGACACAGAATCTGAAGCAGGCTCCAGGCTCTGTCAGCCCAGAGCCTGACGTGGGGCTTGAACTGATGAACTGTGAGATTATGACCTGAGCCGAAGTCGGATGCTTAACCGACTGAGTCACCCAGGTGCCCCAGATGTATATTTTATCGCAGTCCAAGGTAGCTCACCAGAGGTTGAAACCTTTGAGAGAGCCTCCAAGAAACACTGGGGAGCCCCCCATTGCCCTCTCACATTCTGAAAAACAGTGGAAAATAGAGAAGAGGCTGTAGAAGCCAAGTGATCACCTTTGTTACTGATGTAGGCCACATTGGAGAGCAGAGCTTTGGTTCTGTTGGCTAAGTTGAGTTGTTAAGGTTTCACCTTTGAATTAGCAGATGTATTTACATCTCATAGACAGAGATGGACTGGGGTAGGCCTCACCTCGCAAAACCTGTTCCAGAAGAGCAGAGAGTGAAGGAAGCATGGGAAAGGAAGGGAAGGAAACCAAGGGAAGGAAGCATGGAGTGAGCTGATTGTGTTCAGTTGGTTTCCAGCTCTACCAGGCAGTTAGATCATTCCACATCCCTGAGAGCAGAAGAGTAAGAAGGTGCCATATATTAAGTTAATGGGATCTTGTCCACATGGAAGGAGTGAAGGAATTGTTTTCCCTGAACACATATATGTGTGCTCACATTCATGTGCATACGTATAGACACAAAGTGCATAGATAATTTAGAGTCTGAATTAAGGTTTCTTTAAATACAGATGAAAACATTCCTATTTGCCTTCATTAAATCATTTAGGAATCTCTACTCAAATGTCACATAAATTTTTAAAACAGTTATTAAATGAATGAGTTTCTGTATTGGACAGCACTGGTATAATATTCTCAGCCTTTCAGAGAAAATTGATATTGATGACTTCTAACATGCTTAGGAATTTCTTACTCTTTTGGTTTAGAAAGTTTAAGGACTGTCAGTAGGCATAGTTTTTCAGAACAATCACCAAGTGTACTTCAATTAAGAAGTCCCGATTTATAGAGAGTGACCGAGAACTGTTCACATCTTGCTAACACAGATTTTCCATATTTATTTTTCATAGGTTACCCATTTTTCAAGGTATGGGATTTTAGTGAATTATAACCAACAGTGTATTGAGCCCTGCTAATTGCTCCCTCATTTGTATTCCCTTAGCTCTTGTGCATACTCCTAAAATTCCCACAGAATTATTTTTGTTTAGCTGTGTGTCTCCTTTGTTTATTTCTGAGCATCTTGAAAACATGTACCCAGAAGCATCATCAGGTTATCAGTAGAGGAAATGATCATTTGAAAAAAGGCCGCATCCTTTATCTTCTCAAGATTTGAAAAGGCAGGTGCCCCCTTCCCCCCAGTAGCTCAGTCACTGGGAAGATGCCATATTTGTAGTCACTGTGGTACTTAAGGTAATATGTATCACACAGCAGGAACTCAAACATGTTGAATTGATTTAGACTGTTTGATAATCATCTGTCAATGTTTCAGAAACCACTTTAGGGGTTGTGTTCATGAGGATGCCTGTGGCAGAGACATTGAATGCTCTGTAGTGTAGACTTTGTTTGCTTTTCCACATCCATTCTACAAGCCTGTCCAGCCCACTCTATACCCTTCTAGAAGATGCTGACTTCTATGGATTGCTCTTTTGGACTTTCTTCTTGCCTCTCAGCTCCCATTGTAATTTAATTCAGCCAGTGGATGGCAGGAGGTCAGAAGGTAAGAGGAGAGTGCAATCAGTAGTTATTACAGCAGCTGCTTCCATGTTGAGTTGACATAACTTGGCTGTGTTCCTCTCCTGGAGGTCACAGACTCTCTTACCAGGCCCCTTGTAAGCTAAAATCCCCTGTTCCAGTGCCTGGTAATCTCCTCTGTTATGGGTGGATTGTGTTCCCCCAAAAGATATGTTAATGTCCTACCCCCCTGTACTCATGAATGTGACTCTATTGAAAATAGGATCTCTGCAGACACAATCAAGTTAAGATGAGGTTGTACTGGATTAGGGTAAGCCTTCAAACCAAGGACTGGTGTTTGGTGTCTTTAAAAGGGCAGAGAGATTTGAAGACCAGAGGGGACACAGGGAAGAAGACCAAGTGAAGATGAACATGAGGATTGGAGGTGATGCTGCCACAAGCCAAAGAAGGCCATGGATTGCCAGCAACCACCAGAAGCCAGGAGAGACAAGGGAGGATTCTTCACTGAAGCCTTTGAAGGGAGCCTGGCCATGCCAACATCATCATTTTGGGTTTCTCTTTTCCAAAACACTCAGAGAATACATTTCTGTTATTTTAAGTCACCTGGTTTGTGATCATTTATTATGGCAGCCTTAGGAAACTAATATACCTGCCTTTGCCACTTTGGATATAAAAGTGGTAAGAACCCTCCGCTACGGCTAATTTTAGGATAATACATCATGATGATTTCCTTTAACTGTGTTCATACGTTTGTGAATAGTCCCTTTCTTACACTCTCCTGAATCATGCCATTAGACTGTGCTACCTTATTACCACCAGCACAACTGATTGACACACCCCATCTCCAGGCCTCTTGCCTTTCTTATCATTAAAGAAACCCTCACCCTTTACCATGATCTCTTAGTTTTGACAGGGCACTTGCCCACGAGGTTGACTGACATTTCCAGGCTCCTTTGCAGCTTACATGTGGCTCTATGGCTAATTTCAAATTGGTGGGATGTGAATGAAAATGATAGGTTCCTCTTCTGGGTTCTGTTCTGTGGTTAATTGAATAATAGTTCCTCAAATATGCCCATGTCCTACTCACTTAAACCCAAGAATATATTTGTTACCTTGAATGGCAAAAGGGACTTTCTATAGATGGTATGGTGGAATATCTACGTGGATCCCTTATAATCATGAGGATCCTTCCTTATCAGAGGGAGGCAGGAAGATCAGAGTCAGAGAAGATATGATGGTGAAGCAGCAGGTAGAGTGATGTTGGCTTTGAAGATGGAAAAAGGGGCCACAAGCCAAGGACTATAGGGAGCCTCTTGCAGTGAGTAAAGATAAGAGAACAAATTCCTAGAGCCTCCACAAGAAACACAGCTCTGCTGACCCCTTGCTTTTAACCTAAGAGATCCATTTTAGACTTGAGACCCCCAGAACTACAAGATAACATATTTGTGCTGTTTGAAGCCACAGAGTTTACAGAACCATTTATAATGGTAATAGCCAACGACTGCAAAAATGAAAATCACTCATACTCTGCTCAGTTTTTTTTTCCTTTTCCTCTGCATTGAAATGAAATGGTGGAAGGTAGGTTTGATCTTTCAGAGGAGGACTCTGGATTCCTGGGTGACTTCGTGGCACAGAGCTACTGAAGTCTAAATTATTACGTAGGAGTGAAATAAGCTTCTGTCTTATTTGGGGTGCTGGATGTGTTTCTCTGCATCAGTCTCTGCTCTAACAATCACATGTTATTGTTCTGCTCTGGCTGTATTTGTCAGGGTTCTTAATTTGCAAGCAACAGAAACTAACTCTCGTTGTTTAAGCAGAAAGGGAATTTATTTAGAGGATGCTGGATAAATCAAGAAGAAAATATCTAAAAGGGTAGAGAGCTGAGCCAAGAATTTACACAGCCGAGGACATCAAGCACATCATGGACCTCAGAGCTTGTATCATGTGTGCCACCACCGATGTAAGAGTGAGGTGTGGAAGTGTTGCTGTGTGTTCTGTGGAAAATGAGTGACATATCACCCCTGTCACCACGCTCCACTACGATGAATGCTGTGTGCTCTAAGCTCCCCATTCAAAGTCTGGGGTGAGTGTATTTGCTTGTCTGAGCCTAGGTCCTGTGCTATATCATAGAATCATAGCTGCAAGGGAGCCTGGGAAAATAGGTTTCTGGCAGTTGGAGGTCTGTTCTGGAGGATTCTGCCTCAGGCCTTCCAGGGAGTTTTCATATACAAGCAGCGAGGATGCCGACTGCCCAGAAAGAATGGGACAAGCCTGCTTCACCTATAATAGGAACGTTGGGCTTCCAAATCAGATTCTATTATTACTTAGCAAGAGCATTGTGGACCATGGCACTGGCAGGTGTAACCTTTCCAGTTGGCAATGATATATCAGTTTTTAGCTCCCATGATTTCAAGAGCTAATGTGGAAATTTTTTCCCCCATCGTGCTTATTGGGTTTCAAATGAAAAAGGTATTCTGAAGAGGGGAAATGAGAAAGCAAAACATCTGCGACTTGGCAACCGAAAGAAGCACTAAAGAGAGGTGGATTGAATAGCGGAATGCAGAGAAACAAATAGATGGTACCCGGCAGCTGAGTGGGTACGCTGTTGAATGCCATTCCCCCAGAAAAGGAACAGTGGGATGAGCCGTGATTGAGCTGCCTGATGCCGTGGAATGTCGAGCTAATCAGGCAGTCTAATTGACTGAACATCTGCAGCAGCTTTATCATTATTCTCAGATGAGCATTATCACTTTGCATGCCAGGGATGCCTTCATGTCTCTTAGCCTTTCTAATAGAAGCTCACTGTGGGGTTTACATTTCGACTGATTTTAATTGCACGGAAATTCAGGTGATCAGCTTTCAGGTCAAATACAGTACTTTTTTTTTTTTCTTTTGTCTGAACCTGCTTTGAAGGTAGGGGTTGGAAAAGTTGATGTGTCCAGGAGGGAGAGGTGCTTCCAATGGCTTGAATGAAAGCACTGTGGAATCATGTTAACAGAAAGCATCCAGCTAGAGTTCAGTGCTGAGCCGTGATAGCAGAGGGAGAAGCAGAGAAGGAAAAGACACGTGTGGCCAGTGTTTCCAAGTGCATAACAACTTTTATGGCTTTCCATCAACTCATCTTTGAGCAAAAGGATTTACCTTCATGGGCCCATCTTCAGTGTCTTGTTTTCCCTTTTGAGTTTATTACATGGATATAATTTGTGTTTATGTCTGAGCCCTAATTATTTTCAATAATCATTTTCTGGACACTGTTGCCATAGCATCGAATTCTTTGGCGAACAAAGAAAAAATCACCATGATGTGTGCACTTTTTCAAGTTTGTGAAGCACACAGCAAAATAAAGAATTAAAAAGGAGGAGAATAACACAACGTGAAACATTTAGGAAGGAAGGAAAAGAGTGTATTTGGGGAAGTTATGAAAATAAAACCAGATGCAACAAAAGCTGGTCTTAGTTTACTTTTACTTGAATCCGTGTAAGAAATGAATGTGTTTATTTTCACAGCTAGTCATATATGCTAGAACCCATTACCTTCACACACATTAACAATTTTGTTTCATTTGATTTGTTTTGTCAGTAATTTCTACTGGGAATGAGAATAAAAAATGATGTGGCTGGTGGAAGTGTGGGGAAAAGGCCAAGAGGCGTATAAGATCTCAGTCTCAAGGGTTTAGGTGAATTACTCTCCTGGATGAGTCAGATTTGTGAGAACAGCTTACTTCATAGCTCCTAGAAATGTTTTCTAAAGCTCTTGTGGGCCTGCAGTTTTGAATGCCAAATCCATTTCTACCTTTCTGATTTGTGAAGTATGTGGTCAGTAGAAATAAATAAACATAAACATAAACATAAATAAATAAATATATACACACACAGGTATATATTTATGTAAAAAAAAGATGATCATATGTTGTTTTGTTGTATAAGAAGGTATTTCCTTTTTTAAAAAATTATTTTAAAAATTCACTCATTTACAAAGAAGCTAGTGAGTTTTATCTAATGATAACATAATTGTAGAGGGCACTGAGGATATGATAACAGTACCTAATCCCTCTTTCATGAAGCTCCCATTTTAGTCAAAAGGAGGGAAGTGCTACACGTAAAGATAAATGTAATAGATTCAGGGAGTGATAATGGATATGAGCACCATACAACAAGGTTTTGTAATGAGGACAGGGAGGGAAGCAGGACACCCTGTAAGGGAGGCTTGTCCTAAGCAGAGACCAGAGGCATGGGAGGGAAAGCAAGCCCATGGGAGTTTGGGGCAGAGGGAAGATTTGCAGACTGACATTAGCAAGTGCGAAGGCCTTGAGGAGGGAATAAAGGTGACTTATTTGAAAGTGAGGATGAAGGCCAGTGGCTGGAATGCAGTGATAAAGCCCAAGAGTGGAAGAAGGGGAAGTTACAGGGAGATAGGCCAGAACACGTGGACCCTAGCCAGGAGCCGGATTTTATTTCAAGGACAATAGGAAGCCACTGGAAAGTTTCAAGCAGGGAATAAAAAGTGCTGAGCTAGGGTTTAAACATTGGGTACTGAGAGGGGAATGGTAAGGAGGGGAGAGCAAGAGGAGAACCAGAGAAGCTAATTAAATGTCAGTTTCAATAATCCTGTTGGGAGATTAGAGTCGTTTGGACTAAGGTGACAGCCTGGAAATGGAGAAGCATGGATAAATTATTTCTAATTTTTTTATAAATATGTGCATGCCTGAGTACATACACACATACGTGTATGTATACATGTAATTTATATATTTTATTTTATACATAAATTTTAAAAATTTGAGGTATTTATAGGCTAATACAGCATCTAATGCATATAAAATTAAATCTGCCTTCTGTTGAGGTTACCATCCCTAATAGCATCTTCCACAATAAGCAGTAAACCTTATCAGGCCATCAGTCAGCCTGCATTCAGGGCTCTATAGGTATTAGCTCATCTGGTCGTCAAAAGCTAGGTGTTACTATTAAATTCCTGTTTTAGAGGAGGAATTAATGTTTGAAAGAGTGCAGTGACATACCTGCTGGCATCTAGCCAGTGAATTCAGTGCTGACATTTGCACGCAGAGTCATCTGGCTTCAGAGGCTGAGTGGTGCTGACACTGTATATTGACATCATTGATGATCATCCAGTACATATGGGTGACTGTAAAAATAAAATGTTATTGAGTTGCCACCCTTTAGGTGAATGATACAAGATCTTACTTTCCCTAGAGATGCATATTCTGGGCTAAGGGAGTTATTTTGGATTTAGGGACATTACCAGTGCCCCAGTGTCTCAGACATTAGATTTCATGATAATTGGAATAGTTGACTCCGTGGTTCTGGCTGTGGGTCACTGAAATACCCTTTGGGAAGCCACTATTTCTGTATATTATTATATTAAGCAATTGCATAGTGTGATCAGGAAGCCATCTCAAGAAGAGAAAAACCGTTAAATAAAGTAGGAGGGTTGTACCTTTATTTCTTCTAAGGGGGCAAGGATTTTTTTCTTCTTTTTCTCCTTTGAGCAATGCACAAGCACTAAAATATTGCTCAGAGTTGCTATTTTTTTTTCAAATTTAGGTTGGTTGTGGGTGTCTTAGTTTATTTTAATCTTCTTTGCTTACCCTTCAATTCTGTGAGGACTGACTGGCAGCCACAAAGCTTCCTGCTGGTCGAGGTAGGCTGCATAAGTCACAAGGTACACAGCCACTGCCACATGCCAAAGCTCCTGAAGGATGAGGAGTCTTCTGAGCTGATGAGGAGCAAGGCTCTAATGAGGCCCCAAAGGAGCAGGGGTGGCCACTGCCTCCCCTTCATGGTGGAGGAATCATCAACATCTTAGGGACCGTTAATACCAAAAACCGCACTAGTGCAGATCATTTGGCTCCCTGCACCTAGAGTCTGTTTTTTGAACGAAAAGATAGCTTAGCAGCTTTTCATCTACTCTCTTCATTTTGCTGTTACAGAATCTGAGGTCCAGTGTAGACTGGGAAATTATGTATTTAAATCCATTTGTATCTATTTTTTTCCCTAGTAATTATTTTCATTATGAAAATGAGCTAATGTTTACTGAGGCTTTGTGTTTTTTACTTTTCTATGCCTTAGGTTATTTAGCTCTTAAGGCGACCCACAGGGTGAAGTTACTATTATTAACCCCATGTTATGGATAAAGAAAATTGGCTATAAGATGTTAAGTAATGTACCCAAGGTCAAAGAGACAGTAAATAGTGATCAAAGACTCAAATCCAAGTCCAATAGATCAAAGACTATGCGAATCAACTATGTGATACTCTTTTTTATTCTGTTTTAAAGTTTATTTATTTCGACAGAGAGACAGAGTGGGGGAGGGGCGGAGAGAGAGAAAATCCAAAGCAAGTGACACAGGGCTTGATCCTACCAAACATGAGATTATGACCTGAGCTGAAACCAAGGTCGGATGCTTAACCAACTGAGCCACCCAGGTGCCCCTGTTCTTTTTTTTATTCTTATAATGATACAGATCTGACTTTAAATATTCACAGGAGGGCTTTTCATGTCACAGGTCATAATATTTTTTAATTTTTTCAGTTTATATATTTTGAGAAAGAACAAGCAGGGGAGGGGCAGAGAGAGAGAGAGAGAGAGAGAGAGAATCCCAAGCAGGCTCTGCACTGTCAGCACAGAGCCCATATGGGGCTCAAACTCACGAACCATGAGATCATGACCTAAGCTGAAACCAAGAGTCAGACACTCAACTGACTGAGCCACCCAGACGCCCCACCGTGGGTCATCATTTTAAATACATGGCACAGGGATACATGGATTTGCTGCTAACAGTTCTTGACGAGTTGCAAAGATTTACTTCTAAAATTGGAAGGTGTCTAGATTGTCTTCCTTGGGGGAATGACTCTGAGACACAGAGGACCTATAGGGACTTTCTTTAGGAGTGTTCTCAGGGTCCAATCCTGTGAGAGAATAAGGGAAATAGGATTGAGTGGAGGGACAAGATCAACTGTAATCTAGTCACATCACATACCTCAGTCTATCCTGTGGAGAGATCTGGGCTGAGATGAACTTTAGAGGTTGCCTTTCCTTGAGGTGGGGGGCTAGGCCTTTATACACCATACAGAAAGCAGTGATTGCATGCAGGTTGTCCCTAGAGACGGAAGTACAGCTTTTAGTAAGGTGATTCTCTTTAGCTGAAGGCAGTTCCTGGAAAAGGATTCATCACCTATATTTTCAGCTGCTGGGGAAATGAATGCCTCATTGTTCAGGGAACTTCTACAGTCCACCCCTTGTATTGAACATAAACACTTGCTTTGTGTAGTAGGTTTTAGAAACATCTTCTGTAAGATTCTTCTGGGTCCCTCGGAGAAACTTATCAGGGGACAGTTAATAGGAGAAATACATTCTTCACCTCTGCATCTGGTTTTCAGGTGCAAAATTTGTATTTTATTATACAGATAATACATAAAAATACAGATAATATAAAAATAAATGTGTAGATAATGCCTCTCTCCTTTCGTATCCACTCTAGATTCTCCTTGGCAGACATTTCTTTTCCTTCTTTCTTTGGTGATCTTCTGGCATGAGGAATCTGAAATGACAAGATGGAGACTTTAAAGAGTGGGACTCTGTGTGTCAGGTCGAAATCTTTCCTCTCTAGAAGCAAAGATTCTTATATCCCCAGAATTTCAGTGAATGGAAAAGAGATGTTTTCTAAGTGAGGCAACAAGGGTCATAAGTGAAGCTGCTTCCACTTCTACCCCTTAATGTATGTATTCTACCTGTTAAGGACACATCTTCTTATATAATGGTCATTAACTTAGGGTGTATCCTGGAGGATGACACTCTTTCAGGGAGTCTTCTAGAAGCTGATGCCTCCCATGCCTGCAGAATGCCATGACGGTGCTGGAAGAACTGAGTATACACGTGCAGATGAAGTCAGACCTCCACCTCACACAGTGAAACACATTATTTTAAAATAGATCAAAGGCCTAACATAAGAGTTAAAACTATATAAAATATTTAGAAGAAAACTTGCTTGTCAATTTTCATGACTTTGGAATAGGCGGTAGTTTCTTAGATGTGACATCTCAGTGACCAAGAAAAGAGACATAAATGGTACTTCATCAGAATTATAAATGTTTGTGTTTTAGAGGATACCACAAAGAAAGTGTGAAAAGACAACCCACAGAACAGGATGAAATATTTGAAAACTGTTTACCTGATAAAAGACTTGTATCCAGAATGCCTGAAGAATTCATAGATTGGAACGACTCAAAAAAACTCAATTAAGAAATGAGCACAGGATTTGAATAGACATTTTTTAAATGCATACAAATGGCCAATAAACACCTGGTAACATTTTCAAGAAAATTAGAAGACATGCCACAGATGAGGAGAAAATATTTACAAAAAACCTAACTGATCAAAGACTATTATCCAAAACATATAAAGAACTCTTAAAATTCAACAATAAGAAAATGAACAATCTGTTGGAAAAATGAGCCAAAGATCTTAACAGACACCTCACCCAGGGAGATATACAGATGGTACATAAGTGTATAAAAAGATGTTCCAAATTATGTGTCATCAGGGAAATGCAAATGAAAATAACTGTGGAATACCACTGTACATGTATCAGAATGGCCAGAATCTGGGACACTGATAACAGCAAGTACTGGCAAGGTTGTGTAACAACATTAACTCTCATTTATTCCTGGTGGGAATGCCAAATGGTAGTCACCTTGGAAGATGGTTTGTCTGTTTATTACAAAAGTGAACATGCTTTTACTGTATGACCCAGCAGCTGCACTCCTTTGTATTTACCCAGAGGAGTTGAAACCTTACGCAAAAACTTACACGTAGATGTTTATGGCAGCTTTATTCATAGTTGCCAAAATGTGGAAGCAACTAAGATGTCCTTCAGTAGGTGAATGGAGAAATTGTGATATACAGAATCAATGGAATATTATTCAGCTCTAAAAAGCTCTAGGTGGCCTGGGTGGCTCGGTCAGTTGAGCATCCAACTTCAGCTCAAGTCATGATCTCACAGTTCATGGGTTCGAGGCCCACATCAGGCTCTGTGCTGACAGCTCAGAGCCTGGTGCCTGGATCAGATTCTCTGTGTCTCTCTCTCTGCCCCTTCCCTGCTTGTGCTCTGTCTCTGTCCCTGAAAAAATAAATAATCGTTAAAAATATTTTAAAGCTCCAAAAGAGCTATTTCATGTCATGAAAAGACATGGAGGAACTTTAAATGCATACTACTAAGTGACAAAAGCTGGTTGGAAAAGGATGTATGCTCTATGATTGTAAGATAGACATTCCAGGAAATACAAATGTATGGAGACAATGAAAAGATTTTAAGGGGATAAAGGGAAGAGACAGATGAATGGGCATAGCACAGAGAATTTTTTGAGCAGTGAAACTACTGTGTGCAATTCTATGATGGTGGATACCTGTCGTTAAATATTTGCCAAAGCCCGTAGAAAGTACAATCCCAAGTGTGAACCCCAAGGTAAACTATGGACTTTGAGTTATCATGGTGAGTCAGTGTAGGTTTATTGATTGTAACCAGTTGCCCTCTGGTGTGAGATGTTGATAGAGGGAGCGGCTGTGTGTGTGTGTGGAGGCAGAGGGTATATGGGAAATCTGTATTTTCTTCTCAGTGTTGCCGTGAACCTAAAACTTCTCTAAAAACTTAAGTCTGTAAAGGAAGGACACTGATGACTATAGTGCTTCGTCGGGCTGATGGCTTCTGGGTAGTATGAATTGTGTTAAGACAAGTGGCACATGTGCCAGCTGTTCCCACTGCTGCATCTCCATTACTGGAAAGTACCTTTTTTGATCCGATCTAGCGATATAGTCTGTGATCTCGTGTTAGATGATTTCAGTGCTGTGTAAGACCTGTAATGGTGCTTATTAAGACCTCTGGGCCAAAGAGGCAACTCTATAATAGAATATTCTATTCTATATAGAATTCTATATAGAATATAGAATATATATTATATATAGAATATATATTCTATAATATATATTCTATATATATTATATATAGATATATATATATATAGAATATATATTCTATAATATATATATCTATATATATTATATATAGATATATATATATACTATATATATATTATATAATATTATAATATAATATAATTATAATTATATAATATATATAGAATATAATATATATTCTATATATAGAATTCTATATTATATATAGAATATATATTCTATAATATATATTCCATATATAGAATACATAGAATATGTGGAATATAGATCAGTTTCTGTCCAGATGAATTACTGCACCTTCAAGGATGGAGGGAGTCTGATGTAATCAACATATTGCCAGCTTGCTTCTTGTTTGTGGGATGCAGCCATATTGGGGTCTCAATATTGGTCTCTTGATGGCAATTGGCATAGAGTTGGTGAGTGGGAGACCGTGCTTTTGAGCCCCATCCATGGCCTCCATCTCTGCTGCTGACCCATTTTGTATATCCATTGTGCCAGCACTGATAACTTGCTAATAACTGGTGAGCTCTTCCGCCTTACTAGGTGGTTATTGGGTGCCTCTCTGGGGTGTAATGCTTGCAAGACTAAGACCTTCACCTTTTGTGTCCACTCCTATATTTCTTTTTTCACGTTCTTGTTCCACAGGTCACTCTGTCCCCATGTACTACTCTTTCCCATTTTAGTTTTATAACCAACTAGCCACGCTATTAACCACTGCCTTTTACTCTGGGTATATTCTTACCTTGGGATGCTTCTCTTTTAACAGAAAATGGATGCTCTGCCCATTGTGAATATTTCCTTTCATCGCTGTCTTTGAGGGCCTTCTCTGATTGAAGATGTGGTTTATTTTTGACTTGCACACACATGCACAGCTGGCGAGTCTGGCCCTACTCATGCTTCATCCCAGAAATACCACTTCCATGTTATGATGGATTTCTGCTGTGCCTGCCTGACCATATGACTTGGTGGGGCTGACTAAACCAGGTTATGATAGGGAGTTATATCAGAATGGTTATATAATGTCCCATGATCAGGCATCTGTCTTTACCAGGGCCCAGTAGCTCTCCAGAAGCTATTTTTCAAATGATGTATAATTTTCCACTGCAGAAGGCATGTCCTTGCTCCAGGACCCTGAGGGGATATATTGTGATTCCCTTATTGGGACCTGCCAGAAACTTTATGGTACATTTACCCATCACTGATACTGCTAAAACCATAGCATCCACTAGGTTATATGGCCCTAAGAGAAGGGCCACTTGCTCTATTGTCCTGGTCTGGTGTAGTATTTTCTGGCTCTGGGCCCACTGGAAACTGGAAATTTCTGTATCATCTGAGTAACAGGTCATCAAATTGTTCACAAGAAGTAACCTAACTGGTGAGGTTGGTTTGACAATGCAGTAGTCTGTCCTTTACTTTGGTAGAAATGTCCTCACATGTTCCATATCACTGGACCTATAAAAATTTTTAAAAAGTTCAGCTATGAGGCCAACCATTGGATGTATGTAGGGTTTTCCTCCTGCTTTTTAGAATACTTGTATTATGTCAGGGCCTCTAGTATCCTTGCCATATGTTGCTCATTTGATCTGATTAACATGCTGTTATTAGTAGAATATGTTGTTCAGAATGTCCACATTGTTTAGGTCCCTTGAGACTATATTATGTCCATGGGTGGAAGAGTTATCCTATCCCTGGAGCAAGACCATAAATGTGTACAGTTGTCTATCCGCAGTGAATGCCCTAGAAAAATACAGAAAGCTCACAATTTGTATTATGAAGCCTACCTAGTTTTAATGTCAGAAGCTGTTATAATACATAAGGAAGAAATGACCAATATACGTGTGATTTTAGGAAAGATAATTCTAAGTAAAATATAAAATTTGAACTCAAATATTAGCAATTAGGATGTAGCACTGTATTAAGAGGATTACTCTGACCAAGGAAGGTTTATTTCAGGAATGTAAGACTATTTTACTGTGTCACCAGAATCAGCAGATTAGTTTAGAAAATACATATGATCATAATAAATACATACTGAAAACCATCTGATAAAGATCAGTTGCTATTCCTCATTTGATATGTAGATAAAATAGAAATAGAAAGTGTTTAGATAGGTAAAGGCTCTATACTATTAAAACTAACATGTATTAGTCTAAATGACCAACCACTGAGATTAAAATAAAAAAATATACAGGGATGTCTTTGATCACCATTATTTCCAAAAGCATGCTACAACCAAATCTACATGATTTGGCATAAGAAGAGGCAGATTGACATACAGGAATGTAGAATCTAGAAATATATCCTAGGATGTGTGAGAATTTAATATATACCAAAGGTGGCATTTCAATTTAGTGGTAAATAGATGATTCATTTAAGAAGTGGTGCTGGCACAAATGTCTATCCATCTGGAGTCAAGATGAGATTGGGCCCTTACCTTACAGTGTATATATTAAAATAAATTCTGTATGGGTGAAGGACTGAAATATGAAAATCTTAGGAGGACATTTGAGAAGCTATATATTTAATAGTGGGGAAAATATTCTTAAGATAGCAACCTGGTAAAAAAATAAAGAAAATGCAGGCATATTATCTGTGTAAAACTTAAAAACCATTTCTTAGAAAATAATAGCATGGAGAGAATCAGTAGAAAATACAGTGAAGAAAATTTGCAGGTAAAGGCCTAATATCCATAATATACAAAGATTTCTTACTGTTGACATTCGTTAGTTCTATTTCTATATCAATATCTCAATAGAAAAAGGAATAAAGAAATAAACAGGTAATTCATAGAAAAATAAAACCAAGGAGCTAGCAACTGTATAAAAGGAGGTTCAAAATTTGTGAATTCATAGCAAAAGTGAAAACGTGATGTCATTTGCTTGTCAGGTAGAAATATGAATTGTTTCGTCCTTTTAGTAATGTGTTCTGGTGCTATATATTATTTTAAAAATCATGTATATGTTTTCATTTCTGGGAGTCTATTCCATACAAGTGAAATTGTGTGTGTGTGTGTGTGTGTGTGTGTGTGTGTGTGTGTGCACGCGCACGTGAGAGAGAGAGAGAAAGAGAGAGAGGGAGAAAGAGTTTAGAAAAGATTGAGTACACTTCAATGCATCTGCTTATATTACATAGTTGACCCTGAGCAACCCAAAGGTCAGGGACGCTGAGCCCTCCCATGCAGTTAGAAATCCATCTGTAAATTGTGACACCTCCCCACCAAACTTAACTACTAATAGGGTTCTTGTGACCAGAAAACTTACTGATAGCACAGTTGATTAACGCATAGTTTTGTATGTCATATGTATTATGAACTGTATTCTTACAATAAGGTAAGCAAGAAAAAATATTAAGAAAGTTATATAAGAAAATACACATACAATACTAAACTGTTTTTATAAAAAAAATTGCATATAAGTGGACCTGCATAGTTCAAAACTCATAGTGTTCAAGGGTCAGTTGTATACCTGTTAAGATTGATGTGTTGGGGCGCCTGGGTGGCTCAGTCAGTTGATTGTCTGACTTCAGCTCAGGTCATGATCTTGCGGTTCACGAGTTCAAGCCCCGCATTGGGCTCTATGCTGACAGTTCACAGCCTAGAGCCTGCTTAGGATTCTGTGTCTCCCTTTCTCTCTGCCCCTCTCCTGCTCATGCTCAGTGTCTCTCTCTTTCTCTGTCTCAAAAATAAATAATAACATTGAAAAAAAAGATTGATGTATTAGAGCCATGCCAGTTGACTTGGAGAAAGTTTCACTGGGTATTACTGAATAATAATAGCAATTTTCAGGGAAAACTATGTAAATTTTGCAAATGGATGGCCAAACACTTTAGGTAGTTATATATTTGTGTATTAATATATATGTATGAATGTATATAGTTTAAATACCGTTAAAGTAATACAAATGGGGGAAGCTATGGAAGGATACCTGTTCCATTGGCTTGTTAACCTGGAATAAGTGGGTTGGGAATGGCAAGGTGATACGTATAGATGGGGAAGGGAGTAATGTGCAGAAGAGAGGTAGTGAAAGAAAAAATTGCACTAAATGAATAAAATTTAAATAAATAAAATGAAAGAAAACAGAGTAAGTGGAATTTAAAAATTATTTTGGATGCTTGTGAAGGTGATATTTATTGACTGTTTAAAGTGTTAAGAAATTAAACAAATCAAAGACTTCAAAAAGGTACTAATGTAGTTGAGTGATTAATAGCAGAGATTGGGACCAGTTCTCAACTCTGCCTTTTATCTCCTGACAATGGTACATAAAGTACAGGCTACTGTAATCAAGACAACTTTATTGATGTGATCTCAAGGTCACATTTAAAAAAATTATCAAGGGGGCCCTCAGTCAGTTAAGCATCCAGTTTAGCCTCAGGTCATGATCTCACGGTTTGAATCATAGGTTGTAACCACATATAAAGCTAAGCGTGCGCTGACTGAGCGGAGCCTGTTTGGGATTCTCCCTCTCTCCTGTCTCTCTGTCCCTCCCCCTCTCATGCTTCCACTCTCAAAATATATAAGAACTAAAAATAAATAAATAAAACATAAAAAAAAATTATTAAGGTACTTTTTAGTGGCAAATGGCACAACCCATTTATATCATTTGCATCTTATCACAGAATATCAAGAGTATACCTACGAAAGTAAGTTTCATACTTAAAAATTCTGTATGTTTTGTTAGGGAAGAGATCAAGAACTTGTCCTTGTAATAAAATTTAAGTAAAGGCCTTTCCCTTGACCTTAATGAATTTATTGTCTATGTTAAGGCAGCTACTGGATCTGAGAATATATAAGTAAAATGCTTACTTTAATGCTTGTGGATACGAGCACTTCAGACATAGTGGAATTTGAATGTGATAAAACTGATACCAAGTAGATTTAGTGTTATTAAAATATTAAGGGGAGTAGTGGGGATTCCAAAAGGGTAATTTTCACAAAGTCCTACAGGTTGAGTATGCGAGTGGTCAATTAGCATGTGTTCATTTGGAAAATTATTTTGAGAGGATTGAAGATTCTAAACAGGCATCCATCCCATCAGAGATTAGAGAAATTTTAAGGATAGCTTTCTACTTAGAAAAGTTTAAAGTAAACTATAGACATTTTAATTTCAGTTTGGGATAATAGCCACTAATTTCTGTGCATTGACTAGTGGATATTTGAAACAGTAGCCCTGCAGGGCACACATCCCAACCACTGCCTCCCAGGAACTTTTGTTGTATTGTATGTGTTGTTTTCTAATGATGTCAGTTTTTTGAAGGTCCCTTCTTGCATGCCTGGGAATTGTTTTTATAGGTTTTCCATCACTTCTCAACTGCATTGTACCAGGGAATCACCTAGGCTGTATGTATAAAATGTAGATTTCTTGATCTCACACTGATGCCGTGTGTTAATCCAAGGCATGGGCAGGGAGGGGGGACTTTATAATTGACTTTTTAAACAAGAAGCACAAGGATTCTGAAGGAGATGGTTAAGACCATGTTTTTCCAGAAGGATTAATACAGTCTTTATTTTAGAGTAGGAAATGGTCTATATTTAGTAATTTAAACCTTAGAAAGTTTATGTACTGGTAAATAACAGTTCTTAGATAAAATTAAGATGTGTATACATCATTAAATAATTTTGAGTACTCATAAAACTACATTGTAAATACTACTTAAAAGCCGAACTTTTTTACGTATGTTCAGTGAAGGGTTTGACAATACAATCTGAGGATGAATAAGGACTCCTTTAAACTTTAACGTTTCCCAAAGTCAGGCGTGTAATACTCTTAAACTGTTCAACATATATTGTTATATCATAAAAGTTGTGAATTCATATCATAATTTATTGAGAAGAAATTCTAATAATGCCTTTCCCCTTTCAATGCCAGCTTGACCTCCCATGTCAGTTCACCCAATTTATTTTCTGCCTGTGGTCTCTGATCAATATAGAAAAATCAGTCTGTGTTCTTTCTGACTCTTGCATTCCTGGAGTTTCTGATTAATTTATCCTCAATGACTGTACAAATTCCACCATTGCAAATTGAAAGTTTAACTTGAACTTGTCAGTCAAATATGATTAAAAACCACTTGCAAAGAAGTAGTAATTTTTTTTATGTGTTCTTTTTAGCAGTCTTTGTACTTGACCTTCATTTCCACTGGAAAAAACTCTTAATTTAACAACTTAGTTAGATGGTTACCAAATTGCTACTCTGTCCAATTTCTTTTCCTATTCTTATACTATCTCAGTTTTTCTACCCAGCTTTGGCATTTCTGTGATCTCAGAATAAAAGTGGGGGGCTCTGAGCCCTCCATGAAGTTAATCATGGAGTACTTATTTATAAGTGTGATTATATTAATGCTCATGTTTGTGCAGTTGCTATGATGAAACTGTCCTTAGTGTTTTTCTGGGAGCGAGGGAAGTATAAATTAATGTCTGTATGTAAACTATAAATGTTAATATCTTCTAGGTAAAATGAGAGAACAATATTGAACATATAATTGTGGTACGTTTTATGATACTCTAAATTACTTTGTATCATATGACTCAGAAAATAGCTTATACTAATTTATGTTTCTTCTGAATGCATATTTTTATCTTTCTGCATTCTTAATCTCAGAGTATTTTCACTCTAACCCCCTTTTGGGAGAAAAACTGTAAGTGTCGTAAGCAGCACATTACCTGGATCATTCCAAAGCCTTAGCTTGGCCATATCATTTGCGGAGTATTCTCAGATCTGTCACCAACAGAGATTGTCATTCCTAAGTAATAAATGATATGCTAGTTTTCAACCGTGTTTTTTTCTGGTCGTATTGTCTTCTAAAATGCCTGTGTATTCTCTCTCATCTTGATTATTTGTGTCTCAATTTTCCACTCATTCCATTTATTTTCTGCCTGTTGAATCCTTTGAAATTCAACACGTTTTGCTTTTTAACTGTTAGGTAAATTTGGGTAGCAGTCATTCTTATTCTTTAAAAGAAAAAAACCTGAGAATTTATTATTTTAATCAGTACTTTTTATGTTATAAAGAAAATGTAAAGTCATAAGGGAACCTTTTCAATTGTAAAAGTAGAAGAGAATAAATAAGATAAAAATTAGTGAATATTTTGAACAATATCGAAACGACATGCATGATTGATAAATTTACATTGTTACCTACAGTCAAGACCGTGTGATCACTGCTGAGTCATGTCAGATGGCAATCATTGTTTCTGAGTCATCGTGTTATGTCATATTACTTAGCGCATTTTAGCTGAGTAGTTAATAACTCACTTAGTGATTCTCAAATAGCTATTTGGATCAGAATTGCATTAAGAACTTTTTGAAACATGTACATTCCTAAGCCTCAGATTTTGCTTGGGTAGAGCAAAAACATGTGGACTTTGAAAAATCTCCCCACTAGTAATCCACTATTTTAATGGCCTGATTTATGTTGTTTCAGTTTTCCAAGTGGCCACTAGGTTAATTTTCTAAACTGCAAATTATTTACACACACTTTTTTTCTGAAGGCTTGGTTGCTTCTCATATTTATAGGATGAAATTCATGTTTTAGTGTTTGATTAATTCTCTCCTCACCCCAAACTAGGCTGAGAGATAGCCACAGGTATAGCCTTAATTCCTTGCGTCACACGCCAGCAATGGTGAAACTCATGAGACTCAAGTCACTGGCTTCTTCCTGTACCCGTGGCAGACCCCACCTAGCAGGAAGGCATGGATGGCACTGTTTCTAGCAGAAGTCAGACTTGGTCTTCCTTTTTCGCATCATTGTATAGTGGTGAGAGTGGACCAATGTGCCATCATATTCTACCTGAACTCTGTTCTAGTCTCCAACATTATAGAGTCTAGAAAAAAAAATCTGTAGTATTTGCTTTTAGAGTGAAACATTTCATGTGTACAAAAGAATGCATGTTTCATGTTCATACTGTATAAAGGACAATAAAGCCTCATGGGTCTTCTACACAACTTACAAAGTAGAAATTATCAGTGTCTTCTGAAGGCTGTTATGTTTTTCTGTATTCTGCCTCTCTCTTTATCTTATGGTGTGGCACCATTTGAATTTCTCATTTATCATTTTCCTGCTTTTTGTTTATTGTTGCTATGTATTCCTGTAACTCTATACAACTCTTTAAGTTTTAAGGTTTTTTTTCCTTGATTTCACGTAAAGTGTATACTCTATTCTTCTGAAGTGTGCTTTTTCATATAATGTATTTTTTAAAGTTTGTTTGTTTGTTTGTTTTAGGAGGGGAGGGACAGAGAGAGGGACAGACGGAATCTAAGCGAGCTATGTGTTGCCAATGCAGAGGCCGACACGGGGCTCAAACCCATGAACTGTGAGATCATGGGTCGGATGCCTAACTGAATAAGCCACCCAGGTGCCTCTAATTTAATATATCTTGAGATTTATTATGTGGATATGTAAAACTGTACTTTCATCAATTCTTTCTGCTTTGTAGTATTCCATTGACTGAATCCACCACAGATCATTTATCAACTCACTTTGACATTGATTTGAGGGACATCAGTTTGTTTTATGTTTTTGCTATTACCTGCAATGCTGCTAGGGTTATTTTTGGACACATTAAATGGTGTATGTGTGCAAGAGTTTTTCTTTTTTTTTTAAATCTTTTTTTTTTTTAAATTTTAGAAAGAGAGCTCACGCAATGCTGCTAGGGTTATTTTTGGACACATTAAATGGTGTATGTGTGCAAGAGTTTTTCTTTTTTTTTTTAATCTTTTTTTTTTTTTAATTTTAGAAAGAGAGCTCACACAAGTAGGGGGAGAGGGACAGAGGGAGAGGGAGAAAGAGAGAGAGAGAGAGAGAGAGAGAGAGAAAGAGAGAGAGAGAATCCCAAGCAGGCTCCATGCTCAGCAGAGAGCCTGACACAGGGCTCTAACCCACAACTCTGGGATCATGACCTGAGGTGAAATCAATATTGGACACTCAACCGACTGAACCACCCAGGTGCCCCAAGAGTTTTTCTAGTATATACACTGAGGAGAGAAATTTCTGTGCCTTCGTTTACCAAATGATACACATAGGAACCTATAGGCCAACAGTCAGGGTATAAAAATAATTTTCATTTCACTGACTTACCAGCACTCGATATTCTCTAAATTTTAAATATCCTGCCAATGATTTTATCTATATTGTGGAATTTTTGGTAATGTTTGATTTTTATTCTCTTTGATTTGTTATAATTTACACAGTGGGTTTGTTTTATTATTAAAATGAAAAGTATAGAATATTTTATGTTATTTATTATTTTATTTTATTTTAGAGAGAGTGAGTGAGAGCAGGGGAGAGGGACAGAGGGAGAGAGAAAGAGAATCTTAAGTAGATTCCAAGCCCAGCGTGGAGCCCAGTATGGGGCTCAATCCCACAACCCAAGGATCATGACCTGAGTTGAAACCAAGAGTTGGACATTCAACTGCCTGAGCCACCCAGGCACCCCTAGAATATTTTAAATAGAAAAATAGGGTATAGGACAATCTGTATATTATGACTATAAACATGTAAGTAACATGTACTGCCTTTTGTGTGTGTGTGTGTGTATGTGTGTGTGTATTTCAGTATATATATACACACATAAAATAGATGAACAATCACTTAATCATTATTGTTTGATTCATTCAGTGATGCCACTTGGCTGTATCATTTCTTCTTTGCATACTGGTGAACCTGGGATTAATGATGTAGTTGGGGCAGAAGGAAGGAGCAGGTCTTTAACAGGAGAGGTAGTGTGTAAGCAGGAGGAAGTAGAGCTGCTGAGATCTTCGCCAGCTGTGTCGCTTAATGAGCCATATGCAAATTGCTTTAACTCCCAAACTCAGATTCCTCAAAACTCAAACTCCGCCTCCTCAACCTGAGAGTAGTGCTTACCCTGTGTGTTTGAAGATTCATTGATAGAATCCACATGAAGAATGTGGCGCATAGTAAATGTACATCAAACTTCAGTGAGCATCTGCTTGGAGAAACAGGACATACGTAAAGAAAATATCAATAGAGGAAACATGCTAAGTGCCGAAGTTCAACCGATGCACCCTTTATAACCAAGTCAGTGTTCATGTAAACTCATATGGTAAAAAGAGAACCGTTAACTCTTAAGCAGTACATGAAAGGAATCCCACAAACTTGAGAATCTAAAACTGTTTCTTACTATCTGACTGTTCATACTTTTCCATATTCCCACACCCCTTTTATTGAAAGATGAGAAGAATCTGTTTCGGGAAAAAAGAAAGTGCAAACAAAAATAGAAACCATAGAGGAATTATAGTGTTTATGAAAACAGTGTTTGCCGAGCGACTGGCTTTTTATTTCAAGTATATGCTTCTTTGAACAGGGACGGCTGCCAGCTCTGAAAGAGGGAAGTGTTTTGCTAACTATGCACTTTTGCTAGTTCTTAGAGACATTGTCCCCTGGAGTGGTAACCTTGAAGAAGCCCAGCTTCCCTAATAGAATGTGCTGCATGACAGGTCACACAGGTCTAGATTTTATGTGAGCTGTTCTGGAAGGCTCTCTGCCAGGTCATTCTGTCACCTCTCCTCAGCAAATGGAGCCTCTTTCTGAACAAATACAACGTGGAAATGGGAAATAATGCCTTCATATTTAGACTCTAGTAAAGAACTTTTCTCTGTGTCAGCATGCTGTTTTATCCCACCTGCCGCAGCCACCCCATCCTTCTCTTCCTCAGAGGCTCAAAGGAGCAAGAAAAGTACAAACATGTCAGTGAACTCAAATGTACAAATAAGAAGAAATGGTAACCAGAGCCTAACAAAGCAGCACCAGAATTCCACACTAGAAATATCAGTATAGGGACTGCCTGGATGATATTGTATTAAATTGTTATTATTATTATTTTGTTGTTGTTCATCCCGGGAGGAATGGGTGTTTTAAACTGGTTAAGGGGCCCAGGAACATTCCAGGCAGTGGAAATAGAGCAGCCTGTGCCCTCAGGTTGCACTGGAGTGGACTCCAGACCCCTCGTCATAAGCACAGTGATGGCGGGCAGCTGACTTCCCTCAGCATCCATTTGCTTCCTTGTAGGTGGCAGGAATCATAGCCCTTCCCTCATAAGGCTCATGGGAGGATTAAATGAGCTCAGTGCCAAGCACGTGATAGTCAATAAAAGACCGGAATTACTATCAGCATTGGCTTTTTAGTACTTTAAGAGAAACATTTTTAGCACCAGTATTCGGCACTAAATACTTGTAATAAATCGAATTCTGAAATTTCTAAGTGACACTCCTGCCCCAAAGGGCACTTTAAATAGTTGACTCTCATCCCCCTTGTCCATCCTGTGCTAGACATGTACGTAGTCACGTATGTCAGGCCGTGTCCATGGTACACCATGTGCCGAGAGGAAAATGTCATGGCACGCATTGAAATCAGTGTGGGCTTTCTTCTTAAAATATTAGAAGACCATTTGTATGGCCCTATATAATGTGAAAAGCCCACCAAACTCCTTTCTTTTAAGGTAGCAATGGTGATATTCAAAATATTTATGAAGGAGCCTGGCGCTTCAGATCAGAATGGGCAAAGCTGTGCACAGTGGCAATGGCTGTGCAGTGTGCACCTGAACTAAGTATCAGCTGAGACTGTGGTGGGGACAGGGCTCGGATTGTGGCTACAAATCTTCAGAAATTTCCAGACCTTTAGTTACTAGTCCCCATAGAGCCAGCAGCTTTGTTTTTGATTTCTTTCCTCCGTTTCTGCCTTAGGGAAGAGCGTTTCACAAAAAACAAACAAACAAACAAACAAACAAACAAAAAAAAAAACCAAAACATAACATACCACCAACCAAGGAAGTGAATGTTCACACGTCCTTTGTACCATAAACCACTTAAGTCTTCAGAATGCCCAAATGATAATAAGTATTATCTTTTCACATATGCATGCTCTGAAAAAAATAGGTGGTCTCAAAATGAACATGAAGCAGGAAGATTTTTATTAGGATAAATTGGAATCCATCTTGTATGTTTCCCAGCACCACTTTTGCTACGTAAAATAATAGATGTCTGACCCTGAAGTAATTGGGCTCAGGAGGAATTCATGGGGAGAGAATTTCAAGTGAAGTTCAGTATTTCTCAGCTTCCTTAGCTTGTGATCAAACTTTAATCACTCTGCTTTCAAACTGTAAAATTAGTAGATTATGTAACCAAATAAAGAGCGTTCTTATTGCACCCACCAAAGTGTTTCACAAACAGTGACTAATCTGCACAAAATTCTCTCAACTAAGTATCACCCCGAGTTTGTATAAAAAGCTTTCCTGTGGTTGGGTGTTAGGGGTTGGAATGACAACCCATGAGCTCTTACTGTACAAGAAAGCCTGCTTCCTATAGTTTTATAATTCAATTTAAATTTGTTTGTTTGTTTGAAGTGGAAAACCCTCATTTTGCCTCCCCAGGTGTCCTGTGATATTGCCCAGACTCCTCACAGAGCCAGTGAATGGTGAAGTGGGTGATAATGAGCAGGGCTTGGAAGGATGGGGTGTAGATGGCTCATTCTTCCACCTTGTTTCTCCATGTGTCCCTGCCTGTGAGGCTGCCTGCCCCTGCTTCTGTCTTGGAATCTTTCCCAAGTCCACCTTTCTGGGAACTGTGGGTTCTTCTTCTCTTCAGGCTTACTGCCTCTCTGTGGACTTGAGACCCCCATGCCTCCCCAGCTGGAAAATACCTTTTTTATTCTTGAAGGAAATTCTTCCTTCTCTGTTAATATGTTTCTAGCTGAGGCTTTTGTTGAATCTTCTCAGTGGTTTCTTTGGAAACATCCTGTGCATTTGGGGAACAACTTGAACTTTCCATTCTGCCTCCTCCTTCCCTGTTAACAGGGGATCACAGAACCGACAAAAGAGGGAGATTCAGGGAAAATAAACCCAAACTAAACAGTTTAAAACAACCACAGAGAGGAAGACCCCTTTCCGTCTTGGTCCTGACAGCTAGGGCCGTAACTCGGAAGCTCCCTGTGTCCTGGCCCTTGGTTTCTCAGTGCATCAACGACCCTTCAGCAGAATTACTTTGGGAAGTTTAAAACAACAACAACAACAGTTCCGGGCCTGGTGCCTGGAAATTATGATGCAGTGGGACCAGGGGATCAGCGTTTTTGCAAAGCTCCCCCAGATGGTCTGATATGGAGCCAAGCGTGGCGACTGCTGCCCTAAATCTGATATTCATTAATTCAGCACATATTGTTTTGAGTGTCTGCTGCGAGCCCAGCACCAGGATAGGCTTTGGGGCATACAGTGGGGATGTGCACGGAAATGGCTAAGCAGAAAGCGTGCCCAGCAGAGTTTATCTGTATTTGAAAAAGAGGGGTTTTGTGGTTGTTGTTGTTGTTGTTGTTGTTATCCTTGTTGTTCTGTTGTTCCTGTATGACTGTATGTTCAGAAACCTCAAACTCTAGGCCTGCAGGCCACACCTTGTCTAAGGCAAGTTTTGTTAGATCAATTCTGTGTTAAAAAAAAAGAGTTGCCAACATGAAAACAAAAAGGTTAGCAGCTATTGTGTGGAAGTGAGAAGTAGCTGACCCTTTTCACTGCATGGGCTTTGGGCAGCCCCTCACCATCCCCATCTGGCACTTGTCACTAACTCCTCACGTCTGTCTGGTTCTTTAACATCCTCATCTTCTGAGTATATTCGGAAAACTGGAGTATGTATTCGCGAAAACTATCACTTGTTTTTGTTATTCTGGACTGTTAAGCCCTGGTGACGGGAACTCGATCTGGTTCTGTAAAATGAGATATAACCTCATATGTCCACATGGTGGACACTTTATTATCTTGAGGGTCTCGAGAAGCCAAAGGAAGCAGAATCTGTGCTTTGAACAAACCGGGAACCACAGAGTCCATTGTTAGAAGCTTCTTTATCATAAATGTGGGCAGGCAGATTTCTAGGTCGTCAAGAGGCAGCACTGGTGTTTAGAGTTGGACGTTTACTTATAAATCTGCATGTAGCTTTTTGGTAAATTCAGCTCCACCCCCTAAATCAGTCTGTGGGAAGATGGAAACATATTGGTTACTGTTGTGTGAACTGGAGTGTATCAGCCCTTAGTTGCACTTCATGGCCTTCATTAAGGTCTTCAAATTTTTCCTGCCAATAGTTACAAATGCTCTTCTGGTATTTCACATATGGTGTGCATAGAAAATGCTAATATTTGGATGGCATGCTGGGGTCCAGAGGAGAGGCTCCTTGTGGTCTGAGGCAGCCTGTGTACACAGAGCTGAGGTATCCCCCAGCGTGGGCACGGTCTTTGGGACCCTCTGATCTTTGGTTGCAAAGTTTTAGTTCTTTGACATCAGCTTTCATTAGTGGGTGGATGAGAGCCATTTCATTGAATAAAGTTGAATATCTTCTGCCTAACATATTTTCCCCTTTGACCCGTGGGGAAGATGTATCCTCTCCTTCATTGTCACACTCCCTCCACCCCCCATGAAAAGATAAAATGAAAAAATTTTCAAAGAAATGTTCTTTTTTATTTTTTTAAGTTTTTAATTTTAATTCCAGTTAACACACATTGTATCTTAGTTTCAAGTGTACAGTAAGGGAATTGTATTTCAGATTAGAAAAAACATTGACATGCTTCTAATACACAGTGTTGTGTATTTCTTCAGGAGCAAGAAAGTGATCAATTATGCTTTTCAAAATGTTTCAGCAGGAAAGTGCAATTTGGTCAGGGATTTCAAGATGAGCTACATCTAAATGGCAGACATATTTTGTTTGATCAACACAAATGTTTTGAAGTTGTGTGTTTAATTAGTTTGAAACGTTTGAAACACCAGTTTGAAACACCAGTTTGAAACGTTTGAAAACAGGGAGATCTCTTATAAAACTCTGTAGGTCCCGGCTCTTCCTAAAAATCAGATTGGCTGGCAGTCCTGGACTCACATTGCACCATGTGGACAGCCCCCAAGGCTGAGGTAAATGGGCACACATGCTCCTGTGCTCAGTCTACACCCCTCCTTATGTACATTCCAGATTATTCCATATGGGCAGTCAGTTTGAGGATCCTCCACCCACCGCCGCTATTGTGAGGTATGGGCTTTGTCTGAACCATTATTTATTTGTATGAAAACAAATAGGGGCGTGTTGTGATTGGGGAGGGTACCCAGGGTACTTTTCCTCTGTCTCCTCAGCCGAAATTGCTGTGGGGATAAATTCAAGCTGCTATCACAGTTTGCCTCAATTTAGATTTACACTTCTATGTTGATAGAGTGGATGTTTTATACACCTAGATATAGCCCCTAATAGGTGTGAATTCTAAGCAGACAACTATTCATAGCCACAATTAGCGTTTCCAAAAGGTGTCAAAATCACTGCTTTCATTGTGATAAAGCAACTTTAAAAAACACAGTTAAGCAGAACAAGTTTTTTTTTTAAGATGTAAGCAGTTAATGTCTCCTTAAAATGAGTTAGAGACCTCTGTTTGAGTGAGTATTTTGTCCTTGATTTCTCTCCAGTCAAGGTGTCAATTATGTTTAATTTATTTGAAATAATAGCAGTAACTATCATATCTTGAATACCAAGGAGTTGGCCCAGCATATAATCACAATCTTACTTAATTTTTACAATGAACCAATTATGTACATCTTTACCACCCCTGTTTTACAGATGAAACATTTGAGAGCAAAAGAGGTTTAAACAAATAACTTGCCTGCAGTTATACAATTGTGTGTGTATACACATATGTGTTTATGCCACATATTTATGTACATGTACACACAGTTAATGTACACATATTCTGTTTCTTCCACATCTCATGATTTTAAACTACTCTCGGGGCGCCTGGGTGGGTGACTCAGTCAGCTCAGTCATCCAGCTCTTGATTTCAGTTCAGGTCATGATCTCATGGTTCGAGATGGAGCCCCACTCTGGGCTCTGTACTGACAGCATGGAGCCTGCTTGGGATTATGTTTCTCTCTCTCTGTCTCTGTCTCTGTCTCTGTCTCTGTCTCTCTCTACCTCTATCCTGCTCGCATGCACCCTCTCTCGCTCTCTCTCTCTCTCTCCAAATACATAAATAAACTTAAACTATTCTTAACCACCATTCATAGTAAGAAATGCTAGTTCATTTCAGGGCTTAATATTTAATACATTGTACTTCCATAATATCATGGTACAAACCAGTCAGTACTAACCCTTATTAAATTCAGTACATTTTGATCATTTTTTCTTTCCTTCATTTGCCCCCAAACAAACACACAGACAAACAAAAAACCAATGCATAGCACCTTGAATGGAACATAACCTGAAGTTTGGGAAACACTGACTTAGAAGCTAGATATCAGGGAAGCCATTTTTGATGGAGCAGGTGAGAGAGACCTTGGGTGAGAGACACTTGGTAAAATGAGGCCACACTACAAAGGGATTTTCCTAGTAATAATTCATGTAGGCAAACATTTGTCTTTGTGTTCATATTTTACCTTACAGTAGAAAGATCTTTGCTTTATTTTCCACTAAAATGATTACTCGAAATTCTCTATTAAACATTTTATGGTGGTTCTTATGTATGCAAATTATACCTAAAATAGACAATAATAATCAAATGGGAGACAGGGTGAGTAGAGCTACAGACACAACAAAAATATCAGGGTATTGATACTGTTGAGGCTGGGTCATGAGTATACTGGAGTTCATTTATTTTGTTTACTTTGTATGTGATTAGAATTTTTTCTAATAAAAAGTTACTTTTACAAAGTAGGACCACCATGGTCTTCTGTTTTTTACTAAGGTTCATGGTTGAGAACGGACACATCAAGGTTGGATGTCTTTACTTTCCTCTGTAAAATATGAATAGTAAGTAGCCAGGCTGACAGAAACTGGTGGTTTTAGGGTCTTGTGATGCCAAACTTCTCTAAAGTTGGGTTTCTCAAATTGACACAGTTCACATTTCTGGGTGGGTAATTCTTTGTTTGTGGGGACTGTCCTGTGTATTGTAGAGTGTTTAGTGACTCCCTGACCCCTACCCTCGAGATGCCAGTAGCATATCTATAGTTTCCCTTTCTCAGTTGTGACAACCAAATACCTCCTCAGACATTGACAAGTGTCCATTGAAGGGCACAGTCTCCCCCAGTTGAGAACCACTGCCCTAGGGCCTGAACACATCACCTCACCTGATGTATATGCCTGGCTAACCTCTGATCAGAGATCTCAAGCTTCCAAGAACCACATTCTGCCCACGTCTCAGGCTAAACCAATTACAGATGAGGCAGAATAACAACAACTAGGGATAGATTTAAAAATACCAGACTTAGCTTAGGCCGGGTCATTTATGTGAAATTGGGCAAGTTAATTCACCTTTATCTATTTTAGTAACCTCATGTGTGAAATGGGGATGGTTACAGTACATGTGTTTATAAAGCACTTGGAGTCTTGCCTCACACACATTAAATAATGTGTGCTATTAATGTCTACATAGAACCCATTGCTGCCAACATGATGGTTTGGAAATCTGGGAGATGAAGAGGTCCCCCAAAGTGCTGTATTAGTGTCCTATTTAGTTATTAGTGTTTGTAAATGTTTCTGAGTGCTTTGAGAATGTTCACGTAGAATGCATAGTCAAATTTGCTCCCCAAGTAACCTGTGATGTAAAAGGAGGAAGTGTGCTGCAGTGCAGTTGGTTTTTAGAACTCCTTAAAATAGGGGCGCCTGGGTGGCTCAGTCGGTTAAGCTTCCGACTTCAGCTCAGGTCACGATCTCATGGTCTGTGAGTTCGAGCCCCTGCGTCGGGCTCTGGGCTGATGGCTCAGAGCCTGGAGCCTGCTTCCGATTCTGTGTCTCCCTCTCTCACTGCCCCTCCCCCGTTCATGCTCTGTCTCTCTCTGTCTCAAAAATAAATAAACGTTAAAAAAAATTTAAAAAAAAACTCCTTAAAATGGAGTGACTTCATTAGATCAAACCATACTTTCTATATGAATTTACCTATGAAAATAAAAATACAACCAGCCACAGGCAGACGGCATGCTGAGCACTTGGTCACTGGCCAGGCATCAGTGTTTCTGTGACTGGATATAAGGAGCCACAGAGCCCAGCCTGGGATACTCCAGAACAAGATGTCTCCATTCAAAAGTTCATCTTTTCTCTTTTAGACGTGGGACAGTGGTGAATCACTTCTCTTTCCTCTCCACTGTTGTACCTTCAGTCTTACTCATGTGATTTTGGCTGGGGCAGAATCAATACCATGCAAGCAAACTCCAGGAAGATTCTCTTCTCTGGAAAAACACACCTTATCCTTCCTATATTTCTTCCCCTCCATTTATAAATATGCTCAAGAACTTTGCAACTTAAAAGTAGCTTTCATTGACTCTCCATCGACCCTCCACCCATCTCCAACCACTATCCTGTCTCTCTCATTCTAAATTATTGAAAGAGTAGCTGATTCTTGCTGTGGCCACTTCCTTGCCCTCTCATTACACTTCTACTCTCCTCCTCAATGTGGCTGAAGCTTCCCAAGGACTCACTGAACCTGGCATGATAACATCACTGAGGGCACAGCCCCAAAGGCATCTTGAAGGTCTTGATTCACAGTATCTTGTTCATGCTGTCTCTTTCTCTTTCTTATTCTCATTCTTTCTCTCCCTATATGTGTATTTTTTAAAAATAGCTTTAGTGGGATAAAATGTACATACCACAAAATTCACTCATCTAAGTGTACAATTCAGTGAATTTTAGTAAGTTTACAGAGTTGTGCAACCATTACCATAACCCAATTTTAGAATACTTCATCTCCATAGAAAGAACTCTCCTGCCCACTTGCGGTCCCTGTGCATTCGTACTCCCAGCCCCAGGCAATCAGCGTTTTAAGTTTTTCTCCACTCCCTGGCAAAATTACACACTCGCCATGCCCTCTTTGCTTTCATAATGTGGTCCATCCATGGGTTGTACTCGGCCTCTCATGGTGATCCCTTTCTGGCTTTAAGGAATTCATCTTCCTCTGCTCACATCTTAAACATTGGGCTTCTTGATCCTTCTCTCTACCCCAGTGCTTTCTGGATTTCCGAGTCATTTCATTCCCTCCCATGAATCACTTACTGTGCTGGGCTTTGCCGACGTTATGGTGCTCTTCCATACCTGCCTCCTTCCTTGTCTGCTAGGTAAACCCTTTTTAATTCAAGAATTACATTGGATGCCACCTGTTGTAGGCTGTCCTGTGAAGTCTCCTCATTTCCTAACCGTTGGTCATACTTCTCCGTAACTGTACATTGAAGAGGTGTAGCTCATGAGCTCTGACCAGAAGGCAATCTTGTTGTCCACTTTGTCCCCTTAGATGCTTTCTGTGGAGCCCTCTCCTGCTCCTGGATGAAAACCCAGGTAGCCCCATCCCCTCTATTTTTGACGGTGCCTAAATATCAGACATAATCTCCGTCAAAAAATTAAAGTCCCCTGTCCCATGTAATAGTTAAAACTCAGAACTTGATTTGAAGACAAAACTAATCTCCCTCCAGTGCTTACCTGCTGCAGAGGGGAAGTCTGCAGTCCAAGAAAGATAGAATTCTTTGGCTTCCCCTTCACACCTGGCACCCCTAACTTGCTAATTCCAATTCAGTTTAGTGTTTTGAATGGGAAGAGAAGAGGCCAGCCCCTTTTACTTGATTGATTCCATTATAGTCGTTTGGGATTATGGCACTTCACACTTGCCAGGAATGCAGAACTGATATTTTCTTTCATGGGTTCATTAGAGATCCCCCCAACTTGGGGTATGTTTCCCCCTCTAATTGTGGTGATGGACTCCCACCCCTATCTGGTCACCTCCTACTTTCTCAGCCACCAGAAATCCAGAGGTACCCTTGCTTCCTTGTGGAAGGTGTCCTCCCTCCCAGCTCCCCAACCCCCCCAGCCCCCCGCAACCACCCAGGTGCTTCTCCTGCTTGGAATGTATGGCACTGCCTTTCCCCAGCTGCTCCCCAGTGTGTGTCTGGCTCGTAGGAGACGACATGCACTCTGTGCCCCTAACATCTTCTAAGATCCATTTCCTGTTCTGCTTCAGTCTGCCCTTACTCTTTAGTATGGTCCTAGACCGCTGCATCCCCCACAATGCGGTTCTGTGTCCTTAAAGCACAAACCCCGTAGGTTAAAAGAAGTACCTTTCTTCCTCCCTCCAAGGGGGTGGAACTTACCAGAATTCTCTTCAAGGAAACTTCTCAAATTCTTCACTCAGTCTCCAGAAACCTCTCATGCGAGGAAGGTCCTCAGAGCCAGACAAATGGTTTTGCAGTATCTCCTTTGAAAAATTGTTCTTCATTCTGTTCTGTTCTGGAACCTCCCTTTCATTTGGGATGTAACACCTGCTATATCTTGGTGACCCAAGGAACTTCACATGAACATCCTGTTGCAGACCCCTCTCCTCCAGTTCAGAATCTTTTGTTAAAATGTTTCTGGATCAGCATGCTTCTTGAGGGCAAAGATGATGTTTTAATTCCAAACGTCTTCTGTATGTGTGTACCTGATATGCTTGTAGGCCCTCAGTGACTGTTCTCTACCCAAAATTATGAGGGAAGGAATAGAATGGCTTTGCTGGGAGTGCAGACCTAGGGTTCCTGTTAAATGCTGCTTATATTCTAGCTGAAACACCCTTTCTAGCACTTTTTAACCCCCTTTTACCTCTTTCTCCTTGATTCTGGGCACCAAGAATTTTTTTGATTTTATTGACAATGAATACTTTTATTGATTCCAATAAAATCATTTACACATTTTTGACCTATTATCATGTTAGAAATGACTTTTTTGGGGGGCACCTGGGTGGCTCAGTCAGTTGGGTGTCCGACTTCAACTCAGGTCATGATCTTGCAGTTCTTGAGTTCAAGCCCTGAGTTGGGCTCTGCACTGACAGCTCAGAGCCTGGAGCCTGCTTCAGATTCTGTGTCTCCCTCTCTCTCTGCCCCTCACCTGCTTGCTCTCTGTTTCTCTCTCTGTCGGAAATGAATAAACATTAAAAAAATTTAAAAAAGAAAGAAATGATATTTTTCTTTGAAAAGTATTTGTTAATGTTTTATAATTATATGTTTTTGTATTGAGAAATCAATATATGTATGTACATTGAAGAAAATGTATAGAAATATATAAATATATAGTTATATATAAATAATATATATTATAAATTATATTTATATATAAAATAATGCAGAGTGAAAAGTATTTTATTCTTCTATTCCCTGTTCCCAAGTGAACAGTTTTCTCCCCAGAAATAGCTGCTCTCTTCAGTTCTCATATCCTTCGAAACTGTTCTCCGGGCTTACGAATGTATATAGATGTATGTTTTTTGTCCGCATACAAAAAGTATCAGACTTTTCACACACTGTTTTGCACTTTATGTTTGTGACTTTGTGTGTCTTTGAGATACCATGATTTAATCCCAGATACAGTTGATGAATTCTTCTTAATTCATACCTGCAACAGGGAGGGGGTGTTATCACAGTAAAATGCTTAAAATCAAGCAAAAGAGTTGTTTACTTAAATAGCCCAGTCCTTTCCCTTTATAGAAGAAATTTAATTTCTTAAAAATGTAATAAATTTTAATGCATTATCACTTATAAAACTAGCTTCAATTACCAATTCTATTAATACAGACTTTTAAAAACATACAAACCACCAGCTCCTACTTTCTGGTTCCCTAATGACTCCATTGCTTCATTCCATTTGACACCTAATATGTGAAAAAAAATATGTAGAAGATACCCAGCTTCTGGCATCATTTTTTAAAACAAATATCTTGACCCATCTGTGTCTCGCTTTATTTACCAAAAAAATGGGAGTGATATTATTGAGCCTCGTGGATCATTGTGAGGATGAAATGAGTAGATGTATGAAGCAGTGCCTGGCAAGTAACAAACACTCAATAAAAGGTTATGGTTATTATGTTACTATTCATTTTCCTTTCTGAAATTTTGAGAATTGTCTTTGTAGAAATCATTTCCATCATGTTGTTACTTAGCTATTTTAAAATTCTAAATAAATGTACGTGGCAAAGACTGTTGTTATACAGACATAGGAAAGGTGCATTGTTCCTCATCAACATGTCATGAGATCTGCAGTAATTTCCCATTTGATAAGAAGGAAAGAAAACTCATGTGACATGTATGATTATGAAAATTTGTCTTTGTACATTTTATTCCTGTTTAATTTGGAAAATCTCAAGGGTAAAAAGATGTCATAGAATTTGCTTATCGTCTAGTTTTCCTATTATTACTAAATGTGGTAGGGCCCAAAAACCTAAGTCCCTTAATTAGGGCAAGGTTCCTTTCAATAGAGGTATGAAACTAAAAAAAAAAAAAAATCCCAAAGAGCACCTTAGGTCTGACTGTATTATAAAAACATTAGATAGTGTTGATCTTTTTCAGGGATGAAGCTTCCACTAGAAAATCCACAATTTTGTTGAAACTTGGACTTGTTCCAAAACAATAAGTATTGTCCTGAACATACCACAGCGGTCAACATTGCATGCCAAGTAGTCACTCTTTGTTGGAGAGATGTTTGTAAAAGAGAGTGCCCTGGAAATACCCATGTTCTTTTGAGGCTTAACATCAAGCAAGAGAATTGAAGTAAGCCCTCTCTGGAGTATGCTTAAGAAGGGTTGACATTTTGTCTAATATTTTGAAGCAGGAAGTGGGTTGGCATGTTTTGGTGGCTGTGTCTTTTCTCCTCAGTGTGCATTTGACTGAAGCCAGTGGAACCAACTGAGAAATGGATTTGTAATTCTTCCTGACATATCGTCAGTGAAAATCTCTTTGAATTGAGGATAGAGAGATCTCTTCAAGTTGCCAGAGAAGATCTCTTTGAGTTGAGGACAGAGTAAAGGAGACTCTGATACCAGCACACGGCAGTTCACAGTGTTTTGGCAACATTTTTATATAGCTGACTCATGGACTCGATGTGTGCACAACGTGACTCCGATTCTCTTTCTGCCTGTGTACACCGATTGCTAAAAGGACCAAAAGAAAAAATTAACTGGATGGCAGAGATAACATGCCTCACTATAGCAAAACAGCTTCATAATTTCAGCTTCTTTGTCAAGCCTTCAGCAGTAGCCTTCTCAGAACATTTATATTTTTACAGATTTTTTTCTCATTTCAATCTGTATAATTTATATTTAATTCTATTTTGATAAGCTTCTATTAATTTCTCCATGACAAAAAAGCAAGAAATTAATCTCTAAATACATATACATTCATATGCATTTGTGTACGAATACATATGTGTGTGTGTGTATATATATATATATATATATATATATATATATATATATATATTCTATCTGTGTGAAAGAAATTATTTTCTATGTAATAAAGCAATTGTGTACAAAACAAAAGTTAGGTTATATCAGTCAGTGTGTATTTAGGGTAGTAAGGTGGGTGGATCCATAGGTTTGGCTTATTCTCGGAAGGGTCCTTAACCCACAACAGGTAATAAATCACTGTCGTGGTTGTTTTTTTGTTGTTTTGTTTTGTTTTGTTTTGTTTTCAGATTGTAGTCTAGTTCAAGAGAGAAGCCATAGTCAAAACAACCATGATGGAAGGTATTGGAAGTGTTGAGCTTGAAGGAATATCAGGTACTGTAGGGGTCCACAGGAGTGCAAGATGACTTCCAGCTGACATTTGCTGTGTTTGCTGATTGTGCGGTGTAAACGCAGAACTGCTGGTGTGAACTTAACATCAGACTGAGCACATTATTACGTCCCCTCTCCTTAGCTACTAAACATTTGTGAGCTGTAGGGAGGACGTTTGTGGAGTTGTCAAGAATCTGGGACTTGGAGCCCAGCATTCATGTAAATTGAATTCCCAGCCAGTTTGGTTCCAGCAGGAAAGAGGTTTGGTATGCAGAGTAGATCACAGCATTTCTGGAAGATGTGAAGATTATGAATGAACGAATGATAATGATTGTGAATGAAAACAAAGTGAGTAGACGATGCCTGATTTCTGATCTGGCAGGATGTGCAGTCTTATCAAGCCCTTAAACTTATTTATTAGTTGACTATCATAGTGTTATGGTTGCATTCCATGACAGTGATGTCACACAAATTCTGGAAGAATCAAAATACAAACTCCAAAGGCATCAAACTTTTATCCACTAATAATTGAGTATTTTACTACACAAGTCTCTAATCTGCTCAAAGGTGTTTTTTGGTTTTTTTGGGGGGAGTGGTTCATGGGGCTTGGAAACAATATGCACTCAATGAATGGACTTTGTTTCTCAGATGTCATAATTTGAGGGGTCTTTTTGCAGATGTGAGAGATATGCTAAGCAATCCTTCTAGACAAAATTGCTGTAGGGTTTGTCTCAATGAAAAAAAGAATGCTCATTTGGTGCCTATTACTCTGATACAAAAGAAGCCAGATCATTCTCACGCCTAAACTTCCACCACATAAAGAAACTTAACTCTGAGCATTTGCCAAGAGTACATTCAAAGTTGCTCATATACTTTTAATATTGTAAATATATATCAATATTTCATGATCTGCAATCTTAGTAGCAATTTCATAAGGTATATGACAAAAGCCACAAATGGCCTCTTCTTTTAGAGCAACCAGGAACAACTATTTAAAGCATTTTTGGTTTTGAGTCCAAGGTCTAGCATTTTTTAGCTCAGCTGACATTAAGAATAGATAGTACAGTTGTCAATATGTACTGAATTTGGGGGCTATTTAAAGATTGCCATGAGAAACGTGTTGTGAATATATTAAGCTGTTGCCCCCAGATGCAAATGCCTATTAGAGAAAATTCTAAAGGCTATCTATTTTTTCTTTGATTTAAAGCATTCCTTTACTAGTTGAATATTCCTGATATGGCAGATGACATTGTGATTTGTATTTGTCTTGCTTAAGTAGCTTCCTTTGTATTTATTTTAGCTTGGTGATTTCACAAGTGGGACAAGATTTTATATGTCCTTTCTCTCTGTAACAATACATGGCAATGATGAGAAGTCAGATCATGATTGTATTAATTACTCTCATTATTTATAAAGTTAATGCCCTACTTTAGCACTCATTAAAAATGGGCAACGTCATTTTTAAAAATAATGGTCCTGAATGATGTTTTATCTCCAAACCTTATACAGTGTATTTCTGTGTGTGTGTGTGTGTGTGTGTGTGTGTGTGTGTGTGCGCGCGCGCATATAAAAGAATATTAGGATATATGTTTTGCTTCTCTTACGTCAGATAGATTGCCTAATATTGCTCAGCCTCTGATTTCTATGAATTTGAAGGTAAGAATGAAACTGGCATGTTGCAAAATGTTTTCTTTTCATCCTTTTAAGCCTGATGCAGGCTACAATATGTCTGATTTGAATGTTTGCTACAAATCCTATCATGGCAATTACTGGTTAACACTGCACTGACTTTTCAAAGGGCTTTATCTTGATACTAATATTCTTAGCCAAGCAAAGAAGGTCTATAGCCAGGCATTATATATCTGCAGTCTCATTTTATACCACACTCAACCTGGCTGCCTGCATTTCATCTCATTAGCTTTCTTTTTGTTTTAACAACAAGCCATGAACCCTTAAGACCCAAGGCCTTTGCATATTCTATTCCTCATGTCCAGAGATGAGTGCCAAAATATGTAACCAGCAGTAGGGCATGGGCACTGACCAATCACAAGTGACATGGGCTAGAGCAGGATTCTGGAAGCCCCCTGCAGAGCCAGGTATTAACCCTTTAGGTTGTGGATCCAGGGTGTTGGGGTGGGGTTCTAGGGAAATTCTTGGGAGATGAGGTGATAGGTGATTGGACAAGGTCCAGAAAGTGACTACTCACCTGCCTCCTTACTATCTCAAAGCCATACCAGATATTTGTCTATAGCTGAAAAATCACAACTCTGATTATATAGTCTCTTCTTTTCTCATTTCTTCATAGGACCTTTCCCTGACCTTACTGAAGGGGGCCATGGTCATTGAGTCTTTCATACAAACTTCTACTTCTTCATTATACCTTTCATAGTGTCTTGTTTACAAATACTTTGTAATTATTTGAATCGTGTTTCACTCCCATTAGGTTATGGGCAGGAATTCCTGAGGGCAGGAATCATGGAATTATCTGACAACCCAGTCCCCACTGTGTCTTCCTTGAGAATTGAAATCCCAGCCTCTAATAGGTGCTCAATAAATATTTGTTGAATGAATGAGTTTACAAAAAAAGACTTTATAGAACTTCTTTGAACACATTTATACTTTTAAAATGCAACAGAGATGCATGTTACTTTGGGGATGTGATGTTGGGAAGATAACATTTTTTTTAAGTTACCATCTTTTTAATGCCTTTAAATACATTTTCCGGAAATGATTTTCAAACGGTGGCTAGATCCCAAGCTGTGACTTATCTTTTCGTTCTAGTAGAAATGCTTTCATTCACTTGATGTCCGGTACAAAGATTTAATCTCCTGAATTGAATTATTCATTGTTCTTAAAGCTCAGCAAGAAACATTAAAACTTAAAACTTGAAAGCTACTACTATATATACAGGATATTTGGAACATTGGAGCAACCAATGATGAATGAGCTACTGTCCTACCTTCAGAGAGTTATCAGTCTAGTAATTTTCTCCTTATCCGAATTACAAGTATTCAGAACATTTTATTTCTCCATTGCAATGTCAGAACAGAGGCCATTTATTTTGTTCGCTATATGGTATATAGCAAAGCCTCTCATATATATGTGGATTTTTTAAAACTCAACTTGGGGCTTAAACTCACAACCCTGAGATCAAGAGTTGCATGCTCTACTGACTGAGCCATCCAGGTGACCTTGGATGCTTTTTAATAATGATTATGTTGATGGTACTACAGGATGCTTTGCTAAAGTTTGTCTTTTTGTTTTCCTGAAAATTCCAACTACTTGTACTTTTTACGTCTGTTATTTTGTTATTACCAAATGCTTTCCAAGTTTGATTTAGTGTATAAACTGGATAGCTTTAACTCCTCAAAGGAAGAGATAGCAATTCAATTACTGTTATACTCCTCAAGCCCTTCCTGTTTTTAAGACTTACCCACTGTTTCCAGACTGTAATACATCTTGCAATCATTCCAAAACGTTTTATGAATCTTCGACACATCATGTATAATATTACTGCACTTCATGTTCCCACCTCTTTTGTGACTGTCATTCTATTTTATTTGAGAGTTTATTTCTTCCTTTTCTACTTTATGTGTGTGCACGTGCATGTGTACATGTGTGTGAGTTTGTGTAGTTTGTGTTACCTTCTCATTATTTCTGGACTACTTTCCTCATATGCATGATTATGGTGTTTATAGTTGTCAGTTATAAGTTACCTGTAATCTAGAATGATTTAAGTTATCATTCAAGTTAGTAACTGAAAACAATCATGGACACAAAATACACAACTGATTGAGAAGAAATAAAAGAAGGAAGGCTCGGTATCAGAAAGCCTTTGATCCAAGTAGGGAAACTCAACCACTGGAAATACTTGAGAAGTGTAATGATTGATGGGGACAGAACATGTATCTCCACTTGTATGCTTAAATTGTTGAGTAATTTCAACCATCAGTCTTTTGGGGTCTGATAGTATTGAAAATGGCTTCAAAAACTCTCAGGTTCATGTGCCTGCTGTGACAGACACTATGCCTTCCCCAGACATACTGTCTAGTTTTTTTATCATGTCAATGCACACACGACTTCCAGTTGTCACAATATACATTTCTTTACCTGAAGGCATGTTTTTAGCAGTGGAGCCATTATGCTCTCCCAGGGAGAGATTAGAAGTGTTGGGTAATTAATACTCCCTGAGGATAGCCTCCAAACAGTGACTAATGGGGACTGGTGTATAAGTACCCCAGCTCCCTTGTCTCTGGGCAAGGATAGCTCTGGGCAACTCCACGATAACTGTTGGATGACTCTGTGGTATCTATTCTGCCTGGGCTGGACCTCCAGAGTCATCCCCAGTGAGAGTAAGCTCTAGTCCTACACAAGGATCAGTGACTTTATTTCTTACCCTTTATTGGCTGCCTTCCTCCCCTGTCTCATTGCTTCATACCCTGACTCTTTTTGTCCTTCACCACCCAGGTAGATTGCTTGCACTTGAATTCATTTAGCAATGTTTGCATTAGGGGAACCCAAGACACAAGCAGTTGGTAGTAATGGGGCAAGTGAGAGATGGTCATAGATACCATGATACAGTAAGTTACTCACCTGCAGTTCTTAGAACAATTGTAATTCCACCTGTTTCATATTCCCATGGATCAAGTCATACTTAAATCCTGGCATTTTTGTTGTGTTTCCACCACTTACATCCCCCCCAAGAACATATATTAGATTACAAGTGCATCAGAATACCACTAGAGGAATGACTGATTTAATATTTTAAGTGTGTAACTTACAGGTTATCACATTTTCACTCATGGCATTGTTATTATTTGGACACACTTCATTCTGACTGAATACATCACAGTGCATGTCAGGATCCCATGATAAACCACCATTGTCTTAAGAAAGCTGACATTTTCTCTCTTGCTCAGCAACAAGTAATGTCGCTCAATTCATAGCAGCTGCTGAATCACAGTTGTACACCTTTTCTGCTAACGTGGATGATAGTCAAAGTCATTAATTCCCCTGTGTGGAACCAGCTGAGTGTCAGCAGTCCAGAAAAGATTCTCCAATTTTAGGTGTGCATATCTAGCTTACTTGATCATTAACCATAACATTAACTAGTGTCAAATGGTGACTGAAAGTGACACAGGGTATTCAGATAATTATTTTCTCTCAATCAGCACATTGAAGTTTATGAGAAATCAAGAAAGAAGAAAATCATTTCATTTGCAAGATTCTCAGACCAAACAATTTCCACCGTTCACATTTTTGGATCTGTTTTATGTAGCATATGTAATTAGGGGATTTCTGCAATTGTATCTGAAAAACAGGCTTAATTTGAGTATTGATAATGCTATTTATAATTTATATATCTTATTAGGGATTCAGAGACACTGCAAATGGTGCTTTAAGATGTTTGCTGATTTGACTCTTAGTTTCACCAAAATGTTATCATTAGAGAAAATGAGAAAAGTTAGAATTTTAGGGTAATATGTTATTTGTTCTAATTATTATCTATCAAAAGTTTTAATATTTAATATGTTAATATTTAATATTTTAGTATTGTGAACATCTATAATTCTGTGAAGCTGCTTCTATCTGCATATCCATTATATAAAGTGTTTTTAAAGTCTGTACACTTCATACATCTCTTTTGTATCAAAACAGATTCAGTTCATTTCAGAATTTTGAGTGACCATGATGAATATAGTTTTATGAAAAGAAGAAAATCTATTTTTAAAAGCAGTATGTTTTTTTTAAGCCTAACTTCTTTGTACATATATTTTACAGATTAAAGGATTTACCTGAAGACAAAGCATTGTGTTCATCAGAGACTGGACAAGAGTTACTCTTGCTTTTGGCAATTAAAGATGATGTTGTCATGGAAACACTTGATCCTGCTTTCATTCATTGGCTGCCTAGGAGGTAACAATAAGCTGTATTTTCTAAATTGAGGTTGGAACTCTACTTGAGTCCTATGTTAAATAATTTTTAAATGTTGAAGTAATACTCCACCAGTAGCAAAGAAAACAAATATTTTTCCCAGAAGGAAATTTTCATTCCTTCTGAAAATTGGATTCTCTTTCCGTCCCCCCCGTTTTTGCAAGACATTTTATCCTCATAGCAAATATAATGACACCTAAGAATATAGACCTACTGTAGTAGTATGATTGAAGAGCTAATCAGAATTTGAGAATGTTAATTCATGACTTTTTTCGCAAAAGGAGCTAAAATTTGTAATCTCTCATATACAAAGGAGAATATAAGTTTTAACGCCAGTATTTTCATATCTAATCTTAAAAACAATATGATTTTTACTTTAGCAAATAACTTATTTTAGGGATCAAAAATTAACATAGGCTACTTTTTTTTTAATTTTTGGGAAATTTAAAATCTAGAACAAAGTACAAAAATGGATAATCTCATGTTTATCATACAAAAGAATCTACTGTAAATTATTTGACCTTTCCTTTTTTTTAATTTTCCTTTTTTTTTTTATTTTCTAAGTTAGAGAAGGATTTTTTAAAATAGAGTGGTATATATACCACAATTAGTTTTTTTGGTTTCTTTTATCATTTTCCTTCTTTGCACCTATAAAGGTGCTAACCAGCACCTACAAAGTTGAAGGAATAGTGTAATGAATACACACATACGCACCATTTATATTTTCTGTATTTGAATATTGTGCCATTTTAATGTATTCTGTGCGTATGTGTATAAGTGTGTGTGTGTGTTTCCTTTATTTGGCTAACCCATTTGAAAATAAATTACAGGGGCCATCACCTCTTACCCCTAAAAAACATAGCACCCATCTCCTGAGAAGACAACCAATTTTCTACCTAAACACAGTTTCTTTATGATACCTAAAGAAACTAATTAAAAAAGCACGCTGTCATTTTTCCTTTCTAAGAAGACAAATTGGTGTGGAATGAGGCCAAATGCATTGTTTTTGGTTTTTGTTTTAATGTTTTTATTTATCTTTGAGACAGAGAGAGAGAGACAGAGCATGAGCAGGGGAGGGGCAGAGAAAGAGGGAGACACAGAATCTGAAGCGGGTTCCAGGCTCTGAGCTGTCAGCACAGAGCCTGATGCCGGGCTTGAACTCACAGACTGTGAGATCATGACCTGAGCTGAAGTCGGACGGTAAACCAACTGAGCCACCCAGGCGCCCCCAAATGCATTGTCAAATAAAACACGTGTTACTTGAAGACATGCATATATTGGAGTAGATTTTTGAGCTCTCATGTCAGACTTAAAACATTCTTCAAATAGTTAAATGAAAATCTATGGCAAAAAAATTCATAAATCAGAGATTATAAATTAAAACCTCTACCTTTTAAAGTAAAGTTTTTGGTTTTTCAAAGTGGGTGTTCCTTTTTAATGTCTCAGTCTTGTTTTTTTGTTTTGTTTCGTTTTTAAAACTTGTTTATTTATTAAGAGAGAGCAGGAGCATGGGTGGAGCAGAGAGAGAGGGAAAGAGAATCCCAAGCAGGCTCCACACTGTCAGCGAGAAGCCAGATAAGGGCTCCATCTCACGAAATGTGAGATCATGACCTGAGCTGTAATCAAGAGTCAGATTCTTAACCGACTGAGCCCCCCAGGTGCCCGTCAATCTTGCTTCCAAATCACTTTCTTTGACTGCTACTAATCTGCATTGAAGAACAAAGGACCAACTGTTTACAGATTTCTGCCTTTTCAAGTGATCATTGGAGAAAGATCAACACAGATATCCAGACTAAAATATTTTTTTTCTTGAATTCTTTTCTTCATTTACACAGTTTCAAATTTGAGTCCTGTTGTTGTAGAGGGACCAAATTGAAAGAGATTGTACTACAGCAATATTATTATTCACCACAGCAACTTTCATAGGGCAACCCTGAAATTTTCCAATTTTTTGAAATTTTCCAATTTTTTCCAATTTGCCAATTTTCCAGTTAATTTCCAATTAATTTTCCAAATAATTGAAAAGAAGAAGATACGCTCAGAAAGTGAAAGTGTAGCAACAGAAAATGAGATCAGTTTATCAGTGGTGTAAAATGTTAAGTTATAATTTTATATAGTGTTCAGGTTGTATGTATTGTTTCAGCATGTTTGAGAAATGTTTTACAAATTTTGTTTTTGCAAATTTATAGAAAAAGCAGTGTCTGTTTTGCTAAAATCTTAGGACTTCATAAAACAAGTTAAAGGTCAACTTGATTCTCTGGATAAAAAAGGTTTTATATTGATAAAAGTTTGTTGATAAAAAAAATTTAAGAGGGAGGCACCTGGGTGGCTCGGTCAGTTGTGTCTGACTCTGGATTTCAACTCAGATCATCATCTCACAGTTTGCGAGTTCAAATCCCACGTTAGGCTCCATGCTGACCGTGTGAAGCCTACTTGTGATTCTCTTTCTCTCTTTCTGCTCCTCCCCTGATATCTCTTTCTCCCTCTCCCTCTCCCAAAGTAAATAAACCTAAGAAAATTAAATAAAAATAAAAAGCTTTAAGGATTTTTAAGGAAGAATTATATTAATTGATATATGATACATTTATACAGAATGTTATTTAAAGAATTGATCATCTTTATAATTATGGAGAAGAATTGGGCTCTTACCAATTTTCTAAAGACTGTTGATTATATATAATACTTTACCTACTTTAGTACTCCTCTAGGATTTATATAAAGCTTACTTTAAAAGATTGGTTTGTGAGTGTGATATTCTGCTAACCAGTATGGGTCATCGTCTATGTTTTAAAGTTAAAAATCTGTTCATGATTTAGGGGCTACCTCGTAACAATGGCAAGTAAAAACCCACTGTGCAAATTTGCTTACTTAGAGTAGTGTTTAGCCAATGATATAAATCCAATAAATGCAGCAAATGCTTGATAATACGTGTTTGCTGTCTTCTCATATTTCAGCTTTTCATTATCCATTATTTTGTGCAGTTTTTCATTTCCTTCTATTGTTTTATCTCTGCATGTTTCCCCCACAACAAAGAGGCAAAAGTAATTTCTAGCCAGGACTTTTATTCTAGAATAAATTTGATTGATTTTCTTCTTCAAAAAAAAAAACAAACCACTAAGCTTCATTCATTCATTTTTTTAAATTTATTTATTTATTTTGAGAGAGAGAAGTGTGTGTGGGGGGAGCTCACATGAGTGGGATTGGTGCAGAGACAGAAAAGAGAGAAAAAGAATCCCAAGAAGGCTCTCTACACAGAGCCCTGCATGACGCTCAATCTCTGGAACTGTGAGATCATGACCTGAGCCAAAATCAAGAGGCAAGATGCGTAATGGACTTAGCCACCCCGATGCCCATAGGCTTCATTCATTCTTAAAGAAATACTTTTTTGGCATCTGTTTATTCAACCCATATTGTTTTCAGTGAGGAAAATGGACAGAGCTCTTTGTCCTTGGTGCTTACATTCTGGCATGTAACGGGGAAAATGCCATTGAATTAGAAGATGCTAGTGCACTGGGGAAGAAAAACAAAATATTGTGAGTGTGGGAGATTGAGATGTGGGTTGCCATTTTAAATAAGATCAGTCCTCCTCGAGAAGGTGATATTTGAACAAAGACATATAGGTGAACAAGTTGACCTTGTAGATATTTAGAGAAGAAAGCTCCAGGCAGAGTCAATAGCCCATGCAAAGGTTCTAACATATGACAAGCTGGGTGTTCTAGAAGCAACGGGAAAGCTGGCATGGTCAAACCAAGAGAGAAGCGGTAGGTGAGAGCCAAGGGGCCCTGTGGCAATGGATGCAGCAGAAAATAAAGCAATGGCTGACAATGAGTAAATGACAATATTTAGAGCTTTTGTCCTAAATGGCCCCTAGTAGACACAGTATGTTTGAGCAGAGAAATGATGTGATCTGACTTATCTTTTAAAAGGACCTTGCTAGATGCTGTGTTGTGGATTAATTGTAGAGGAGCAGAGACACTAGTTACAAGTTAATGTAATAATCAGGCAGGGGGTGATGGTGGCTGACTCCAGGCTGATAGCAGCTGGTCAAATTTGGGGTGTATTTTGGAGGTAGAATCATAAAGATTTGCTCGCAAAATAGATGTGGGTATGAGAGAAAAGGATGAGTCAAGGATGGACTCGAAGGCTCTCTGTCACCTTGTGTTTAGAGCAAATTATCTCTGTCCATATCCAGAAGTGTGCCTCATGGAAGGAATGAAGACCCAGCCCAAAGCACAGGTAACAGTTTTCCACTAAATAGTGGGTAACAAAAGTCAATGTAATGGATCATGACCACTGTTTTTTATTAAAGTAGGTAAATTAGAATTAAAAAGGGATGGAGTAGAATATATCAGCATGCACTGGTCATTCAGTAAATATTTTCTGCTGAACACTTCCAGACATTTGGAATACAGCAGTGAAACAAAACCAACAATACCCCAGTCCTCCTGGTGCCTTCCTTTTAATATATGTGTGTTGAGTCCTCATGTTACATATATTTCTTACTGAGTTGCTGTCAAAAATGTTTAAGAGCCAGAGACCTAAGTAGAAACGAAAGACAAAAGAGAACCCTCCAGCATTTTGAGAAGAAGCCAGAAAAGGAAGGAACATGAGGGTGAAGAAAAAATAGTAATGACAGCAAAGTTAATAATACTAACAATTTTTTAATGTTTATTTTTATTTTTGACAGAGAGAGAGACAAAGAGCAGGAGGGGGAAGGGCAGAGAGAAAGAGGGTGAACACAGAATCTGAAGCAGGCTCCAGACTCTGAGCTGTCAGCCCAGGGCTCAAACTCACGAACCACAAGATCATGACCTGAGCCAAAGTCCAATGCTTAACTGACTGAGCCACCCAGGTACCCCAGTAATACTAACAATATTAATAAATGGAACCTCATTCATTGAGGTGCTTTACTTAGCTCATCTAATTTACAAAAATACAATGAGATAGATATTATTTCTATCTTAGAGACAAGGAGAACAGTCTCTAAGTTTTTAAGTAACTTTCCTAATCTGTGTGGTTATATCAAGATTTTTATTGTCTTTGAAACCAAAGTGTAGTCCCCTAATCACTAGTATTTACTATTTCAATAATTTATTTTCTGGAATAAAGTCAGGGTATAGGCCGTGGAGTAGGAATCCTCAAGAGCTCAAGGAGATTGTTGTCTCACTACTGAATTACTTATTAGTTAATTGCTTAACTATAGGAGAAACTCTAGATGTTCACTGTCCAATGTGGAAGCCACTAGCCACATGTGACTAGTCCATATTGAGATGTACTGTAAGCACAAAATGGGCACACGAATTTTCCTACCTTGGTACCAAAACTTTTAAGATTTAAAAACATCTCAGTAGTTTTATATTGATTAGAGGTTGAGATGATAATATTTTAGATGTATTTCATAAAGTAAAAATATTAAAATTTCACGTGTTTCTTTTAACCTTTTTAAATGTGGCTCCTAGGAAATTTAAAATATGTGTGTTTTCCATTATATTATTTTGAACAGCACAACTCTAGACATTTATGAAATAGAAACCTGGCCATTTTGCAACTGTTTTTACCATGTAACTAGCCCAACAGGAAACCAAATGAATTAAGGAATTGGGATTTGTTGATTTCGTATGAAAAGTTGTAAATACTTCCTGAGAGTGTTTTGCCTACAAATACTGAATCCTTTGTAGGTTGAGTTCAGATTTCAAGTGTCGTAGCTTGGTGAATGTAGACAAGTCCTTAATGAATGCATTTGGAAATTCTAGACTTCACAGTCTATATTCTGTTGTGGTTTTAGTTTTAATTTCCTAGTGGGACTAGCTAAGTAAATATGTCTTTTGGAAAGAGAAATTTCCTTGGATAACTAAAATTATTGTCGATGCCTAGTTAAAACACCACCATGGAAAATACCGTATTTCTGTAAAAGTTCGAAGTTATTCTTATTTCATCAAATTGTTCTTCTAAAATTTTAGTGAACAACCAATACATTGGGATCTACTAATACTGTGTAATACCTAGAAATGAGTTGTGAAAGTAAGTAGCCAATAATCTAAGAAGAGAGGATGATCTTCAGGTGTCCTTGACCTTCTTTTCATGGATATTGTGGTAGTGTCTCCAACGTCTACTCTGTTCTGCAATCATGAAACAGCCATGAGATTTGGAAGAGATTGATACCCTGCAAATCTCCAAGATGGACCTGTCTCATTTGCCCCAATGATTAGCCTAAGCTACTGAGCTCATGGCAGTTTTTTTACCATAAGATTTTATGTTCGCACTTTGTGGAAAGTGCCCTATATCCTAGTGTGTCCAAGTGAGGAATCCTGAAATCCTGATTGCCGTAGGTGGCCATCCTGCAATCACTGGCGGGGGCGGGGGGGGGGAGGGGGGGACAAAAAAAAAGCCTGAGGGAAAAGCTGATTCTATGCATACAGATCAAACATAGCAGAAAGAACCAGCTCTTCAGTGATACTATACTTCCATGGCCCCACCCTGGCTTAAACAGCATAAAAAGCAGTAAATGCCCTCCTCCAACACATGTGCCCTCCCCAACCTGGCCCAGTCTTTATTCTGCAGAGCTACATTAACCCCTGAACTTCGTTTGCCTCTTCCAAGACCTATGAAGATAGCATATGTTTCTCATTGCATCCCGAAATCTGTTATAACTGAGAACATAGATCATGCTTTATGAGATGATTTAGATCATCTTGATTAAATAATTGATTTTTATTTATTTTTTTATTTTAGAGAGAGAGCTCATGAGCTGGGGAGAGGGGCAGAGGGAGAGAGAGAAAATCTTAAGCAGGCTCCATGCTCAGTGCAGAGCCTGATATGGGGCTTGATCCCATGACCCTGGGGTCATGACCTGAGCCAAAATCGACAGTTGGATGTTTAACCAACTGAGCTATCCAGGCGCCCTGATTAAATAATTTCTTAAAAACTGTTGATACTGTAATTAAGATGAAATGTATGATCACTAAACATGAGCCTTGGCTTCCTTTAACAGTACAGATTTAGTAATGGACAGCATCTACAAACAACAGCCGTACGTTTGGGCTGCGTTTGAAAATCATACGCTCTCCAATAGTTTGTGGGTAAAGGATACAATGTCTTCATGTGCCCCAATCACACATGCCATCCTGTTCTTTGTCACCTTAATGTGAATCACTTTCTGTGCCAGTCTTTCATCCCAATCGTGGTTAAGGAAAGCTTTAAAAGCAAAATAAACTTGTTAAGTCCCCCCTGAAATATTTTTCATTTGGTTTAATGATGCCACACTTGTAATCACTGAGAAAACGAGTTTGGTGTTGGATGTGGCACTTCAAGTAAACTGTTGCCATAATCTCAAATGACTGTCATTTCTTCTGCTGTGTTTGTGTGCAGTGTAGTATGATTTGATGGCACTGATACTGGTGAAATGGAGATGTTGCTGATCTCTGCTTATAAATCTTGACATCCTCCCTGTTTTCACCGATAAACTTATTTCAAATCATCCCTCTCAATTGCAGCACCCTAAATCTTGAATTGCTTTTCATTTATCCCATTTACATCTTGACAGTCTATCAGAGTTTGAATGTGGAAATCTGGAGAAAAACAAGGCAGGCATTGTTGGTGTATTTTGTTCTTATAACCGTGATCATTGATAATTCCACCTATTGGATTTTTGTAAGCTTGATGGTGAGTAAGAAAGAGTTTGGGGGACTTAAAAAATAATGTGTATTGGAAATGCTATTAGAGTTCAGTAAACACATAAGATTAAATAAAACCCACAATTTTATTTAGCTCTTAAAGTGGCTGTTGTCTCAAATGCATCTGTTGATTAGTTCACTGACTCCTAGAAATGCAGTGCTAACCAATTTAATTGACTGTTGCCTAAGTGATAAACTGTCTTAAAGTACTCATCACATAAAAGTGTTTCTAAGTACCCTTGTGCGTATTTTGTCTTTGCATGAGATATATGAGCAGAGCTAGATGGATTGGGCTCCTATGTAGGAGTACAGTCTTAACTCATGAATGATGGTGAACTTTGAGTATAAAACAAACACACGCATGCACAAACATACACATGTACATGCATGCATTTATACAAGGCACAACAAAGGGAAAATCTTGATATTCTGGTCAGAAATATTTATCTAACAAATATATCTATAAGCAAAGAGAAGGCAGTGTCTATGCTATGATAGAGGGTGCCCCTGAATTACACTTCCTTGTCATTCTTCCTAATTTTCACCATTTCCAGTACAGTTTTTCATGGTCAACCCGTCTTTATAATCTTTCACCCGAACTATCACCTTGGCCTTGCTACTCATCTCTTTGCCTTCTTTCCCTTCCTTTCTCTGGCGCATCCCACACCTTGCAGCCCAGATTATCTTTTTGAACGGCCATTTAGCGGGCATTTCCTGAGTGTTTTGTGTAAGGCATTGTGATAAGTGGTATAGAGGAAGGTAAGATGGATTGGGTTATTGCCTCTAGGAAGGAAAGGAGGCACATGTAAACAGTGAGAGAAGAAAAATGCTAAAGATTTAAGACACTATTTAAGAAAAGTGCTGGAAAAAGAGACTGGAATGGAAGTTCTAAGAAGAGAGAACTTAGAGAAACGAAGAAGGAAAAATATTCATGGGGAAGACTGTTTGAGATGGATCTTAAAATAATAATATTGAGAATGAACATGCATTGAGCACGTTGTACCAAGCATTGAGCTAAGGGCCTTGAGTGGATTATATTGTTTAATTCCTTCAGCAACCTCTGTGCCAAGTACTATTGTTATCACTATTTTATGAATGAGGGACCAATGGCTCTGACAAGTTAAGGAATTTTCTAAAATTCACATATCTAACAAGGGTTTGAGCTGGCATTTGAAAACCAGTCTGGAAGACAGCCCTTACTCCACAGCCCATGGATATAACCATTATGTTACAGTTGGACATGATGTAAGAGAATGGGGCAATGTCTAACTTAGTATGTTGAAACTGCATAGACTGGGTGACTTAAACAACAGAAATTTATTTCTCATAATTCTGCAGGCTGGGACATCCAAGGGCAAGGTGCCAGTTGATCCACTGCTGGTGAGCTCACTCTTCCTAGTTTGCTGACAGCTATCTTCTTGCTAGGTCCTTACATGGTAGGGAGATAGAGAGATTAAGCTCTCTGGTCTCTTCTTATAAGGACACTAATCTTATCATGAGTGCCCTGTCCTCCTGGCTTCATGTAATCTTCATTACCTCCCAAGGCCTTGTCATATCGGGGAATAGGGCTTCAACATATGAATTTTGGGGAGGACACAAACATTCAGCCCATAACGGGTAGGAAAGATTATTTAAGTCTGGAGAAAAGTGTAACATAGAATTGGATCCCGGTCATACATGGCAAGTATGTAATAGCTTTGATAATAATGACAATCAATGTATATTGAAATGTTCTTGCGTGTCAACCCCAGCTTAAGCAGTCTGTTTGTATTTAATTATTGCAGTGATCCTTTGAGCTAGGTATTATTACAAATATTATTACTTTATAGAAGGAAACCGAGGTACAGAGAGATTACTACCTTGCCTAAAGTCACATTCCATTATTAAGTGTAGCCACATTTCAAACCCAAGCCGTGTTTCTATAGATCTATGCCGTGCTGTGCAGAGTCATGTGCAACTATCGGGCACTTGAATTATGGCTAATCCAAACTGAGATTTGTGGGTTGTTTTTTTTTTAAGTTTTTGTTTATTTATTTTGAGAGAGAGATTGGGGTGGAGGGGCACAGAGAGGGGGAGAGAGAGAATCCCAAGGAGGCTCCTCACTGTTAGCACAGAGCCCAATGTGGGGCTTGAACCCATGAACCCTGAGATCATGACCTGAGACGAAACCAAACGTCGGACGCTTAACCAACTGAGCCACCCAGGTGCCCCAAACTAAGATTTAAGTGTGAAATACTAGATTTTAAAGACATATTTTGAAAAAAAGAATAGATGATATCCGATTAACAATATTTATATTGATTGAAATGTTGAAATATATTTGATAATATTGGGCTATATATAAAATGTGATTAAAATTAATTTTACCTGTTTCAGTTTCCTGTTTATTTCTAGACAATGTAAATTTTATGTCTCATTTTTTTGTGTGTGAGAACATTGAAGTTCTACTCCCTTAGCAAATTTCACTTATAGAATACATTATCAAGTATAGTCATACTTCCATTATAAATTAGATGTAGAGTCTGTGCCCTTAGCACAATTGAGAAGTGGTAGGGAAAAAATGAGGTTGGGGCTAGAAATTGTTAAGCAAGAAATGATGCCATCTTAGCTTTGCTGTGAGACCAGTGTCTCCAAAGGATGTTTGTAGGATACACTGGAAGGAAGAAAAACAAAAAGGAAAGATCTGCCTGTGGGTTATTGTAGTACATGAAGTGAGAGATAACTCATACCCAAACCAGGGTAGTTGGAATCACAAAGTAAAGACTAGAGATGAGAGAAATTACAGTCAGAATTGAAAGGGTATGATGAACAATTGGATAGTTCTACCTGGTGAAAGAGAAAAGATAGTGGAAGGGGACTCTCGAGGTTTCCAAATTGAGTGGGAAGATAATGAGACACTTAAAAGAAATAATAAACACAGAAGGAGTCAGGGATTTGGATGTGTTTTGAACATACTGAGTATGTTCAGTACTCAGTATGTTCTTTGAGATGCTCAAAGATTGTCAGGGTGGTATGAGCTGCAAGTCACAAGATGAGATCCCAGTGTGTGGGGGTGGGGGAGGGGTGGGCACATGGTATCCCAGCAGGAGATTCAGATGGTGAGGGGTGTTGATTGTGATAGCAACTGGTGAGACTGTCTAAGGATGATGGATGGAGAGTCAGACCAACCCCAAGGGCAAGTGTGAGGAGTAAGGAAAGACAGAATACAGCTGTGGAAGGACTTTCAAGTCAACAGGGTAAGGTGGAAACTGAGGAGTTATTTCAGGAAAAAGGAGGTGGAAGGAGATGGAACCTGCAGAAAAGCTGCTTTTTCTTGTGAACAGGAAGCCCTGAATTACCAGAGCGCAAACCTTTAAGGAAGAAATACTTGGCAAGAAGGAAGAAAAGACATTGATAACAGTAATCTTTGATAAAATGGATTTATTTGCATACATACACATACATGTATTTTTGCACATACACTCATATATTCCAGGCTATGCCCATCTTGTAAAAGAGAACAGTGTGGATTAGAACATTTGGGGCCCTTATCCCCAGTCACATGACCAATTACTGGTCCAATGGGTTCTTGATCTAGGTTGTCTGAATTTTCCCCTGTGAAGCTTTCACCTGCAGTAAGCCTTTTTTGAGTATGGTGTATTGTAGATCCTTTCAGAGAAAAGAACCAAATGGTTTCTCCTTGATACTGGGTAAGGGAGAATATTGATACTGATCAGTGTTTGGAAGACGTGACAGCCCAGGTACACATTGGAATGAGTTGCCTATTAAAACCATTTACATGCATTTGCCATTTTCTCCAGCTACGCTTAAGGTGAATAGCCTTAAGAGAATGGACAGAAACTGAAGTGTCCCAGGGAGGTTGGGCTACCGAAAGCAAAGTGGTTCTTTGAATACAGAGCTGTTCCTGAGTCAAAAAACTTCAGACTTAATTAGTATTACCTGTGCAGGAATTGCCTTAGTGTGCCAAGTGGCTTAGGGGATCAGAATCCCATTTGTTATTCAATGGGATTGATAATTGGTAAGTCGTAGTCCTGGCTTCTGTATTTATTTCTTTTGTCTTTCCTTCTTAAAAACTGTGCATTGCTGGGGTGCCTGGGTAGTTCAGTCAGTTACACGTCTGTCTCTATAGGTTTCAACCCCACGTTGAGATTGTCTCCATCTCTCTCTGCCCTTCCCCCACTCTCACATGTGTGCACGCTGTCTCTCAAAATAAACACGTAAGCAAAACAAAACAAAACAAAACTGTACATTGTTTTCCTGGGATGAATTGTGAACACGTACTAATGTTTATTGCTTCAAGTAACTTGCTGATTCATCTTACCTACTGCTGAGTGTTTGGGAGATTGGTTCCTTACACTGATGTGCATTTCCTTTATACTATATTTGTACCATCTTGGTAATCATTATATGAGTTTGATTAGATGGAAATACTCATCAGTGTGGAAATAGACTATTTCCTCACTATTACCAGTTGCCAGTCCGTGTCTTTGAGCTTGCATAAAAATATGGACCATAGCTACTTGGCTGTCCTTATTGGCAGGCACTGTGCAAGGTTTTGTTTTTTTTTAACATGTTTTTCTATAATTCTCACGTCAACTATGTAGTGTCCAGTTCTCCCACATTTTCTATCTTTTGTTTCCTCCAAGTTTTAAAACTTTTCTTTTTGCATGCTATGTCTTTGAGACACTCCAGCAGTGAAAAAGCCTGCAAGGATATTCCTTGAGGATCCCTTCCCTCACTTTCCAGGGCAACCTTCCATTGACTATGCATTCTTTCCGAGCCTTACCCACACCCCAACCCTGTCCCTACTTGTGTAAATTCAAAACTTGGACAAAAAATGTCCATTCACAGGGACCAGTTTGCATCCGTATTACTTTCAAAGCAAAACCCTAACTAAAAAACTGCAGAATATTTTAGTTTGAGAAATAGCAGGGTCTTTGTTCTTGTTTTGTCAGTGAGCCCTAGCTTGTCATGTGCTTTTTTTATCCCTCATGAATGAGATCTGCAGGTAAAATTTATGTTCACTTCTGCATGTTGCTTCCTTTGAACATCAGCTGACACTTTCAGTTCAGACAATGTTAGATGACAGAACCCCATGATTAGATATGCAACATCGGATGCTATTTTAGATAGAGATACTGTAAATTTCAAAGTACTTGATGAGAACAATATGCAGTAAGGAACAATCAAATTATGTATGCATCTTAACGTGTATCTGTGCATATAATTTGAAGAAACTTTGGGAGGAGATAGTTATTTTATGTTTTGTGATATGACTTTCATAGTTTAAAGCACTATCACATAATTGAACAGATTTTGGAGTTTTTATTTGCCAGCCACCATGGCAAGAAGAGGCTTGGCCCATTTTGCGAAATGTCCACTGCTGGCCAGTATTTTTTTTCTTTTTCCATAAGGTCAACTCCCAATGCCCACAAGGAACACCACATTAATTTCTTTAAGCAGTGTCAGTAAACACAAGGAGGCAAATGACTTACAGAAATGGGTGAGATGTTAGAATTCATTTGTCCATCTGTACACAACCATATAAATGAAAATGATTGAGCAACCTTTATATTAATTTTTTATCGTTAATCAAATCACTGATGCAACAAATGGAACCAATAATAACTGCCATTGCACTACAAATTCAATTGTGAAACTGTCCTTCTGATACTACTAATCATAAAATTCATGTTACATGGTTAAGATTAAGACACTAGCGATGATGAGGGGCACCTGGGTGGCTCAGTTGGCTCAGTGTCTGAATTCAACTCTGGTCATGATCTCTCAGTTTTTGAGCTCAAGCCCGACATCAGGCCCCCTGTTGTCAGCATAAGCCTGCTTCTGATCTATTCTCTTCCTCTCTCTTTGCCATTCCCCCACTCACGCTCTCTGTCTCCCTCTCTCAAAAATAAATAAATATTAAAAAAAAAAAAACTAGCAATAGTGAAATGTTTACACAACAGTCTGTTTTGAAAAATACCTACTGAGTGTAAAACAGTGTGCATCTTGGTCATGCTACGTTGTGGATATTTATTGATTAAAAAGAAGAAAAACAACAAACTTAATGTTGGAAAAAAAAAAAAAAAGACAAAAACTCCCCGTACTGCCAGCAGGCCATTAGATTTACCAAAATGCTTCCTCTTCCACCTTCTGTTTGGCAGCTGAGGAATTAAGCTCTTCTGTTGGTATTTGACTTACTACTTTCTCTTTGTATTATCCGGGCTTACTTTTCTTATTTTGGGGACTGCTGGAGACAAAACTAATATTCCCACCTGTCACTTAAACAGGAGGCAATTTGTTCCTTTTAACTAAAAGGGCAGTTGAAAAAAAAAGGAAAGGAGCATGCTCTCTATTCATTCAGGTAGGCCTGAGCCCCAGCTCGGGATGTGTGACCTTGGGAGCCTCTTGCACAGAAGAAACTGCTCTTTTCCTGGACTTACTGCATAGTGATCGAAGGCTCATCATCTGTTTGTGGAAGGTGGTTAGGAAAGAAACCTCAAGGACCAATTGTGGTGGTGTGTGACGGTGTGGTGACTCATGAATCCATATTCTCTGAACCTGTTACTCGATTCAGTTTTTTACCTGGACAGCATTATAGGATCTGCTGGTCTGAGAGAGTGAAACGTGAACACCGCTGTTTACATTGGCTCTTGTGACGTATTCATGGTTTCTTACAAGCATGTGAACATTATTTGCTCTTTCAGTCCTACGAGCAAGAAGGGTGATCAAGGTTGCCCTTGGCTGGACTTAAAGAACCCAGGCTAGTCTGAGGTCATGGGCTGCCCTTCTGACATTGTTTGGCATTGCCCATTGACATGCAGCCCTACTAAGTTTCAAGTAATATTCAAAGAATATATGAATACTGGGGGTAGTATTTCCCTGTTGCGGATTATTCATGGCAGAATTTCCTATGCCCTCTTGTTCTTAGAACGTATGCAGCAGAGAGGGCAGTCTGTATATGCCCCCCAGGGAGTTTTCAAGGCAGATAGCAATCTGCATGTGTTTTCATATCAGCCTTAAGTTTTTGAAGCAGAACTCCTGGATTTTTCATTTCCATATAAGGTTTTCATTAACAAGTGTTATTTTATAGGTTTTTAAAATACCTTCTGTAATTTTAAAAAAAAAACTTTTTTAACGTTTATTGATTTTTGAGAGACAGAGAGATAGAGCACGAGAGGGGGAGGAACAGAGAGAGAGGGAGACACAGAATCTGAAGCAGGCTCCATGCTCTGAGCGGTCAGTACAAAGCCCGATGTGGGGCTCGAATCTGGAAACTGTGAGATCACGACCTGGGCTGACGTCGAATGCTTCACTGAGTGAGCCACCTTGGCACCCCACCTTCCATGACTTTTTGAATAGAAAACAGAGCTTTTCATTCTCATGCTGTGAGTGTGTGTACAAATATGAATGACACATAAACTCAGACATATGTATAAAAAATACACGAAGAGGTCATAAACAGAACATATGTATGTGGATAATTATGAAGAAGAGGCTGTTAACCAATGTACTACATGGGTTTCTGAGTACCCATGCATCTTTCAGTTAAGGAATGATTATTTACTGTAGCATATACAATGCCACAAATGCCTTTTTTTTCTTTTTGCTTGATTACACAGCAAAGCAAATATAAAATACTCGGTGCTGTGGACATTATTCCTATTATGGGAGAAGAGAGAAAATAAACATTCAGCTAATGACAGTATAAAAGGAACTAATACTTTTTTATGCCTCCTGGGGTTTTTGAAAGCCCTTTGCTGGTTATTTTGTTAAGTTTCCCATTGCTACTACTTTGGCGGGTAATTATTTGAACACAGAAAGGAGGGTAAATACCTGTTAGAGAGTTGTCTCTCCATGAGAACTGATGTAGTAGGTGTTATAAAAATTTCTTTTTTTTCCGTCTTCTTTGGAGTTACCACCCCACATAGATTAATAAGGGCCTTTTGTCTTAGACATAATACTTGCAGTTATTTGCTCAAACCCGATAAGTGAACACAGGGGGCAGTGTTCAAAACTACCATGGAGATAAGGACAATTCCATTCCATTTTTCATGCCTTGTAGACGCTCTAATGAGTGAAGCCATTTATTAGACTAAGTTCTCGTAAATTTTTGTTCCTCAGTCAGATTAATTAAAAGTTTGATGCAAGGGCTAAGTAAAAATGGGCAATAATATCAAATTCCATTTACTGTACTACTGCTGCATTTAAAATATTGATTATCTTTGCATCAAAAACCCTATAATATTGATATCATTCCCATAACTCCGTGGCTCAGAAAGCTTAAATGTTTTGCCGAAAAAGGTAGATGGTAGTATTGAAGGGGAAAAAAAACATGTCTATCTCTATGCAAAGTCACTGTCTCCCCCAGCCCCACCCCCCAGTTAAACATATTCCTTCCTGAAGCAGGTGTTGGCAAACTTTCTCATGCAATATTCAGGTAGTAAATATTTTGGGCTTTGTGTACCATATGGTCTCTGACTATTGTGCTGTTATAATGTGAAAGCAGCCATAGACAGTACATAAATGAGTGAGCATGGCTGTCTTCCAATAAAACTTTATTGATGGACACAAACTTGAATTTCATATAATTTTCATGTGTCATGAAATATTATTCTTCTGATTTGTGGGCCATACAAAAACAGATGGCAGTCGAATTTGGCCTATGGGCATAGTTTATCGACCTCTGTCCTAAAGCATAAATACATTTTTTTAAGATTATTTTTTTTATCAAGGACTTATGTTATCATGTGCAAAGTATTTAGCAATGTGCTGTTAGAGAATAAAAAAGGGCACAGTTTCAGAAAAAAAGGAGACAACCTGTGCACAAAATACTTATTATACAGATGCTTTGGGAGAGTTATAATCCAATGCACTAAATTGAATTTCTGATAAAGTGGGATTAATTTTGACTGGAGTATCAAAAGATACTCTCTGTCTTGAAGGATAGGAGGCAAAGCATTCCAGGAAGAAGAATTGTGTAAATCAATTCAAGATAATTTAGTTGGTAAACAATTATGGGTGAATTCCTTGCTAACAACCTGATATGTCTTACTCCCGGTGGGGCTGCCTTCTGGGAAGACAGAATGTTGCTTTGTGTGGTAGTGCAGTTTGGGATTGCCATGGGAAGAAGCTCTGATTTTTTCTTAAGGTTAAATTTGACATTATACCTAATACTTTTGGACTTTTGAATGAGGCTATTTCAGGGACGTGTTTGTGTGTGTGTGTGTGTGTGTGTGTGTGTGTGTGTGTGTGTGTGTGTGTGTGTTTTCCTGAACATTTTATGATCTGAGTTTAATAATGTTGCAGGGTAGATTTGGCCCAGGAACCACCCGTGTATAGGTCTGTAAACCAAAATCCCCAAATATATGTAATGAGTTGCATCTATACATTTCATATAAGTAACGAATCTCAAATTTGAAAAGTCCTCGAAAGACAGTCTTGCTCAGGCCCTCTCTGAAAAGCAAGTGTGTTTTCTAAGTCAACCTCCCGTTCTGAGTTGAAGATACACAAGTGTGCAGCATGCGCAGGCAGCCAACAGGTGACAGATTCAAATCTGAGCATTGCATCCTAACCTTAGGAGATTTAGACAAAAGGAAGAAAGTAAGAGTTGTGTGTCAGTTATGTGAAGTAAATTCATGGTTCGCTTAAACGATTTATCCTGGACCTGAGGATATTTTGCAAAGGGAGTCATTTCATGGATAAGTAAGATGTATACAAATGCTGGCCTCTCTTGAAAGTAACTTTAAACAACTTCTTTTTTTTAATGTTTTTAATGTTTATTATTTATTTTTGAGGGAGACAGAGCAAGGGTGAGGGAGGGGCAGAGAGAGAGAGAGAGACAGGGAGACATAGAATCCAAGGCAGGTTCCAGGCTCTGAGCTGTCACCACAGAGACCTACATGGGGCTCAAACTCACAAACTGTGAGATCATGACTTGAGCCGAAGTCAGATGCTTAACTGACTGAGCCACGCAGGCGCGCCCCCTTTAAGCAACTTCTTTAGAAATCTGAGTAATGAAGCAGCCCATCAAAAGCTCAACTTTTTTTTTTTTTAATTTTCATAGCCTAGGCAGCTGTTACATTCAAATAAGTCATTGAAATCCAGAAATGGGGCTTTGCTTCACCACTCAGAAGTTATATAAGAGATGACTGGTAGAGTATTGCTTTTAGAAGTGCTCTGTATGTGTGGTTTTGCTAAAGCTACTCTTGTGTAGTATCAGTATTTTCAGTATTCAGGAGAGAGTGGATGAATTGTAGGTGGCCAACATCCTGCAAATTTCTCAAACAGAAATAGCCACCTAATGATGAGACGATATTTTTTAAGAGTCATAGATGCACTCATTCACTTAAAATATGAATCTATATTTTTATATGGTGAATTATTGCAGTTGGACACATACATTCCCATAGGAGATAGGGTGTTTGCTTAGAATTATCTTGAGAATGCCAAATTCCTTTTTTATTTGATCAGCATTAACATTTTGTAAATTAAAACAATTTGCAAAGAAGCATAAACACACACATGTTTCTATTCTGACACCGAGTTATCAAGTACAATATGATTGGCATGATTAGGAGGTAGAAATGTGTGTTGAATATATTCAGTGTCTTCCAAAGTTTCAAAACTGGGATAAGGGAAATGCGAGTGAAAAACAAGTCAAGGCAATATATAGGAGGATAGGGATATCATGATGAATAAAGTACACAAAAATCGTGCTAAGAATTCTGAATGGAGAAAGGTTACTAAGTGGCAATACTGAGTAAAAATGAATGAAGGAATTGAGTGATTTTCTTTAGACTTCCTGCATAACTGTGTCTTTTCATACATATCGCCAAATGCTTCTCTAGGATCATGGCACCAAAAGTGTATAGAGAGCGTTCATTTTAACTCATCCTCTGCAGCCCTGAGGATCATTTATATTTTGTGTTAGTTATTAAGGAAAGCATAACATAAAAATGAGTTTGATTTTTTTTTCTTTACCCAGAGCATTTAATATTCAGTTAGAATTCGGTGACTCTGTAGATGCAAAGTGTCTAGTACAGAGCCTGGTAATCAGTGTCTGTTTTACCTTCAGATGTTGATGTTTCAGACTGTGCATGTGTTTAATAAGTGTATGTAATGAGGGATTTTGCTCCATATTATACAGAACTAAGAAGCGGTGTTTTTCAAAATAACGTAAAATACGTGTTATTTGCCAAGGTTACCAGCAAAGCATAATAGTTTTTGCTCCCCTTTGCAAGACTACAGAGGATTTAGCAGTTCACAAGATTTAGGGAAGGCCCTCTTGTCATTTTTACATCTTGGGACCACAAATACTCTTTCCATTTTGAAAGTAGACAGTTCATTTCCTTCATTGGCAAAGTTGGTTTCATTCCTAAATGAAGGAAATTAAATAGCTTGCAATCATAACAATTCCCCCTGCCAAAAAAATAATCTGGGACCTTGATGGAAAGAGAGGCATGATTCTAGACCAGGGATTATCAAATTGTTATCAAAATCCCAGGGATAGGTGATGAGCTTAATATGGAAGCTTATGTCTGGCATTAACAAAAAAAGGAAAATATTTTAAAGCAGATGGGATAAAATAGAATTGAAAAACATGTTATGATCTAGAATGAAGTAAAGATCACTATTCTTTCAGGAGATTTTTTTTTATCAATTATATGTATGAGTACACATGCTGTGTCTACAATAAATCATGATGAAAAATAAAATTTAGTTGTGGGTAAATGATAAATTATGAGTAAATTTGAGAAATTATTTAGTTATTCAGATGGAGGCAGCACTGAGATTCTCCCCCACCTCAACCCCATAGTTCCAGACACAGTTTTGGCAATGGTCTTCCTCTGTCCTGTTTCCCTGCATCTCTATACCTACTGCACAACCCAACTTAATATCCCTTTGTGGTCTAGAAAGAAAAAAGCAGGATATACACAAACATTTGCAAACACTCAGCTAGCTTCTGCTTACCAAGGTATAGGCCAGAAACAATTATGCTCTAGTCTAATAAATGAGATTACACTGCAAAAATACTACAGAAAGCAATCACCAGCTAGTATTACTTCTTTTTGTTTTTTTTTTTTTGTTTTTGTTTTTATTTTTTAATATATGAAATTTACTGTCAAATTGGTTTCCATACAACACCCAGTGCTCATCCCAAAAGGTGCCCTCCTCAATACCCATCACCCACCCTGCCCTCCCTCCCACCCCCCATCAACCCTCAGTTTGTTCTCAGTTTTTAACAGTCTCTAATGCTTTGGCTCTCTCCCACTCTAACCTCTTTTTTTTTTTTTTTTTTTTTTTTTTCCTTCCCCTCCCCCATGGGTTTCTGTTACGTTTCTCAGGATCCACATAAGAGTGAAACCATATGGTATCTGTCTTTCTCTGTATGGCTTATTTCACTTAGCATCACACTCTCCAGTTCCATCCATGTTGCTACAAAAGGCCATATTTCATTTTTTCTCATTGCCACGTAGTATTCCATTGTGTATATAAACCACAATTTCTTTATCCATTCATCAGTTGATGGACATTTAGGCTCTTTCCATAATTTGGCTATTGTTGAGAGTGCCGCTATAAACATTGGGGTACAGGTGCCCCTATGCATCAGTACTCCTGTATCCCTTGGATAAATTCCTAGCAGTGCTATTGCTGGGTCATAGGGTAGGTCTATTTTTAATTTTCTGAGGAACCTCCACACTGCTTTCCAGAGCGGCTGCACCAATTTGCATTCCCACCAACAGTGCAAGAGGGTTCCTGTTTCTCCACATCCTCTCCAGCATCTATAGTCTCCTGATTTCTTCATTTTGGCCACTCTGACTGGCGTGAGGTGGTATCTGAGTGTGGTTTTGATTTCTATTTCCCTGATAAGGAGCGACGTTGAACATCTTTTCATGTGCCTGTTGGCCATCTGGATGTCTTCTTTAGAGAAGTGTCTATTCATGTTTTCTGCCCATTTCTTCACTGGGTTATTTGTTTTTCGGGTGTGGAGTTTGATGAGCTCTTTATAGATTTTGGATACTAGCCCTTTGTCCGATGTGTCATTTGCAAATATCTTTTCCCATTCCGTTGGTTGCCTTTTAGTTTTGTTGGTTGTTTCCTTTGCTGTGCAGAAGCTTTTTATCTTCATAAGGTCCCAGTAATTCACTTTTGCTTTTAATTCCCTTGCCTTTGGGGATGTGCCGAGTAAGAGATTGCTACGGCTGAGGTCAGAGAGGTCTTTTCCTGCTTTCTCCTCTAAGGTTTTGATGGTTTCCTGTCTCACATTCAGGTCCTTTATCCATTTTGAGTTTATTTTTGTGAATGGTGTGAGAAAGTTGTCTAGTTTCAACCTTCTGCATGTTGCGGTCCAGTTCTCCCAGCACCATTTGTTAAAGAGACTGTCTTTTTTCCATTGGATGTTCTTTCCTGCTTTGTCAAAGATGAGTTGGCCATACGTTTGTGGGTCTAGTTCTGGGGTTTCTATTCTATTCCATTGGTCTATGTGTCTGTTTTTATGCCAATACCATGCTGTCTTGATGATGACAGCTTTGTAGTAGAGGCTAAAGTCTGGGATTGTGATGCCTCCTGCTTTGGTCTTCTTCTTCAAAATTACTTTGGCTATTCGGGGCCTTTTGTGGTTCCATATGAATTTTAGGATTGCTTGTTCTAGTTTCGAGAAGAATGCTGGTGCAATTTTGATTGGGATTGCATTGAATGTGTAGATAGCTTTGGGTAGTATTGACATTTTGACAATATTTATTCTTCCAATCCATGAGCAGGGAATGTCTTTCCATTTCTTTATATCTTCTTCAATTACCTGCATAAGCTTTCTATAGTTTTCAGCATACAGATCTTTTACATCTTTGGTTAGATTTATTCCTAGGTATTTTATGCTTCTTGGTGCAATTGTGAATGGGATCAGTTTCTTCATTTGTCTTTCTGTTGCTTCATTGTTAGTGTATAAGAATGCAACTGATTTCTGCACGTTGATTTTGTATCCTGCAACTTTGCTGAATTCATGTATCAGTTCTAGCAGACTTTTGGTGGAGTCTATCGGATTTTCCATGTATAATATCATGTCATCTGCAAAAAGCGAAAGCTTGACTTCATCTTTGCCAATTTTGATGCCTTTGATTTCCTTTTGTTGTCTGATTGCTGATGCTAGAACTTCCAGCACTATATTAAACAGCAGCGGTGACAGTGGGCATCCCTGTCGTGTTCCTGATCTCAGGGAAAAAGCTCTCAGTTTTTCCCCGTTGAGGATGATGTTAGCTGTGGGCTTTTCATAAATGGCCTTTATGATCTTTAAGTATGTTCCTTCTATCCCGACTTTCTCAAGGGTTTTTATTAAGAAAGGGTGCTGGATTTTGTCAAAGGCCTTTTCTGCATCGATTGACAGGATCATATGGTTCTTCTCTTTTTTTTTGTTAATGTGATGTATCACGTTGATCGATTTGCGAATGTTGAACCAGCCCTGCATCCCAGGAATGAATCCCACTTGATCATGGTGAATAATTCTTTTTATATGCTGTTGAATTCGATTTGCTAGTATCTTATTAAGAATTTTTGCATCCATATTCATCAGGGATATTGGCCTGTAGTTCTCTTTTTTTACTGGGTCTCTGTCTGGTTTAGGAATCAAAGTAATACTGGCTTCATAGAATGAGTCTGGAAGTTTTCCTTCCCTTTCTATTTCTTGGAATAGCTTGAGAAGGATAGGTATTATCTCTGCTTTAAATATCTGGTAGAACTCCCCTGGGAAGCCATCTGGTCCTGGACTCTTATTTGTTGGGAGATTTTTGATAACCGATTCAATTTCTTCGCTGGTTATGGGTCTGTTCAAGCTTTCTATTTCCTCCTGATTGAGTTTTGGAAGAGTGTGGGTGTTTAGAAATTTGTCCATTTCTTCCAGGTTGTCCAATTTGCTGGCATATAATTTTTCATAGTATTCCCTGATAATTGTTTGTATCTCTGAGGGATTGGTTGTAATCATTCCATTTTCATTCATGATTTTATCTATTTGGGTCACCTCCCTTTTCTTTTTGAGAAGCCTGGCTAGAGGTTTGTCAATTTTGTTTATTTTTTCAAAAAACCAACTCTTGGTTTCGTTGATCTGCTCTACAGTTTTTTTAGATTCTATATTGTTTATTTCTGCTCTGATCTTTATGATTTCTCTTCTTCTGCTGGGTTTAGGCTGCCTTTGCTGTTCTGCTTCTATTTCCTTTAGGTGTGCTGTTAGATTTTGTATTTGGGATTTTTCTTGTTTCTTGAGATAGGCCTGGATTGCAATGTATTTTCCTCTCAGGACTGCCTTCGCTGCATCCCAGAGCGTTTGGATTGTTGTATTTTCATTTTCGTTTGTTTCCATGTATGTTTTAATTTCTTCTCTAATTGCCTGGTTGACCCACTCATTCGTTAGTAGGGTGTTCTTTAACCTCCATGCTTTTGGAGGTTTTCCAGACTTTTTCCTGTGGTTGATTTCAAGCTTCATAGCATTGTGGTCTGAAAGTATGCATGGTATAATTTCAATTCTTGTAAACTTATGAAGGGCTGTTTTGTGACCCAGTATATGATCTATCTTGGAGAATGTTCCATGTGCACTCGAGAAGAAAGTATATTCTGTTGCTTTGGGATGCAGAGTTCTAAATATATCTGTCAAGTCCATCTGATCCAATGTATCATTCAGGGCCCTTGTTTCTTTATTGACTGTGTGTCTAGATGATCTATCCATTTCTGTAAGTGGGGTGTTAAAGTCCCCTGCAATGACCACATTCTTATCAATAAGGTTGCTTATGTTTATGAGTAATTGTTTTATATATCTGGGGGCTCGGGTATTTGGCGCATAGACATTTATAATAGTTAGCTCTTCCTGGTGGATAGACCCTGTGATTATTATATAATGCCCTTCTTCATCTCTTGTTACAGCCTTTAATTTAAAGTCTAGTTTGTCTGATATAAGTATGGCTACTCCAGCTTTCTTTTGGCTTCCAGGAGCATGATAAATAGTTCTCCATCCCCTCACTCTCAATCTAAAGGTGTCCTCAGATCTAAAATGAGTCTCTTGTAGACAGCAAATAGATGGGTCTTGTTTTTTTATCCATTCTGATACCCTATGTCTTTTAGTTGGCGCATTTAATCCATTTACATTCAGTGTTATTATAGAAAGATACGGGTTTAGAGTCATTGTGATGTCTGTATGTTTTATGCTTGTAGTGATGTCTCTGGTACTTTGTCTCACAGGATCCCCCTTAGGATCTCTTGTAGGGCTGGTTTCGTGGTGACAAATTCCTTCAGTTTTTGTTTGTTTGGGAAGACCTTTATCTCTCCTTCTATTCTAAATGACAGACTTGCTGGATAAAGGATTCTCGGCTGCATATTTTTTCTGTTTAGCACACTGTAGATATCGTGCCAAGCCTTTCTGGCCTGCCAAGTTTCAAAGGAGAGATCAGTCACGAGTCTTATAGGTCTCCCTTTATATGTGAGGGCACGTTTATCCCTTGCTGCTTTCAGAATTTTCTCTTTATCCTTGTATTTTGCCAGTTTCACTATGATATGTCGTGCAGAAGATCGATTCAAGTTACGTCTGAAGGGAGTTCTCTGTGCCTCTTGGATTTCAATGCCTTTTTCCTTCCCCAGTTCAGGGAAGTTCTCAGCTATAATTTGTTCAAGTACCCCTTCAGCACCCTTCCCTCTCTCTTCCTCCTCTGGGATACCAATTATGCGTATATTATTTTTTTTTAGTGTATCACTTAGTTCTCTAATTTTTCCCTCATACTCCTGGATTTTTTTATCTCTCTTTCTTTCAGCTTCCTCTTTCTCCATAACTTTATCTTCTAGTTCACCTATTCTCTCCTCTGCCTCTTCAAGCCGAGCCATCGTGGATTCCATTTTGTTTTGCAATTCGTTTAAAGCGTTTTTCAACTCCTCGTGACTGTTCCTTAGTCCCTCGATCTTTGTGGCAAGAGATTCTCTGCTGTCCTGTATACTGTTTTCAAGCCCAGCGATTAATTTTATGACTATTATTCTAAATTCACTTTCTGTTATATTATTTAAATCCTTTCTGATCAGTTCATTAGCTGTTGTTATTTCCTGGAGATTCTTCTGAGGGGAATTCTTCCGTTTGGTCATTTTGGAGAGTCCCTGGCGTGGTGAGGACCTGCAGTGCACTTCCCCTGTGCTGTGGTGTATAACTGGTGTTAGTGGGCGGGGCCGCAGTCCGACCCGATGTCTGCCCCCAGCCCACTGCTGGGGCCACAGTCAGACTGGTGTGTGCCTTCTCTTCCCCTCTCCTAGGGGCGGGATTCACTGTGGGGTGGCGTGTCCCGTCTGGGCTACTTGCACGCTGCCAGGCTTGTGTTGCTGGGGATCTGGCGTATTAGCTGGGGTGGGTAGGCAAGGTGCACGGGGGCTAGAGGGGCAGGCTTAGCTCGCTTCTCCTTAGGTGATCCACTTCAGGAGGGGCCCTGTGGCAGCGGGAGGGAGTCAGATCCGCTGCCGGAGGTTTGGCTCCTCAGAAGCACAGAGTTGGGTGTTTGCGCGGAGCGAGCAAGTTCCCTGGCAGGAACTGGTTCCCTTTGGGATTTTGGCTGGGGGATGGGCGGGGGAGATGGCGCTGGCGTGCGCCTTTGTTCCCCGCCAAGCTGAGCTCTGCCGTCAGGGGGCTCAGCAGCTCTCCCTCCCTTTGTCCTCCAGCCTTCCCTCTTTCCGAGCAGAGCTGTTCACTTATGACCTCCCAGACGCTAAGTCGCGCTTGCTGTCGGAACACAGTCCGTCCAGCCCCTCCGCTTTTGCCAGCCAGACTCGGGGGCTCTGCTTGGCCGGCGAGCCGCCCCTCCGCCCCGGCTCCCTCCCGCCAGTCCGTGGAGCGCGCACCGCCTCGCCGCCCTTCCTACCCTCTTCCGTGGGCCTCTAGTCTGCGCTTGACTCCGGAGACTCCCTTCTGCTAATCCTCTGGCGGTTTTCTGGGTTCTTTAGGCAGGTGTAGGTGGAATCTAAGTGATCGGCAGGACGCGCTGTGAGCCCCGCGTCCTCCTACGCCGCCATCTTCCGGAACCCCCCCTAGTATTACTTCTTAATAGCTTCTCCATTACAACTGATTTATGATAGAAATTCTTTATTGTATAGTTATTTTTTTCATAGAAACAACAGCCTTGAACTGGAGTTCAGTTTGAACATTCTTTCTCAAATACATGAAGGGAATCATGCCTGAGTCCCATAAAGCCTTGACCCAATCTTTTTGGTAAAGAATAGAAACCACAAATACAATAATCTCTATTAAAACCTTTGAGGGAAGGATGCTAAAAAAATGTTTTTAAAGGAGTTGATTAATGAAGTCTTCAATTCAGTGTGATTGGCGAGAACCTTGTGAATTTGCATATGTCAGAGATGGTCCATGAAAATTGGTATAATAGAAAGTGGGGATGTAAGTGTTTTTCTTTTCAGACAAATGAGCCATGGATCATACACTCCTGGATGTATTGTGCACATTGAACACTGCATCTAACAATAGCACTGAACTTTTTGTTTGTCAGGTAGAGTTGCCATTAAACCATCTAGCGAGGAGAGTATAACTATGGGCTGAGGATTATGGAAGGATGTCAGGAAGGTTCTAAAACACTATAAGTAACACTCATATAGAAACAAAACATATTGTATGGAAACCAATTTGACAATAAACTTCATATATTGAAAAAAAAGAAACAAAACATAAATTTAAAGGAAGAAAGCCATAAAGCATTATGAAAGCATTTAGTATGCCAGGAAATTGGTTAACTATTTCATTTAGCAGTTCGGACAATTTAGGGAGGGCCCTCTTGTCATTTGTGCTTCTTGAGAGCACGAATACTCTTTGCATTTCGAAAGTAGACAGTTCTTTTCCTTCATTGGCAAATATCAGAAACACAGATATCAAATATAGGCACTGGCCTAAAAGTATCAAAGTAAAATGTTAGGCACCCTCCAAATAATCCCACATTCTCTTTTTTTACTCAACTATAATACAAATTGAATATTAATCCAGTGAAATAGATCATAACTTTCATCAAAGTATGTGATCGATGTGAAATATTTTAGAATATGAAAATTCTGAAATCCAGATATCTTAACCTTCAACATGACCAGAATGTACATATATGTTAATGAGCATGGGCATTCTTCTGGGTTTTTTAGACCAGTTGCAATGAGAGAAATATGTGGTTTTTGCTAAAGTTTTGTCATGTTTTGAAATAGTTCTGCCACTCCACAGAGAATTTTTTTATTGAACATTTATTTCTAGCACCTATAAAGCTTAAACAGTACTTTTCAGTTTTTAATTCTCTAATATTGAACACTGCTTCCCATGCAGTTTCTTCATTTCTGTTTATGGACAAAATGTGAAATACAAATTGTGAAAATAATTTAGTAAACCATTAATTTAGCAAATTAAATAATTTTATTGCTTTATATTCGTCTCTCCTATGCTCTCATACTCCAGGTGTCTGTCTACCATACTCCAGCCTTTTTCTTGTAATTTAATTGCTTGATAACATTTCCAGATGTGGGAAATGGATAAATTAGTTACTCCTGGTAAGCTTTTCCTTTTTCGTTTTCATCATAACTCTACTGTATTGGTGTTTCCCTTTTTTTCTAGCATGTCGGTCATAGTACATTCAGCTGCACATGACAAAAACCCTTTAGAGGTTCGTTTTTCTAACATTCAATGTTTGGACTTAGGCAGTTCATTTCGGTTCAGGAACTCAGCGATGTGAGGGCTCTGGATTAGCTTTTCTGTGGTATATGTATACTTCCTCTCATGGTGTCTAGATGGCCATAGGGATTCCCAGCATTACATCCTTCCTCACAATTTTCATATCAAAAAGGAAAGGAAGCAAGGTCAGCATTTCTTTCATTTTTGTTTCTTTGTTTCATTTTGTTTTCCTCAAAATCAGGATAGAGACTCTTTCCTAAAAGTTTTTAGCAGATTGTCCCTTATCTTTTGTTATAAGGTCGAATTATGTCCCCCTCAAAATTTGTGTGTCGATGTCCTCAGAACATGACTTTATTTGGTCATAGGGTCATTGCAGATGGGATTAGTTAAGATGAGGTTATTAAGGTAGGCCCTAATCTGTTATGACTGGTATCTTTCGAAAAAGGGAAAATTTGGACACATAAAGGGAAAATGACCTGAAGGGACAGAGGGAGAAGACAGCCATCTATAAGCCCAGGTGACAGGCTTGAAACAGAATCGTCCCTCATAGCCCTCAGAAGGAGCCAGTCCTGCCCATGCCTTGACTTGAAATTTCTAGCCTGCAGAACTATGAGACAGTAAATTTCTGTTGTTTAAACAAGCAAGCTTGTGGTACTTTGTTGTGGCCAACCTTGCAAACATATGTACCCCTCTTTGGCTGTTACTGGTCTCATACATAGCCCAATCTTCCTTGTCTGCCCTGCTCTCCAGTCAAGAACTACCAAGAGTTCAGGGTACGTAATTTATCTGGTGCTTTCTGTATCTCTGATGAAAGGCAGATTCTGAAGGCAAGGGAAAAAAATAGGTAAGAGATGTTGAGTAGACAGCCACCATTGTGCCACAGCTAGTTTTTGACATGCTGCATGGGTTAGACATTCAAATATTTGTTAAAGAAATGAATTATCTTAAGATTGGATTCTGTATCCTCCCTTGACTTGGGAATATAAATGGAATTTTATTTTTGTCATTTCTGTTTGGTTGGCATTTTCTAGCTTTAAGCCACCAATGCCAAAAAAAAAAAAAAAAAAAAAAAAAAGATAATGCCCCACTGCTATAAAATGTTTTCATCTTTTATTTGTTTTTTTCCTGTAGAATAGTAGGACCAAGATCTCATTTCATTGGTGACCTATAATTTTTACTTTCTCTGACCCAGGCTAGAGCTCATTCTGTTTGGTTTGGGTGCCTTGTAAGTACATTGGACTATTCCTTTCTAGCTCCTTGTCTTAAATTCTGCTTTAAATAGAAGGCCTCACTCTAGCTCCCTTTTGGGATTGACCCTCTTCATTTCTAAATATCTTTCTGTTTTTGCATCATGTAAATATGATATAAATAAGTGAGGGAAAATAGGATATGCTTTCCTTTTTTCTATAGGAATTTCAGAGATAACATTGTGGTCTTTTAGGAATTTCATTTCTTTTAGTAAAAGTAATGCAACTGCCTGGATCCTTTGTCTATTTCTCTATGTCAGTCTTCATAAAAACTGTATAGAGTATGACTATTAGGATTGATTGGCTGCAGTTTGATCTTTTAGGTGACATTACCTTAGGAACTTATAAAGCTGGTACTTACATTCAAAGGTAGTTATTTCAAGTAGCCTGTGGGTATTTGGGGGAAAAAATAACACCTCGTGATTGGGCTTTTGGACTGATTAGTCCTGTTCGGAAATGTTGTATGCCCTTTATTTTAGGCTGTAAACTTAACATGGAGCTTTGGAGCTAGGCTAGCATATCAAAAAAATGCTCCTGTCACAAAAAGTAAAGTTTAGCATCAATCTAAATGTTACATCGAATCCATTTAGCCAGGCAGGAGGCTTCCTTCTGTTCTCAGCCAAGCTTCTCTTTGCTGGTTATGAATATCCATGTGAATTGTCAAGGTTCTGTCCTTTTGAGGATCAAAATTCATTTTTGAAGAAAATGTGGGATAATTTCTTTTCGATGAGCAAAGACTTCAGAACCTATTCCTTTTAAGTTTATATTGCTGCCAAGAGACTACATTATATCCCAAGCAGCTCTCATCACCGGTTTCATTCTGGTGAAGCAAGACTGAGTGGCCTTTGTCTCTTTTCAGAGTATGAAACATGGACTGACCTGTCATGTTTGATTATGAATTTGTACTTACATTTTAGGAAGCTTTCAAATGGCTGCTAATGGTCTAAAAAGCCTTTAGGAGCCTTAAATTTCAGAAATGGTGGGTGTGCACCTCACAGGCTGGGAGCCCCACTGTTAGCAGAAAATATTGAAGTTGAAAAAGGAAGCTGATGGTTCGTTTTTGTCTTTGACCATATTTAGAACTGTGTGGTTTACTGGGAAGGGAAGCGCACCCAGAACATGAGCGCTAGGGTCTGATCACAGTCTCTCACAAAACAAAACAAGACAAAACAAAACAAAACAAACCTGTGTTGCCACGGTTAGGTTGTCTAATCACCCTGTGCCTCATTTTCTGCTGGAGAGACCAAACAACTATAAGGTGAGAACATAATCTCTGAAATTAAAATCTCAGCTTTGTCAATCACTAGCTATAAAAAAGCATCTGCCTTAGGGGCACCTCGGTGGCCCAGTCAGTTAAGTGTCCATCTTCAGCTCAGGTCATGGTTCTTGGGTTCGAGCCCCATGGCGGGCTCGGTGCTGACAGCTCAGAGCCTGGAGCCTGCTTCAGATTCTGTGTCTCCCTCTCTCACTCTGCCCCTCCCCTGTTCATACACACACACACACACACACACACACACACACACACGCCTGCACATACTCTCTCTCTCTCTCTCTCTCAAAAACAAATAAAATTAAAAAAATAAAAAGTATCTGCTTTATAGAGAGTTATTGTGAGAATTCCTTCATTCATCTTATTTATTCAACAGATTGATAGGGAATATCTCCCATGTTCTAGGAGTTGGGGATAGAGCAAAGGATTAGACCCAAATAGCAAGCACATATGCGAACATGTATGATGTTCACATATAGTGAGATACAGCAAGATGTGCTTTGATACCTCTGTGAAAGGTGGAAGTGAGAGGTGGGTGGATGGACAGTCACATGTAAGCTGAGAAGAGTTCTGAATGACAAAAGGAAATCAGAGTAACAAGGGAGGTGGTGGCTCAGCCCAGTGTGACAGCAGTCATCATTGTCTCAGAGGCAGAGACAAGACATTGGTGGCACAGGGTGCCAGTACGTCTGGACCTCATAGCACAGGAGATGGGGTCAAACGTAGCCTGGGAATAAGAGAGGCAAGGCTTATACTTTCCTTAGTACAGGGCCTGGCACATAAATATTAGCAAATTACCTATTGTGATCATTTTCCCAAAAGGGTCTCAGTATGAAAAGTTTTCTAGTTATTTAACACCTTCATTTAAAATTAATATGGGTCTCTAGAGAAGAATTAGATCACCATTTTGGGATATGACTTATGTTAGATGGTGATTGGATTGCATATTTGGGTTTTCGTTGTGGCCACTTATAGGAAATTATTAAAAACACCTCTTTTTATCTTTTTCATGGAAATCATTCCTTTCTTATCTCGAGCTAATTTTCCTTCTGTCAGCTTCTCTCCCCAATTTACCTGGAATTTTTAAATCTACACCATTATGTTACTATAGTATTGTTGTCAAGTGCTACATATGTTAAAGTTTTTCAGAAAAATAATGGCAATCCCATATCCTAAGTGAAATAAAGTGGCCACTCAAAGTAAATCAAGAGCTGTTCCACCAGAAAAAAAATGTTATGAAAAATCCACCACATTTGTAAATACTTACAAATAGGCATTAGAATTAGTTTCAGCTTCCCAAGACCATAAATTTGATTAATGAAGCTGATTATCTATTTATTTATTTATTTATTTTTATTTATTTTTATTTATTTATTTTTATGCAATAAACTTACTTGGGGGAAAAATTTAAGAAAATGACAACATTGGATCTTTTGGATTAGGGACATTAGTAGCTATTTCAAAATCCATTTCTTCTGAAAGTTCTCCTTTTCCACAAAGAAAAGTGAGATTTTTTACCTTGTGTGATTTTCCCCTCAGAGGTAAATAAAGTCTGGGGACTAGAAAGTATAGCAAGCTGCCTTTTTTTAATGTTAATTTTATTTTTAAGAGTGAGAGAGAAGTGTGAGGAGGGAGGGGCAGAAAGAGAAAGGGACAGATAATCTGAAGTGGGCTCTTTGCTGACAGTAGAGAGCTTGATGTGGGGCTCGAACTCACAAACCTTGAGACCATGACCTGAGTTGAACTCCAAGCCTAACCAACTAAGCCACTCAAGTACCCCAAGCAAGCTGCTTTCTTAAGCAGCTTGTGGTAGGTAGTATTAAGGGTTAATGGCATGTTGATTTTGCAGGGGAAAGGTGTTCAGAGTTAGCAGACTTTGAGGTTTGAGTGCACAGTCCCTAGACTACCTGCATTTCTAACATCAGCTGCAAGTTCTGGCTTTGATAATTTCCTAGGACTGACAGACATCACTGAAAGCTATTATACTGATAATTCTGACTTATTTTAGGGAAAGGATACACACTAAAATCAGCCAAATGAAGAGACACATCAGACAGTGTCTAGCACAACCCCAAATGCTAAGCTTTTGTTGTCCTCAGGATGAGTAAACCTCCTGACATTGATGTGTGGTAATACACAAGGACTATTGCCACCCAGGGAACCTTGCCAAGCCTCAGTGTCCAGAGTTTTTACTGGGGCTTCATTACATAGTTAGGACTGATGAAGGCACATGCAGTGGAGCTCAGTTGCTCAAGTTAGATCATACCCTGTGAATCAAATCTTTTACCTACAATTACACGGTTGATCTTTGTGATGTCGCCAGTCCCCATCCAAGACTATCAGCATGACTGGTCCCACTCTCAGATGTAATGTGGCCATCACCACCGTAAACAAAAGCATTTCTATCATGTATGACTTTGGTCACCTGCCAGAAGCTGAGAGCAATAGCCAGATGAAGGGCAAGGCTACATTCTTGGAGCAGAAGGCAACAGGCATCACTGCCTGGATTCTGAAATCAGATGTTCTAGAGTGTGTACATTCTGAAATGCAGTATGTGAACTTGCCCCTCGCTCCTGGCCACTTTTGGGCCCAGTGCTCCTCTTCTGTTCATTGGAAATCATTATCTCTGTGAAGATTAAAGAACGTGTAATGGCCACATAAGATTCACACACTGGCTTTCACTACTGCTGTTTTCATCATGTCAATGATTATTTACAGTATTATTTTATTATCCTCATAATTATGGTAAATCTTTGCTTCAGCAGGAATTCCTCCAATTTTACTGAGCTTTCCAAGATAGGAGAATGAAGAGTTTTCTTTTCTTTTTCCTGTGGATTCATTTGTTTTCAGAAATGCACTGGCAATGATTGTACAACTAAAGTAGCATAAGCATTTGTTGATGGCGTTATCTCGTTCCTTTTTAAATTCATAGCACAAAGACAGATGTGTGTGTGTGTGTGTGTCTTTGTGTGTGTGTAAATTCTCAGAAAGTACTCAAATTGCCTTAACTAAAGTAGAAAACCTTTTAAAAGATACTTGCTTAGGGTTGTAACCTTCTTTTAAATTGGCTGGTAATAAAATGGAAATACCACCAAATGTTGAGTTTTGGAGGTCAAAACAGAAAAATAATATTGTCAACATTCTGATTTGTATGTATGGCAGATTTTATGAGAAAGATCATACTCAAGTATTCAACTTATTTTGAACACAACTTTCATTTTGTAAAGACCCTTATGACAAAAAGAGCCCCTGTAATAGGATATGCATCAGTGAAAAGTTAGGTAGAGTTTATAATTTTAAAAGTAATTACTAGAGGGGTGTCTAGGTGGCTCAGTGGATTGAGCATCCAACTCTTGATTTCAGCTCAGGTCACAATCTCACAGTTTGTGGGATCAAGCCCCATGTCAGGCTCTGCACTGACAGTTTAGGGCTTGCCTGCCATTCTCTGTCTCCCTTGCTCTCTGCCCGACCCTCCCCCCCCCCACCCCCACTCGTGCATGTGTGCGTGTACACTCTCTCTCTCAAAAGTAAATAAACTTTAAAAAATATATTTAAAAAGATTAAGTAATTAGTACAGGCTTATTTATGCTTTTAAGGTTTTATTAATATAGCAGTGGTTTTCATACTAATGTTCATTCTGTCATACACGTTATTAGGCTGTTAACGGTGTAACTGAGCCTCATTGACAAAGTAATACCTGCAGAGCACGTATTGTAGACCAGGGAAGCAATCCCTGCTTTTTCTTCGTTTGCTTTAAAGAGCAGATACTGGTTGCTTATTTTTATTCTTCAGTTCTAGAATACCTTTTCCTTATTATGATTGCTTTTTGGATGTCTCCCACCCCTACAGGTGAGCTTCTCTTACAAGGTCCAGTGTTCATCAGAGAGCCCAGCAACAGCATTTTCCCTGTTGGTTCAGAGGATAAAAAAATAACTTTAAATTGTGAAGCGAGAGGCAACCCTTCACCTCATTACAGGTACAGTGGAAAGTTTGCAAATCCAAATTAAGAAATAACAATGTGGCCATTGTGATTTTGGGGTTTTTTTTTTGCTTCAATATATGTATGGCATCCATAAGAAATAATACATGAAACTGCAGTTGTATGCTATGTTCAGCAGTTCTGATACATAAACATTGGATCCATACTGTATATATTTGATTCATTATTCACTTTACAATGAGATTCCTTGTTTTAAAAAAGACGTAGCAGAATATCTTAAATAAACAATGCATTTTCACTGATTTATAGTGCAATTTAATTTATAAACTCATTAGTTTACGTGCACTTGTTGGGAACATATCCATGGTGGGGATAAAATCAAATGTTTCAAAGGTAGTTAGAAGTCATAGTTTTTAAAAAAGTTACTTTTTGGCTATTTGTACTTCTTTCTTTACCATTTTACTGACCATGTGTGTGAAGGTTCACTAAGTATAGGGGAATAAAGTACATTCTTACTAAAGTTATTTTCATTATTCTCAAAGAGAAATTATATTAGTTTAGTAGATTTTTTTTCATGTAAGAGTATGTATTTTTCAGATTACATGAATAATACTTGTTCACTGAAAACCGTCAAACATCACAGAAAGGTATAAGAGAAAAAAGTCTGAATTCCCATCCGCTTAAGATAAAAATATTAATATTTGGAGGTTGATGATGGATGATTTGGATGGGATGGGTATTTACTTTTTTTAAAAAAGCACAAGCTTAACTATTTTTACTGTTATGTGTGCTTAGGTGACCCAATTTAATGAAGAAATGAATTATTTATAAACAGCATATGCTGCTTTCATATAAGTGGCAATGAGAAAGTGCTCGAGGCACCTTGAGAACAACATGCTCTTTTGGATACTGTGAGCATTTGTCTCGAAAACTCTGTTTACAATATTAGTTTCTTGGCAAAACCTCCTCTGTAATCTGCAGAACAAGCATACTTCAGCCTGTGTTAATAAAATTCTAAGTGGTAAGAGTACTAATGCAGACCTTATAGAACTTCTATTGTTTTCTTAATCCATGTAAATAATAGAAGCCAACATTCATTGTTCAATTGGGTCAGCATCGGGTTAGAAGGTAGACCTTTGTATTTTTACATCTGGAAGTAACCTAAGTCAGTCTCTTTCAATAATATTCAAAGATATATTTATTGAGCACCTGCTGTGTACTTTCAACAGAATACACAATGATTCCAGGTTACTGGTCAGAATTGACAGAGGTGTAAAAAGTTTTCTCTCTGCCTCTTCCTCACGCTGTAGAAATAAGAAAAGTATAACATAAAGTTAAAAAAATACAAGAATCTGTATTTTATGAGTTAGTTCAATTAGTCAAACTTGAGCACATGTAACATCTGAAAATATTTTCTTCTTTGGGAGAAAGATGAACACATCAACTTTAATAAAAGACGTTATCCTAGAAACATTTTTTTGCCGGCATTTTCATTCATCTATTCATTTCTCCCTGAAACAGAAGATTATCCTTTTAGATATGACTGTAATATGATAAAGAATCCATATGAATGACTCATCTGTGGGCTGTTTCTCTGTTGTCAGTGAAGTTGTATTCCTAGCATTTATCTTATGAATAATTTGATGATAAATGTGTTCAGGGGAAAAAGATTTAGTCAGACAAGAGTGTTTTTCTAAATTAACAGTTTAATTGTATTTGTAAACTTTTATCAAGTAGCAAGAAGTCTTGAGGTCAGAAATCCAGAAATAGCCTGTTGTTGTGTTAATTTCTTTATATATCAGGTATTTATTGTAATGCCAGAGAGTGTCTTTAAACATACTGATGCCATGTGTAAAATGTTGATGAAGAGGTCCTGCCATTTACACAGTGCCTCTTAGGTTTTATGTTGTGGCCTGGGATGTGGTGTGTTCCAATTTAAGCAGAATCTGTACCTGAGACCAGGAGATATGCGACTTAAATTGATCCATCAGTTTTGTGTCTGATAAATGAAGAAATTTAACATGGTAGATATGGTTCTAAAATACTTGGTTTGTAGCCAGATTGAGCAGACACTTTCATTATAGCTCTAAAGATTCTCTAAAGTTAAGACTTGTAACCAGTATAAAATTCCACTTAAACTGAAGGTTTATAGTCACTAGAAGTCGAGACCTTGAAAAAAAGCATAAGGGAACCTCTTTACATTGTGAAAATACAAGGCTTTCCTGTAACAACAACTCCCCGTTATTCATGTTATCTGTGTAAGAGGTTATGCTGAAGGAATAAATGGGAGTATACAACCCTGTAGGCTGTAATTATGACCTTATCTACTTAGGCAACACCTTCAGTTATGACCTGATTTTTTTCTCCTATCTTTTGACTTCAATAGTCAATCATGGAATAGTTTGTAGAATTCTTTAAATATTTCAGGAGAAAATATGCTTGCTTGTTCTTATTTTTTAACTATCCTTTAGAAACTACAGATAAATGGTATAAATATGGAAAAGCACTGAAGTTGGGGATTTGCTTTTTGACATGACATCAGAGAAAGGATATATTTTTATAAGGGTTTATAAGGATAAGCAGTTAGATAGATGGATATCAAGGGGAAAATCAGTGGTTCATGTGAAATTTACAAGTTGAAGACAAATCCAACCCTGTTTCCCAAGATTTGAAATAAAGTTTAAGAGTCTGATAAAAGAATACCCTTTGAAAGCCCACAGCCTATCTTGTAGACTGGGGCAAATTTGTCTGATGAGAGATATATTCTTGGTTCTCCCATTGGGTAAAAAGAACTCTTAATTGGCCATATTAGATATCCAAAAGTTCAGAAACTCTCAAGAGAAATTACTTGTGTTAGGGTTTAATTGAGACTTTTATTCTTCTCCCCACCCCATCTCCCCACCTAAGCCCCAAAGCCTATATTTAAAGGTTAATTAGTATGTATTCTCATTGTAATTGCTGATGATGACAGAAGAGATTACCCTGAGGGAGTATTAGTAACTTTCTTAAGTGGGAGGGATTTTCCCTGACTTTTCGTAGGGTTATAAATGCCCATTATTTCACAGTTTGCTCACATGAAAGACCCCAGCTAAGTCACTTCTACGGATGCCATTCAGCCTTTAAAGGAACCACATGTTTGAGACAGACTGGGGCAGAATATGTAGATATCTAATGGCGACCAGGCAGGTAAAAAGCTCAAAGAGGTGGATGTGCCTTGAGAACATATAGATACATTGAGTAATGACTGGAAACTATCCAACATTCAGCCACAAGCCTTTTGAATGGTGACAACTGCTTCTCAGCACTAGCCAGTGATTACCATCCAGGTATCCTGGTCCAGTACAACAAAAGCTTTTCAAGAGATGTTTTAAAATTCAGGTGTTTTCTCTTTGGAATCTCTTGTAATGTAGGCCAAAGAAAATAAGTCTTAAAGTGAAATGTGGCCCACGTGGGTTTTATGTTTTCAACATTTATTCTAGCTTGAGACTTACGAGTTGTATTGTCCAATGTGGTAGCCAGTGGCCAAAAGTTGACCCGGGAGATTTAAATCAGTTACGTTAAAAATGTATTTCCTCAGTCAGAGCAGCTTTATTTCAAGTGCTGAGTAGACATGTGGGGCTAATAGTTACTGTATTGGAAGGAACCAAAGACCATTTTTATGCTTCCATAAACTTCTGTTGGATGGCTCTGCTCTAGACTGATCCTTGAATCCACAGCTTTTCTGTTTTTTTTGTTCTCCCAAAAAGGAAGTAACCACAACCTTATTGTCTTCCAGCTCTATATAATAAGTAAACTATGTTAATAAAGTACACTGTGAACAATATTGGATATACAAGTTATATGGACTAAGTATCTTTGCAAAATATCATCTCCCCTGGCCACGGTTTCTCCCTTTTAGGTATGGTTCCCTGTATTGGAATTTACTGAAAATCAACTAAATGCATTCAGTTTAAGGTAGAAGAGGAAAATAAGAACCACTAATTGCTGCTCACCATTTATTGAAAGAGTAAACTGTAAGGAAGAAAAATCTGAGTTTTCTTGTTGCCCATATATACACAGTCACACACACACACATATGTACACACACACCACGTATTACTGTACATGGTACCACATGTGGTAATACATATGGCTCCATATATGTACTACATTTGTATGCACTATATATGCTATATATATTCTACATGTAGAGCATGTATAATATTTTGATTGTATGCACTTTTTCCCTTACATTATCTTGTTGGCATGTAAGATCTGATGTCACTGTTATTTCACTTTTATGCTGCAAGACAAATAAGTGTTTTTGTTCCTCTAAGTTCTTTTGGCCTGGGGCACCTGGGTGGCAGCATAGCCACCGGTTGAGCATCCAACTTTGGCTCAGGTCATGATCTTGCGGTTCATGAGTTCGAGCCCCGTGTCAGGCTCTGTGCCGACAGCTCAGAGCCTGGAGCCTGCTTCAGATTCCTAGTCCCTCCTCTCCGCCCCACCCCTGCTTGTGCTGTGTCTGTCTCTGTCTTTCAAAAATGAATAAACATAAAAAAAAATTTTTTTTAATAAAAAATAAATTCTCTTGGCCCTTCGGGAGACAAAATCCTTTCTGCTGGATTAGTAGGCCTGATTCTCTGTGTTTATCTTCATGCTCAACAACTTTTAGCATCCCGACTTCTCCAGCTGATCAGTTCTGGTCCCCACACCTACAGTCAGCTGTATGAGCAATGACATGTTCTCATGGTTGGCATGATTGCTAACCATTAAAGAGTAAAGAATATCTATAGTGCCAGAGGGAAGTGGAGGTAGACAGCATCTCTTACAGAGCATTTTAAACTTGGCTATGTTACTGCCTCTCTCATGAAGCCTTCTTAATATCCGCTGTACTGGGGTCCATGCTCCAATGATATAGTGCCCATTTTACTCCATACCTACTTGTATGATAAAACTTACCAAAATGAAATGTGTGATTGTCTTGGTAGGATGTAACCCCCTTAAAGGTGAAGACGGTTTGTTCTTCACCCTCACCTTCCAAATGCCTAGCAAATAGTGCATGCTGAATTGGAGCATGAAAAAAAAAAAAATAGAATGAAGTTAATGGGGGAAAACAAAGCAAATTTGGGATTAGGTCATGTTTAGGAGCCAAGAATGTCATGAAGGATCAGACGGTTAGAAGTGGTCAATAGTACATTTTAGAGCGTATTCTTAAGTGTGGATCGATTCCTTTTTTGGGCTCCATTTTAAGACACATCGCCCATGAGGTGACAAAGCTGATTGCATGGAACACAAAGCTTACTTATATCCTCCCCTTAGCAGCTGGAAAAAGAAGGCATCCTTCCTACTAGTGTCATCAAAAGTTCTGAATAGTGTCAGAAAAAAACATGACATTTAAAAACTGCTAATAGTGTGAGCAATCAATATCCAAGAAAAATGTAGAAGTTAGATGTTACAGACAGAATTATAAAAAATAATTCACATCACATTTGGTGCTGTTCTTTCTTGTGTGTTTGCAGTGGAGTGAAAAGACAGGATAACACATAAGGACCAAAGCCAGGTTAAGTCAGTTGGGCCACATTCATATTCTTAACTAAGCACTGAGGCCAAGACAAGGATTGTTCTGAGTGGTCAGGTCAAGTCATGTGAGGAGTGGCCTCTTCAAAGGGAGTGAGGGAGCACTGCTACCAGAAAAAAGCAAAAACAGGTACAGAGAAAGCCGGAATGGCAAACCTCTTTTATTATTCTTGTACCAGTAATTTTAAGGCAATCAGTGATCAATTTGAATGAGGCTATAGCTATGTAAACTAAACAGTTGCTTTTAATCCCAGTGTTTTTTTCTTAAATATGTATGTTTAAAATTTATCTATGAGTGAGAAGAAATGGAAATCTATGTCATAAGACACATCTTAAAAACTTAATTTTTAAAAAACACAGCATTGCAATTTAACTCGTTTATATCTTTGGCAATTATTGCCGAAGCCTAACTAGTTATTTTTGGATAAAGTATTGAATATGCAAATTTAGACATTCATTCTTTCAAGGGCTGCAATTATTCTCATCACTTCAGTAAACATATTAACAAACATTGCATTTGAACACAAATGCATTTGCTTATTAACTTGAAAGCCACATCTAAAACCACAAATTGCTTCTGTGATTAAATTCCTAATTTTCCTGTCAGCCCCCAAATAAAGTATTGCCCGTTGATTTAACAAGTGTTTAGTGTGGGCTTATTTCCAAAACTTAGCCCCACTCCCTAAAGATTTCAGCAAATTATTTTGTTCTCTTCACTTTATGTTCCAGTCTAACGTGTGATGTTTTTTTTTTTTTACCAGCTTATTGTTTGTATTTCCGTTTTCCTGACCAGATTTTGTGTGATAGCATAGCTATCCTGAAGGACATTAGCTTTGTATAAACAACTGTGAGGTGAATTGTATCCAGGGATTATTTTGAAACTACCTGATGTCAGTCAGTTTAGTTAGTTTCACTTTTTAAAGGGTGACAGTCTCCAACCTTGTTATCAGGTTCTAGTGAAAGACCCGTTTTAGGGCTTGGTGCCTGAAATTATAGTGGCAAGATATGTCTATGATTATGTTCATGATTGTTGTTCATGCCATTGAGGTTTTGTGTAAGGGTTGCCATATCATCGAATAACTAGAATGGTAAGTAAATAAGAACTAATAAGTAAGTGAAAATAAATATGCATTCCTTCCTCATCTTTGAGATGTTTGTTACTAATGTGGCTGACCACAGGGAGGGACGACTATATGGAAGTTAGTTATGGCTAAGTTACTCCACTCAGGAAACTTCTATGAGACCCTACCATGCACCAGCTATTATGGCTGATGGTGGGAATTCAGCAGTGATTGAAACACTCATCAGGCATTGGAGGTCATGCTTTCAAAAGCACCTTTCAACTCTGAAAGTGTAGGCTTTTTGTACTGACTTAACTTCTTACATAAATTCATGTTTGCATGCACACACGCACACTCTTACACAGTTTGTTCTTTGTATTGGAAGGCAGTGATTCTTGTACCCTCAGTCACTGATGTTTTAGCATGTTTTCCAGAAGTAACAATTATAGTTTTCCTCATGAAAAAGCAGTAACTGCCAGTTGTAATAGCCCCTGTGTCAGGTACCTTTTGCTGTTATAGTCAAAATTCAAAACCTGTTGGCTCAACGGCATGCATGATGTTTTAAAGAAATTGTATTCAAAAAACGTTTACAGGGAAATTTGCCATAGACTCCCACCATTCTATTGTACAGGCTTGGCCCAACCTCCTTATCCCCACCTGCCCAGTGTTTCTCCAGTGAGGACATAACCAGCGCCCTGTTGTGTAGACAATGCAGACATGATTTTAGAAGTTGATAGATCAAATTCATGTTGTCTCAGCCTAGCAGAGTGCACAGCCCAGAACTTCTCATTCCAGCCCTCAGCTTCTACTCATTGGCCCAGAAAAAAATTCACAGATAACCTCCACACAAAGAAATGCGAGGGGATGAGAGCTCATTGCGTGAGAATGAGTAGATTTGTGAAATATGAATATTAGACCATTTCTCACTTGTGGATTCTAAAAGCAAATCCTAATTTGTGTAGAATGAGCATTTGAACACTGGAGGCTGGCAATGAACTTATAAGATCATTCAAGAGTGTTACAACATGATGATTATACAAAGGTGCTTAATCTTGTGACATTTACCACTGAGCTAAATCTACAAGGTTAGTCTGTTTCTAGAGCACAATGTAAATGTTATATGATTGAAATACTGGTATATGCAACCCCAAGAGCCACTGGGCTGTCTTTTCTTGCTCCAGATCACTGCATTAAGCCTTTTGGAATGGAATTTGGGTGCGCAAATGTTACTTTTATGAATTTTAAAGCAATTTTGATATTTCAGAAAGACTTTATTCTGAAACTTTAGAGTTTCTCATGAACTTCACACTTCATTCTTAAAAGTGGACATCTGCACCTTTTACAAATAATTGTGTATGTGCAAAACTAAAAGTCAGTATCTGCCTCTAAAAACTTCCCAAATTCATGGCCTCAATGTGCCACTCACCTGTCACACTTTATTACTATGTGTTGTTCTTGAACTCTAAGCAGTTGATTACAATTTACTGCAAAGAAAATTAGTCTAATTTGTAGATTTATTGGACACATACTTTGTAAAAGGAGTAAGTGTGTGTATGCCTTCAGTTTTCTTGAAGGTTTCTTATGCAGAAGAAAGTATCAGAAATATTTAGAAATCAGGCTTAAATATGAATATTTTGCATTGGGAACTTAAGTACACTATTTTCTCAGGATGTGATAATTTTTTGGAATTTCAGGCCCAGAGATTCCTTACACATTTCAGAGTTTAAATAAATACAGACCTTTTTAATTCACATACTTTCAGTAAGAGGAAAAATAATCAGTGTTTAACAAGATAACTGAGGACTTTTATATCATCTGGGGATGAAGTCCATTTAATAATAAATAGTGTTAAGAAGGAGGGAAATAATTGTATCACTTCGTTAAAAGAAAATTAACATTCTTTTGGGTATGTCTTAGCTCTGAAGAGTTTGGTGAAGCAAAGCACTTACTTTTGGCATAGCGGAAACATATTTAAAAGGGAGTAGATTTTGCCTTTTCACATAATGCAATAATCTAGGCATTCAGTCTATGTGATGAAGATCGAGCTAAAGAAAGTACGAAATATTTATGCATGAAAAAATCTTTTCCATTTTAGTTGTTTAGTCAAAGCTTTGGGAAGATAGCTTTCAGATCTTAGACACTTACTGATATAAAGTATTTTCCTACATACTTTATGATATCTTAAATCTTTCCAGCTACTAAGTAGGCAAGAAGAATTGCTTCTCCATATTTTTATTTATCTTTTCAATTTTCCACATAGCCACTGTACCTTTATTATTCATCAGCTAAACACAAAAACACAATTTTCAAATTAAGCCTTCAGACATGTTTAGTCAGGCCATAAAGATTCTAACTCTAGAGCTAAAATCCTCTTTTCCCCCAACAAAGTGTATTTTCTGGGTAACAAAAATACAAGTACCCTTTGTCATGAGAGTCTGTCGTTCAAAAGTGTATGAAATTAACTACATCTTTTCTGATTTGAGTTTAGAGTTTTTCCCAATGCAAGCATTAAGATGCTCAGAAGCTTACAAACCATTCATTGCTTAAAAATTCAACCCACCACATGGGGCATCTGGGTGGCTCAGTTGGTTAAGCATCCAACTTCAGCTCAGGTCATGATGTCACGGCTCATGAGTTCAAACCCACGTTGGGCTCTGTGCTGACAGCTCAGAGCCTGGAGCCTGCTTCCGATTCTGTGTCATCCTCTCTCTGCCCCTCCCCCACTCACACTTTGTCTCTCTCTCCTTCAAAAATAAGTAAAAATTAAAAAGAATTTCAACCCACCCACTTGTGATTTACTGTCATATTTATTCTCTGAAAGTCAAACCCAGCATGTGTAGGACTGTGTCTTCCATGTGGTTTGTCTGCATTTGTACCTGCCTGGAAACCATTGAAATGTGGGACTAAACTTATACATTTGTTCATTTCCTATGCTTCCATCATTAAAACTTTATTAGGTATTATTCAGATATAGAAAATGATATAAACACATAATCTAGTGTAATGATGAACACTCATAAAACCACTACTCAACTTAAGAAATAAAGACAGGGGCATGTAGGTGGCTCAGTTGGCTAAACATTAGCTTCCATTCAGGTCATGATCTCATGGTTTGTGAGTTCAAGACCCACGTTGGGCTTTGCTGTCATCATGGAGCCTGATTCAGATCTTCTGTCCCCTCTCTTTCTACCTCTTTCCTGATCTCTCTCTCTCAAAAATAAATAAACATTTAAAAAAAGAGAAAGAAAACCAAAAACCTAAATTTCCTCGTATTGCCCCCAAACATACCCCACTTTCTTTCCATGAGAGCTTTAAAATACCTTAAAGTGGAGGTTTTTCATTTTCACGTTTTAAAATATGTTTAGTGCATTGATACTACTTTATATGTTTTAAAACTTTACATAAATGGTATCAGACTGTATTTTGTGTACTTTCATTTGTGATAATATTCACATTTCATGTCTTTATTTGTTTTCAGAGCACGTAATATGTCCAAGTTAAATATTTTATGTACTAATATAACAATTTTTAGATGACACATGACATGAGTAAAGAACTCTGAGCTGGGATTCAAAAATGAGTACTACTTCTGGTCCAGTAATGAGTTATTTGGGAACAGCTGACATCTCAACTTTTTTATTGAAATCCTCATCTATAAAATGAGTATTAGATTACCCACATTCTCAGTTACAATGAGCAACTGAGATGATTGTTGTTATAATATACAAAAATTTATAGAATTGATAGTATAATTTTACTGTAACAATTAAGTCTTCCAGGAGGAAGACGGCTTAATTTATACAACAGATGTGTTCTTGAGACTGTGGGTTATTTCTGAGTTTTTCAAGGTGAAATCGACTTTGATGTGTCAAGTATTCTCCTCTTTTAAAAACTGTTTTTTCTGTTTAAAAACTCGTGTTTAAAAACCAGCATCTTTTTTCCTTTCTTATTTTGGCTTCCTATTGATAAATATGGCTCTGGGGTTAATGCCTTTACTGTTGCGGACCCCCTTGGTGGCATTTAGGGTCTTTTACTGCAGTGTGCCATTTAGGAAATAGCATTGTGATGGCTGAGAGGAGTGGAGAGTGCCTCAGGGATAGGTATTTACCCAGACAAATTGAAATGGATAGTTGAGCACTTATCCAATTAATTTATTAAATGTGCTCAGTCGGTCTGAATAAATCAAAAGAAGTGTGCTCTTTCCCCCCTTCATTGGCAGCATGAGATTGGCCTGAAGTACATGAGATAATTACCTCAACTTTCTACTTCCTATTTGCCTATGCAGACCCAGCCTAAATTTTCCCCCCAGTGAACAGATCATTCTTACCTCTTCAGAAAATCTTGAAAAATCCTTAACTTCTAGAGGCTATTCTGTTATGCTTTCTACTATACTTTAACCATTTGTTTCCCAGCTAAATAGCTGGGCCATGCTTCAATTCAGGTATGCCACCATGGAATAATATATTTATCGTCCTCATTTATGAAAGGTGATGTTTAAAGTAGATTTTATAATGTGGATTTTTTAAAAATTTAAAAAATTAAATTAAGAGGGGTAAGAGGGGAAAAATCTTGATATTTATTTTACAGATGGCAGCTGAATGGAAGTGATATTAATCCGAGTATGGAATATCGCTATAAGTTGAACGGAGGAAATCTTGTCGTTATTAACCCAAACAGAAACTGGGATACGGGAAGTTACCAGTGTTTTGCGACAAATTCACTTGGGACAATTGTCAGCAGAGAAGCTAAACTCCAGTTTGCATGTAAGTTTACATTTGCAACATCTAGCAAACCCAATATTTTAAAATATTTAACTGAGTTTGTGTGGTCATTTTGGATTTCAGAAACAATACGTGGATTTTATTAATTGGATAAATAGGTTGAGGAGACAATTCAGTATGATCTTTTGGATCTCTATGTACTGTACAAATCAGAGCTTAAAATGCGTGGGGGTGTGTTTTCCATTTTGCTGTTTTTGTAAGGATTCTGTTTAGGAATGGAAAAAAGAATCCAGTTAAGAATATGTTCATCAAGTAGCTACTCTGTCTGCTACTGCGTTTGAACTGAAAAGAAAATGAAGGAATTGTCAGACATGATCCTCGCTCTGGGAGAACATTGAAATTAGAGAAATTAGAGAAATTAGAGAATTATGTCTGAGAGATTTGAAAAGATTTAAGGAACCAAGACAATGAGAAGGAAAAGAATCTTATTGACCTCCCTTGTGGTTTTGCCCAGCTCACAGTGACCTTCAGGGCAACCCTCACTGAGGCAGGGCTCTGGAGGCCAGCTTTGTACCGTGTTAATTGGACCTGGGTGAACTTGTGGCCCAACCTGAGAAAAATCACAGCCTTTCTCCAGGGAATTCTGAATTGGGACCAGAGATCTCATTTAGTTTTTATCTTCCTGATAATATCTTGTGACTACTTTCTACTTTTTGCTTCTTTTAGTTTCTGTTCCTTTGCTTTAGCTGTATATTTTGTATGTAATGCATCTTAGGGTTACCTTGGTTGTAAGGTTTCTCTTAGTTCTTTACATATACCTCAGTAATTCTGAAATTGGAATGCATGTGTTCTTATAATGTGGTAGTATTGTCTCCCCACAGCCACAAGCCATTAAGAAATTGATGATGTGTCATTTAATGCATGGTTTATTCTGCAGCTTTCTGTTCTTTATAATGACAATGGTTGGTTTTGCTCCTGATACTATATTCTGCATGCTCTGTTTGCATACTTACTTGCTCTTTCCATTGTTTTCACTTTGTTATCTTCGATGAACAGTGTTTCTGGCTCTCTGATTTAAAGCTGTACCTTCCTGAGTACTTTGAAAGCTAGATTTTATATCATACAAATTTAAGTTTGCCTTGAAGTTTACCAATTAGTATTGTATATGTTCTTTTAATAGCCAGAATTTTAAATCTAAATTGTTTTTTCAGAGTTACTCCATTTTAAACAATAAGTTTCGTTCCTTTTTTCCCTTCCTGTATATTTTGCTGTCCTGGTGATTTCTGTGGTTATTGATTTAAATTGTTGTTCTGCCGTTTTCATAGAGGGGTGTGTGTGTGTGTGTGTGTGTGTGTGTGTGTGTGTGTGTATACACATACAGGGCAAGCATATATATTAGGCACTATGTATATATGCATGTATGTGTGTATATACTAAGTATACATATAATATTTTTCTCATGAATGATTTAATATGTGCATATTGTCTTTAACCAGAATTTTGCCAGAATCTATGAGGTATCAGTGTTTTTACCTAGTTTCAGTGCCCGCCATGAGACCTCTTCCCATTCTTGCATTTTTATTTTTTTAGTATCTCCATTTTTAAATATTTACTATTTAATAACTCACGTTTAAAAACGGAACTATGTATCATCATATTTTAAAATTTATTTTGAGAGTGCACGCATGTGTGAGGGGCAGAAAGAGAGGGAAAGAAAGCATCCCAAGCAGACTCCGTGCTATCAGCATAGAGCCTGATGCAGGGTGAACTGTGAGATCATGACCTGATTTGCAATCAAGAGTCTTGATGCATCACCAGGTGAGCCTCCCAGATGCCCCTGTTTCATCGTATTACATTTTAAAGAATGTCATTATTTTGACTTGAGTATGCAGATACCTTCTGGTTAGTACAAAAGTTGAATCCCCAAACTGCCAAAGAATTCCCATATGATGTCCTATTGTCTTATGGAGTTAGTGTTGCTGAACACAAGTCTGAGATCAGACTCACTTCCGTTTCTTGGGAGCTCACCACCATTTCCTTTTTTTGTTGCTTTTTTGTCTCACTTGGTTGCATATGTGATAATTTTTCTTCATCCCTTTAGTTAAAAACATGCATATTTCTAGCATACAGCAACGTTTAGCTCTTTTTAAAATTACTTTGCTTAGAATTTGAGTTATTATTATAATTGCATGTTTTGTACACAGTTTAGGAAATTTTCCTTCTTTTATATCTTTTAGTTTTATGTTTGATTTACTCATATTTAAAAGGCACTGATACTCTGTGTACTGGATTTTTTTTGTCCTATTTTTTGAAATACGTTTTACCTCAGGCTGTTCTTTCCTTTGAATTTCTGTTCGTCCTTCGATGAGGCCACATCTATTTGTTTGTATTCTTTTGAGGATATAGTCAGTTTTCTGAAATGCTCTTTTGGATCTACAGGCAGTGTTTGTTCCCACTTCCATTTGGTGTTTTCATTTTTATGCTTAATATTTTAAATATGCTCTAAAGCAAATTTTATCCAAACTCTGTTTTTATCAACAGATGCTACCAGTGGATTACCCTGACTCTGTTTGCTTTGCTACATGCAGAGGTCAGATTCTTTGCTCTGATCTATAGCAGAATGTACAATTCCCAGTCTAATTCCCTATTTCTAGGAGTCTTTCACCAAATATATTGTTCCCTTTATGCAGTGATATTTTTCTATTACAGATTTTTTAAAGATTTTTTTTCAGTCTATCCTTCATAGAGAGTATGGCTTGTTTGGAAATACTTCTGAAATTATATCATGCCTCTTCTAGTCTCCCTGTCCAGTACTTAACAGGCCAAGTGGGATAAAGTTGTTAAGTCTAGGATTTTATTTACCCTACTTACAAGCTAATAAGTTAGCCTGCTGCTGTTTCACTGATGATAGCAGAAGACACGATATTCCTGGATCAGTGACAGAGGGCTTTATTACTCACAGCTCAGCAAGCAACATGCCTCCTTACCCTCAAGTCCCACAGAGGTGTTAAGCTGTGGCTGGAAAGATGCTGCACACACAGCTGAGGAACACTGGGCTTAGAGACCCCACCTCTCTTATAGCAAGCAGTAAGCAACCTGCTTTTAATCCTAGAGAAAGCCATTACCTTATCCTTCCAGGCTGCTCTCTGCAGACACATCCTGAGAAAGACCTTTCAGCCTTGGCACACCCGGCAAAAACTTGCAGAGAAGCTAACAGCACATGGTTGATTGCCTCTCTCAAAAAGGGTTGTCAGTTTTTTGTTTGTTTGCTACGATCCTTGAGTTTTTCACTTGGGTGCACCCTATCAGGATACATGTGGTAACAGCCTCACATACATTCTTGTTCTGGTGCTTGTCATGAGTTGCTTAGCAGTGCTGGTGTACAGGGAGTCTTTGGTTTGCTTTGGTTTTGCAGTTTGAGGAGGGGACGGTTCATAAGTGTTTTTTGGAAATAGACAAGAAGGAATTTTGGGTATTCTTTGCCTAATGCCATGTTAGATTGGAAATGTAAAAGGTGCATTTTTAAAATGATATAGTTGAGATATAACTGGTATCTTTTGGTAAAGAGACCAAAGACAGTGGAAAAAACAGTGGAAAATATTTGCTAGATCAGAGATTTCAAACCACCAGTTTTAAAAAAGCCTCGCTTTGACTTGGTAGCCTTGAAAGGATGTGGTGCATTAACCGAAGATGGAATTAGGATCAAGACCCTTGTATTAGTAAGATGCTCATGACTTCAGGGCATTTTGACTGTCTTTGCTGTAGACAAATGGATGGTAACTGGGTTGTCACTGAGAAACATCCAAATTGTTCACTATATGTCTCCTCTCTCGATTATGTTTGCATGGTTAGTGATACTTTTTGTTTGTATTAGTTATGGAGAAAGTATTTAAAATGTGCTTCATGGATAAATGAATATATGAAAGGATAGTCAATGCACCACTTTTAACACTGGAGAAAATGCAAGGAAATGTTATCTTAATTTTCAAGTTGCTTCGAAATCGTGTTTGTAATAAAATGAAAATGAAAAAGGTCATTCTTAATTTAAGAGGTCTCCTTTTTGTAGCCATTCTTAACCCTTTCCAGTAGATTATTTGTGGAATAGTAAAAAAACTTCTGTGGAAGGGAAAAATTTTTAAAATGATGCAGTGTTTGAGTTATAGATTTCTCAGTTATTTGCTATTATGTGACATGTGTATAATCTTTGATACGTGTTTAATATATTTGAACATTTTTTCCAGATTCTTAATTCCAACCACAGCAGTTTAGGATAGCAACCCCAAACCCCCAAATATCTTTGCTTCATTAATACTCAGTTTTATTTGTCTTATTCCTGAATTTCTTATATTTCTTTATTACAATGTTTTTATTTTGGTCATTTTGTGGTGCATTATATTTTAATCATGAATTATGTTAGACATGCAAATAGTAGGGAGAAATTGGAAAGAATTTCAGTGTAGCCACCAGTTAAGATTTAAAGCATTTGAAGTTCAATTAAACCTACCTGCTAACTCACCCTGCTGACATTTCCTTCACTGGCTGCTCCTCTCAATAGTGATTCACTGCTGTAAATTAAGTGTGGTTTTTATCCTTAGAATGCACTTTGGTTTTTCTAAGCAGCAGGCGAAATTGTTGTACCTTTTTAATCTTTTAAACTTTTATATAGTGGCATCATACAGTATGCGTACATCTGCAACATTTTTGTCCCCTCAGCATTAGGTTTTGAGTGTCTGCTGCTCTACATCCTTGCCAGTGCTTGTTATTGGTCTGTTTTTTAATTTGTGCAAATCGGGTGAATATAAAATTGCGTTTCACTATGGTTTAATTTGCATTTCTGTGATTACAATGACGTTAAACTCCTTTTCTATATTTGGTTGATGTAGATTTTTTCTTTTTACTGTATGATAGCCTTTTTTTTTTTTTTTACAGTTCTTTGTATACTTTGGATTGATCATCTTTTTAGTGGCTAGTTGTTTTTTTCCTTGAGTCTGTCAAATGATGAACAGATGTTCTTACTTTTGAATTAAGGTATCCGTCTCTTTATAACCTGTGTTCTTTTACGAGTTGTTTAAAATTTTTTGTCCCTCATCCTTAAATGGTAAAGACATTCTCCTAAAGGTACTTATAAATGTTTAATGTTATGCTCTTTACATTAAGTATTTAATTATCTGGAATTGATTTTGTATATCATAGGAGGTGTAAGTACCCATTTATATTATTCCAATATGGGAAATCAACTTTAGCAGCCCAATTGATCGAAGAGTCCATTCTTAACCAACCCAAGTGCAACGTGTGGTCATTGTTTCTGGCTTCTTTGCGCTTTGTGTTTGGAGAATCGTATTATCGGCAAATAATGAGAATTTTTGTTGCCTTATCAACACTGCTCTTTCTCTAAGAGCCTAATAGAGTGTTAAATTAATAGTTTGATGGTAGATATTCCTATCTTGATCCTGATTTTATTTATTTACTTTTTTAATGTTTATTTTTGAGAGAGAGAGACACAGAGAGATAGAGAGAGACAGAGAATGAGAGGGGGAAGGGCAGAATGGGAGACACAGAATCCAAAGCAGGCTCCAGGCTCTGAGCTGTCTGCACAGAGCCTGATACAGAGCTCAAACTCATGAACCATGAGATCATGACCTGAACCGAATTCGGATACTAACGGACTGAACCACCCACGTGCCCCTTGATACTGATTTTAAAGAGAATAAATTAAGAGTAACATTGCATCATTTGATAGGACATTTTCTATGGATTTTGTAAATACTAATGCAGATCCTTTTCAGGTTAGTTTTTATTATGAATGTTTTATTCTTTTAAGAGCTTTTCCTACTTTTACTGAGATACTCCTTTTGTTTTTCTCCTTTAAACTATTAATGTAGTGAATATTTTTTAATATTAATCAAACTACTATTCCTGGGTTAGTTTCCTCTTGGCTTTTATGTAAGTTTTTTAAATACATGGATGCAAGTAGGTATTTGCCAACATTTTATTTTGCATTTTTACATATATATTCATATAGGAGATTTTCTTTTTATTTTCTCTTATACTGTCCTTTCTTTGGCTTTAGTATCAAAGTTATGTGCATCTCTAAAAATGAGCTGGAGAATATTTCTTATTTTTATATTCCCTAGAAGAATGTAAGAAAAATTGGAATTATATATTCCTTGAATAAGAAGTAGAACTTACAGGGGTGCCTGGGTGGCTCAGTCAGTTAAGCTTCCTACTTGGGCTAAGGTCATGATTCACACTTGGTGAGTTCAAGCCCTGTGTTGGGCTCTGTGCTGACAGCTTGGAGCCTGAAGCCTGCTTTGGATTCTGTGCTTCCTTCTCTCTCTGCTCCTCCCCCACTTGCACTCTGTCTGTCTCAAAAATAAATGAACATTTAAGACAAATTTAAGAAAAAAAGAAGTAGAACCTACAAATAACAACTGGGCTTGGAGTTTCATTGAGGAAAAAAATTTTTGAATGCTTATTTTTTTTTGAATGCTTATTTTTTTTATATTTTTTTAAATTTTTTTGAGAGAGAGAGAGCAGGAGAGGAGTGGAGGGAGAAAGAGAGAGAGAGAGAGAGAGAGAGAACCCTAAGCAGCTTCTGCTCTGTGGATGTGGAACCTGAGGCAGAGCTCAATCCCACCAACAATGAGATTATGACCTAAACCGAAATCAACAGCCAGAAGCTTAACTAACTGAGCCACCTAGATACCCCGAGGAAATATTTTAACTATTAATTGAATCTCTTGAATAGTTACAGGAGTAATCATATTATCTTTTTCTTTATGGAAAGTTGTGGCTTCACTAGGAATTTCATCCATATTTTTATATTTTCTAGTGCATTGGCAAAAGTTATTTCAAAACCTTTCCTTTTATTATTATCATTCTTTGTATGTACAATCCCTGTTTCATTCTAAGTATTATTTTACTCCTCTTTTTAATAAAACTTGTCAGAACTTGGCATTATGTTCACTTTTGAATCTTTATATGTCATTCATTTTATTTTTATTGTTCTTTCCAACTTCTTAGATTATTTTATTGTTCTTTTTTACATCACTTAATTTATATGGTTAACTTATTACTTTCTTACCATTCTTCTGTTCTCATATAAATATGTATGG